>NC_061091.1:55630375-55687340 GCF_015104395.2 Macrobrachium nipponense
TGTAGGTGACAAATTTGTTCAACAGACGTAAGATGTGATGAATGTAAAGACTAGGTCTTGAGTAAGTGGAAGACCTTAAAGTCGCATTTACGTAAACCGGCAAAGGATAGAGAAAGAAAGGTGACAGCTAGATGAATTAGCAAAGCTTTAGTTAGCCAGGAATCCCATCAGGATGATATTGTTGATGATGATGTCAATGTTGTTGAACCTGTTATTACTACTGACCCTGTTCCCAATTCTCAATCTATACCCACTCCTTTACCCAGTTCCCTTAATTCTAAACCCAACATCATTGCCAGTCTCGAGAGTAGGATTGATAAGAGGTTCAAATCTATTGCTGAATCTCTCACTCAGTTATCTTGTTTGTTTTTGGTGTAGGATTAGCCCGCCCACTATCAAGGGAGAGAGAAACAACTCAGCAAAGACCTGACAATTTGTTTATGCCCTATGTCCTTACGAAGGAAGGCGGGTGGGCCTCTAATTTTTAATTAATGAGTAAGTACATACAAAAAGTTATTTTATTATAAAAATATATACTTTTTGTAAATGCAACTTACCCACTAATTAAATAGCTGATTCCCACATTGACAGGTGGGATGCACTGTAAATATTAGGCAATGTAATACTTTGAGTATGGAAAATGTGCCAGCATTGGTAAAAATGCTTATTGTTCCTTACCTGTATGACAGCTGCTGCATGAAGTTACTGCTTCTGGTTGGCCCTCATCTTACTTTGTAGAGGTGTGGCAGTATAGCCAAGGGTTGCCTACTGTGAGAGTGGGAGCTTTAAGTGAAGGAATACTCTGAACGCTAATAAAGCATAACATTTTGGCCCTGGTCAGGGCACAGTACCAACACAAATATAACCAGAAAACAAATAACTTCCTACACCATATTGATTTAAAAAAACAGCAATACCCATCCTAAACACCATGACTGGCAGGTACCTAGGTACAGAGTACCGCCGGACTCCCCTATAACTAGATAACCTCTAATAAGGTGTGGGATCGTATATATCTGCCAGGTAAGTATGTATGAAACTTTATTGTATCATAACAATATCATTTTCATACATTCAACTTACCAGTCAGATATATACTTAGCTGATTGGCACCCCTCGGTGGAGGGCAAGAGACAGCTATTTACTGATTAGACAGGTAAACAACATACGTTGTAGGTAATAAATAAATAAAACCTTGGTTCCTATGTGTTTCGACGAAGGGTCGACTTCCTAGCTATTGCTAGTAGTCTGCTTCATCTCAAGAGCCTCAGCGAGGATGTGACCTATGGCTAAGAGTTCTTGTAGATCTGTCAATGGGGTCTTATCCACTTACTTGACAGAATCTAGTGGGCATTTGTCAATGGGGTCTTATCCACTTACATGACAACACACCTATGCCTACTGGCATAATTAAGGAGCACAACACCGATCCCGATCACCTGATCCTAACACGAGGGTTTGTGCTTAATTTGAAAAGAGCTATCCCCAAACTCATTTCAAATAACCCAAAGAAAATAGTATACTTATGTTAAAATAAAATTTTTTAACTCACTAGTTAAGGATCAGTGTCGGCTCCCTATCCCAGCAACCTATCCGTAGACAAGTAACCAAGAGAGAAGGATCTCTCATAGGTCAACTTGACCTCCTTCGTGCAAAGAGAAGACAACACAGAGTTGCATCCCCCGTAAATTACAGCTAATATGTCTCTCACGACATATTGTTATGGAAAGAACAAGAATTGTTAAAAGCTCGCACTTCAAGCGCTTTTAATTCTCAGCTGTTTGAAGGAATCATCAAGTTACTTAAGAAGTGCTTTAGAGATCACACTGTTCCAAAGAAGACCAGGGCTTTCTTTGAAATTGATCTCTTCTGGATGAAGCCTAGAGCCTGGCTTGCACCTGGCTGGCGCCTGGCTGACTCCTCTCCACTTGCTGGAGCTTCGAGCTTGGTAGAGTCTCGAGGATGTCTGGCGATGGCCATCGGACACTCTTATCTGTCCGATTTGTTCGCCTCTAGCGCATCTGCGCTAGGTTGGAGGCCCCCTCTTTCTCTTCATCAGACAATGACAGTGTTCCTTGAAACCTGTCTGCCTCTGGCGTTTTTTACGCCTGTTTTGGCATATGGCACCTGGTTGGCGCTACATTGTCCAAAAGTCCTGAACATCCACAATAGTTTATCAGGAGACCGGAGAAGAGTGGAAGAAGTTCTTCCACTTTGAGCTTTGGCCTCTCCGGCAAGGGGAGGTGATTGTAATCAGCTACATCCAGTAGACGATAGGATATCTAACCGTACGAGAGATAAGTCTTCCTCCGAGGAGGGTCCTTCTTGAATACTTCCGTGCTCACGAGATCTCTTCTTACATGTTGAAGGGGTGTCTCATTGCAGAATCTTCCCTATCCTTGCCCGAAGGAAGGGAAGAAGCCTGGAAGTCGAAGGAGACTCCGAGCTGAAATTGGGAGTACTCCTGATTTCTAGCTCTTTATTGTATCCCTCTGAACACCTTCTGGGAAGCATTTCGAGCCGTCATCGCATTCCAAAGACTCTGTAGGCAAACGTTTGAACCATTCTACTGTAGATGAAAACGTAAGTACCCTGCCTGGACAACGAAACCTCTATCTGAAAACATTGAATCAGGAATAGGGGGTTTTAGTTCTTTTGCCAGACATACTATGCTGGCAAGAACCCATTGCCTAATCTCCATAGAATCTGATGCGAGATTCCAATGCTCAAAAAATTCACTTGTCTTCTTGATCGTTTAGGACCAAGAGAAACAAAAAATTCCCTCATAAAAATTTCTCAAAGAAGTTTGATGAGGAGCAGTTCCATCTTGTTGGAACATAGAATCTGTGGCCACAAAAAAAAAGATCCCATTAGAAGTACATGATATCCTACTCTTGTCATATTGAGGTATCGTATATGATCCCGAAGATCTTAATCCTCTGCTATCTCCAATCCCTTTATAGAGACAGAGTATAGCCTTTTACTGCGTTCTTTGATAGCAGATATATACAAAGGTGATTCTTCCCTCTGAAAGGGAAGAAAAAACCGCTATGTGGTTCACAGAGGTATCGGAAGAGGACAGTTTCCTCATTCCCTCTAGCACGATCTGTAGCAATTCTATATCTTGTCCATGACTATAGTCATTTACCTTGAAAAATCCTCTCATCCATGTCCACTTCTGGTCAGTCTGCACGCAGACAGACTCAGAGTGGAGAGGTTGTTAAAGTCCATTTATAATAGATGCTGATAGAATATTCAGACTGTCTTGGAAAAGACTTCCAAAACATGCTGTGAGAAGAACGTGACCTCTGTGAATCCAACCTCTCTAAGGCCAAAATGAGGCATAAAGTATTATCCTCTCTTTCTTTGATGCCCTTTATCTTAAATTTTGTAAAGAATTTATAGTTTAGGGGAAAAAAAGACTAAAGTTTGTTCCCCTTTCTATAAAATAAGGATGGCGTACATTGCTACCTCTCTCGGTTCGAGGAAAAGGAAGCAGTCTACAAGAAGACTGTTCGTCTTCTACCTTGCTAAGAGATCTATGAAGAAGACTTTTCGCAGGTTCTCACAACTCTTTGCAATAAATGTTAGACATACTTTCACAGTTATTATCGTCGATCGAGAAGGTTCTCATGGACATGCAAAATCTCGCATCGAACCTCTTAAGGATCGTTACATTCCCTGTCTGTTTTCCAAATAGGTTCTCTTTGTTAACGCGAACAGGAGCGAAAAAAGAGATTCTCGATGCTCTTTGCGATATGAGTCGTGGAATTGGCCTAAGTGATTGAATGGGTAACGAAATCAGGAACGAATCTTGCCGTTATCGAGCGTGCTGTCTGAGAGGCTACTGGACTCTTAGGTTAATAACTCGCTAAAACGAGGAAATATCTTGGATGGTGCTCTTGGCTCATTGCGCCAGGCTGGTGCTTCTGGCGCAATTTTGCGCCAGGCTGGCGCTTTTTGGCGCATTGCTCCAGGTTGGCGCTTCTAGCGCTTTGCGCTAGGCTGGCGCTTTCTTCTAATTCTCTTTATGTTATGTGCCAGAACATCTTGACCATACCGTAGTCTTAAAGTTAATTCTCTACTACATCCATCTTCTCACTAAGCATGTATTCTAATAAGCCATGCTTTCGTAAGCATGAAAGCATTATATAATATAATGTTCTGCTGCGTTAGAATCCTTTAATAATGTTACCTACGGTAAACAGCATTGAAAGGTTATAATATCTTTCTTATTGAAAGCTTCTTAGCAAAAGGCAGACAATATTTTATTTATGTTAGAGCTTAACTATCCTCTCCATTCGAGACTAAGTCCATGATTGTAGGGGGAATATACGGTTAACCATTCGATCTGGTTGGAGAGAGAGATGTAACCGACTGCTTATGACCGAGAACTGGATGGTACTGTATTGGCCTTAGAATGACAGCCCGGCCGTCTCACTCGCTGCCTGGCTGCATTCATCATGAGTTGCCAGTTACTTCATTCAATGAAGGAATATAATAAAATTAATCTCGAGCCTAAGGAAGCTCTTAATAATGCAAATTTAAGCCAAACAACCTTTGTTAAATACCGAAGCTGAGTAGGTATTGTCGTAACAAACCTTTTAAGCGAAGTCCTTACCAGGAAAATCCTGTAAGGATATAGATAATTCCGTAGCGAACCACAAAGGCAACTATGGTATGCGTATATGACTTGTCATTCAGTAGTCGTATACAGCAAGTCTTGCTACTACATTCTTTCCTCTCCGATTCAGAGAGAGAATGGAAATCTTGCCCTCTTCGTTCTTTTCGTCAATAAACACGAATTAGTATTAGTCGAAAGAGATCGCAATGAAAACTCTAGGATCGAAGAGAATCCCTCAAATTTTTATTCTCTTGGATATAAGGCCATATTCTACGCCTCTATTATTTGGAAGAGCCTCTAATCAATGAATGAGAGCTCGTACGAATCTTGTTTAATTTGCAAACGATTGCCACTCTTTCTGTAAATGGTTGGTTGCATTATTTTAGAAGGGGGAAGATTTTAATATCATCTTATTAGTAATGAACTAATTTTTTCCAATAAAAAAGGTTTCTAATTCCGATCTATCTTCCATTTCCTGTCCATCAAGTTGGGAGAAGAATGAGCAACCGGAGGAGAGCGCCTGCTTTCGTAAGGTGAAGAGCTTTTAGCAGTACCGATTCTAACCTGACAAGGGCTACGGCCGCCTGTGCGACATCTTGAGTCCCCGCCAGGAAAAAAGCCGATCTTGCTCTTGCCTTTACTTGCATTAAGACTATCCTGAGAAGGGCGACGGCCGCCTGTGCGACAACTCCCGTCCTTATCAGAAGAAGGCCTCGAATGTCTTTCACCTTTCGCAGAATCAGGCTCTAACTCCATCTCCGATGAAGATCCTGGTTTATAGTTTCAGGCGCTTTGCGCCTCATTTCAGGCGCTTTGCGCCTTGTTTCAGGCGCTTTGCGCCTCGTTTCAGGCGCTTTGCGCCTCGTTTCAGGCGCTTTGCACCTCGTTTCAGGCGCTTTGCACCTCGTTTCAGGCGCTTTGCGCCTCATTTCAGGCGCTTCAGGCACTTTGCGCCTCGTTTCAGGCGCTTCAGGTGCTTTGCGCCTCGTTTCAGGCACTTCAGGCGTTCCAGGCGCTTTTCGCCTCGTTTCAGGCGCTTCAGGCGCTTTGCGCCTCATTCCAGGCGCTTCAGGAGCTTTGTGCCTCGTTTCAGGCGCCTCAAGCTCTTTGCGTCTCGTTTCAGGCGCCTCTTTAGAATCCTCTCGCCTTGTCGGCGATTTGCGCCTGGCCGCCTCGTCCGAGCTGTCAAAGACTTCTATCGGACGGGATTTCTTAACGGGAAGGAAGAGATCCTTTCTCCTGGGAGGATCCTTCTTCAAAACTTCTATTAACGAAGATATCTACTGTTGCCTTTCTCCTAGGATCTTCGTAGAGTCGTCTTCTTTCTCCGTATCCGATCTAGGGGAAGGAGGATTTAATGAATAAATGTCTTTCTTCTTCTCAGGTGGATAGCCTTCCGGAAAACTTTCCGGAACAGAATCCCAAGCTGGCGATTTCACGATCTTTTAGAAGGTCTCGACAGCTTGTGAGAACTCCACCCTATTTTCCTTTCGATGAAGACTCGGATGACGAAAAAACACTGTTTTAGGATGCCTTTCCAACGGTTATCCTTGGCAGTTTGGGACGCTACTACAGATCCTGCCGAGGGGACGCCCGACCGTTGGGGATTCTCTGAAACCTCCTTAAGACTTTCGACATTCCTTCTCCTCTGGGCTTGTGAGCTTGGAAGAGGTCTAGGCCTGAGAGCGAGACAGAGCCGATCGGAACGCACCCTCCACTATTTTGGGACGCCTTTCCAATGGCGAACTTGGCAGTCTGGGACGTTCTACAGAGTCTGCTGAGGGGACGCCTGATCGGTGGGGATTCTCTGAAACCTCCGTGCGGCTTTCGACATTCCTTCTCCTCTGGGCTTGTGAGTTTGGAAGAGGTCTAGACCTGGGAGCGAGACAGAGCCGATCAGACGCACCCTCCACTTCAATGGGGATCACTATATTCACTTCTTACCTTTTAAGAGCTCGCTTTTGAGCTACATCCATTATCTTCAAATTTGCATATATAAATTTGTAGTTTCTGTGGAGTAAGAAGGTGATGAGGATGCAACAACTACTAGTACTGCTAATACTCTAACTGCTCGTTAGCACAAACGCTATTAAAGCTTATAAAGTAAGCGTATCTAGTTATATGCTTTTCTGACTTCCTAAAGTAGGAAATTAGAGTTTAATATTTCCTCAATAAAGTTGTAACCTTTATTACATGTAATAATGAATAAATATTAACAATTCCCTTTATTGCAAACTATGTGAGTGTCTACCGATAATTTCGGTAGTTTCACTTAGTATTTTCTTCGAAATTTCGAAGCGAAATTCATTAAAAAGTTACCCCTCTTATGCCGAAGCGGTAAAAAAAAAAAATTCTCTCCCGTGTGCCGGAGGTGTTTCAGAGTGAGCGCGGAAGCGGAAAAAATATTTTTTTCAAAAAATCACAGCGCGCTTAGTTTTCAAGATTAAGAGTTCATTTTTTGCTCCTTTTTTTGTCATTGGCTGAAGTTTAGTATGCAACCATCAGAAAGGAAAAAAATTATCATTATCATATATAAATAATGCGATATATGATAGCGCACAAACGAAATTTCATATATAATTGTATTCAAATCGCGCTGTGCTCAAAACAGTTAAGGGTAACAAGTTACTTTTTTTTTCATTGTAATGTACACTAAATTGCGATCATTTTGGTATATAACACATTGTAAAACGATAAAAGCAACACAGAGAAAATATTATCACAAAATAATGCATGAATTCGTAACACGCGGACGTAAATATTTTTTTCAAAAATTCACCATAAATCTAAATATTGTCCTAGAGACTTCCAATTTCTTTCAAAATGAAGACAAATAATTGAATATTACTATACTGTAAGAGTATTAGCTTACAATTGCAGTTTTCGACCATATCTGACGAGTTAAATTTGACCGAATGTCGAATTTTTTTATATATATATTTTTTATATGCAATTATTTCGGAAATAAGAAACGCTACAACCTTCAAATATTTTTCATTTTATTCTACATGAAATTGCGCACATTTTCATATATAAAACTCTATGAAATGCCTAATATGAAATGGAGCAAATATTCCGAGAATGGTACGTACGCATTTCGGAGATTTGTGGCGTAGAATCCGCGCGCGGAGGGAAGGAAAGATTTTTTTTAAATTCACCATAAATCTAAATATTTTGCTAGAGAATTCGAATTTGTTTCAAGATGAAGATAAATGACTGAATATTACTAGACTGTAAGAGTTTTAGCTTACAATTGCGTTTTTCAACCATTTCGGTAGAGTCAAAGTTGACCGAACGTGGTTTTTTTTCTATTTATCATGATTTATATGCAAATATGTTAAAAATGAGAAAAGCTACAACCTTCAATTATTTTTTGTTGTATTCTACATTAAATTGCGCACATTTTCATATATAAAACTTTATGTAACGGCTAATTTAAAATGGTGCAAACATTACCACAATCGCAAGTATGATTTTTTCGGAAGAGTTACCGCGCGGACTTAAAGAAAATGTTATTTTTTTCATAAATTCACCATAAATCGGAATATTGTGCTAGAGACTTCCAATTTGTTGCAAAATGAAAGTAAATGCTTGAATATTACTAGAATATAAGCGTTTTAGCTTAAACTTGCGTTTTTCGACCATTTCGGTAGAGTCAAAGTTGACCGAAGGTTGAAAGTTTGGCAATTATCGTTATTTACATGAAAATATCTCAAAACTGATAAAAGCTACAATCATGAGTATTTTATTGTTGTATTCTACATAAAAATGCGCACATTTTCATATATAATACTTCATGTAACGGCTAATTTACAATGGTACAAAAATTATGTCAAAGTGACGAAATAATTTCCGAGATGTGTCACCGATACTTTTTAGTGCGGCAAGAAAGAAATTCGCGCTTGCGCGCCTGCGTAACGATTGTAAACAAAACAACACCTTGATCCGTGAACTCCCAGCATCCCCCAAGGCACGTGATTCAAAAGTTTTAGGCTGGTAGGCCTATAAGTATTTTTCCGCGAATTTAAAAAAAAACTTTTGTAAGTTGACGTAAAATACGTCCAGTCGGCATACGGGAGACAAAAAATGTCAACATAAAATACGTCCAGTCGGCGTAAGAGGGTTAATAAAAGCGTATGCCGAACCAAAGACCCAGTACTTCCCTGCAAAAGACAGCCCAGAAGATCGATGGCGATGAAACACGAAAATCAAATCAGGAGGAACCGTAAACAAATGTTTACATTCCAAACGATAGAGAAAATCTGTCCTTAGAAGGTAATAGTTCCTATTCCTGCCACCCAGCGGCGGGGCGGTAGATCACCTGACCTACCTACCTGTAGCGTGTGCCGCGAAATTCGAATTTCTATTGGGGACGACGGAGTCTATATAGCCAAGTATATATCTGACAGGTAAGTTGAATGTATGAAAATGTAGTTTCTACTTCTTTTAAGTAAAATGATGCAAACACTGACTTGCACCTCCAATAAGTGGCTTGAACAATGGAAGCTAATGAGAGATTGTGCTTAAAGGCTAAGGACGTAGCTACAGCTGTAATATCATGTGCTCTAACTTTAAAAATTGGAAAAAGTTCTTCTCCAATTTGAGTAAGTGCCTCTCTTATTACATCTCTTAAAAAAAAAAATCTTAGTTAAGGTAGAGATGGGTCTTTTACTGAGCACCACAGATTACTGGAGGTTCCTTGGATCATTATCTCTGTTCTGTGTAGATAGAACTTAAGAGCCTTACTTTCTTTGTTGTCCAACCTTAAGGTATCACACTTAGATTTTTAACATTGAAAGAACGAGGCCAGGGTTTCGCCAATGATTCGTTCTTTGCCAGGAATCCCAAAGTGTAGGAGCAATTCATGTCACCTTGCGAGAAGCCTACCCTTCTATCAGTTGCTTGAATCTCACCGATTCTCTTGGCGGTTGCTAGTGTGATCAAGAATAACATCTTCCTAGTCAAGTCTCTGAAAGACTTGAAGCGCAAGTGGGTCCTGAAAGCTATTTGAGAACCAAGTCAAGGTTCCATGACACTGAAGCAGACTTCTTAGATTTGCAAGAGTCAAAGGACTTTATGAGATTAGTAATGTCTTGATTTTTCGTGAGATCCAGGCCTCTATGTTGGAACACTGAGATGAGCATTGACCTTGTAGCCCTTAATCGTAGATGTGGATGTGGAGAAGCCTTTAGAAGTTCTCAGAAATCGCAAAAATTCTGCTATTTCTCTTATAGATATCTCAGAAATTGAGACTTTATTACTTCTGCACTAAGTGCAGGAAAATTGATTACTTGTGCTGGTAGACATCTGCAGAAGATTGACATCAGCATCTCGCCATAGATTCTGCAACTGCCATCGAAAATCCTTTAGCTCTGAACAACTTCTTGACAGTTTGAAGGCAGTCAGAGCTAGATTTGAAAGTCTGTGATGATACCGCCTGAGGTGCAGCTGTCTGAGAAGACAGGTTCTTTGAGGGAGCAGTCTCGGAAAGTCGCTGACAATTCTAGAAGTTTCAGGAACCACTTTCCTAGTGGCCAGAAGGGAGCTATCAGTACTACTGATGCATTTTGGTGAGATTTGAATTTGTTCAGGACGTCCCTTACCATCCCGAACAGAGGGAAGGCGTACAGAAGTTTGTTGGACCAGTCCTGTAGAATGGCATCCGTTGCCAATGCTAGGTGATCCGGCACTGGAAAGCAGAACAGAGGAAAGCAATGATTTTTGGAAGCCACGAAAAGATCTATTATGGGAGTCCCCTTAACTTCCAAAGTTCTTGCCAGACTGACTGATTCAGCTTCTACTCTGTCGGAATCACTTGGTCTCGTCTGCTCAATTGCTCTGCTAGGATGTTCATACGAACCTAGTTATGATGGGCATTTGATTCTACTTCACCCAACCCATTAGGTCTCTCACTGTCGTGCACTGAGAAAAGGAACGAGTCCCCACCTGTTTGGCGATGTACGTAAGAGCTGTTGTGCTGTTGTAGTACACTGCAACATTTCTCCCCGCTACTTCTGGGGCAAAACTCAGGCCCTAATAGCTGCTTTCAGGTCTTTGACAATTATGTGGTCTCTCAACAGTTCTTCTGACCACTTTCCTGATACTTCCTTGTTCTCGAATTGAGCTCCCCATCCTAGGCCCGACGCATCCGAGTGGAAGCTGAGGTCTGGGCTCCAAACTAACAGCTACTTTCCTTCCAACAACATGTCTTCTGACTTCCACCAAAGCAGGTGTTGTTTGATCTCCGGAGAAATAGGAATGACGAAAGAGTCCGGATATTTCTTCCTGTCCCAGCTGGCCTTGAGGTAGAATTGCAGAACTCCTATGTGGAGTTTTGCAAGGGAAACAAAATATTCTATGGAAGCTAATGTTCCGAGCAGACTCATCCATTTGTTCACTGTGCAAGAGCGAAAAGATATGAATTCTTTTATTGTCTTGAGTCAGCATTCCACTCTTTTAGGGGATGGAAAAGCCTGAAAAACTCGAGTTCAGGGTCATCCCCAAATATACTATTGTCTGAGACGGGACCAGTTGAGACTTCTGCAAGTTTATTAAAAGACCCAATTCTTGGGCTAAATGAAGTCTTTTGTGAAGGTTTCCTCCATGATCCTTCAATGTTGATCGAAGGAGCCAAATACAGGGCGACGTTGATCCCCATCAGATAAAGCCAACCTGTTAGGGGAGCTAGAACGCATGTGCAGACTTGGCAGTCAACAGTTCGAAGCACAGAGCTCGAAACTGGAAGACTCGCTCCTGGAACACAAACCTTATATACTATTTCCTTGATGAGGGATGAATGGGGACGTGGAAATGTGGGTCCTGCATATCTATCGAAACCATCCAATCACCCTGACGAATGGATACCAGAATGGAATGGTTGGTTTCCATTCTGAATTTCATTTTCTGAATAAAGGAATTTAAAGCACTCACGTCCAGGACCAGTCTTCATCCTCCCGAGGCCTTTGGTACGACAAACAAGTGATTGTAGAACCCCTCCAATGACTCGTCTTTTACATGTTCTATTACATTCTTGGAAGTAAGCATGGAAACTTCCTCTGAGAAGGCCAAAATCTAATAAGTGCGGAAACTTCCTATCAGAGGGCCAAAAACTTCTCTGAGTTTTGGAATATGCCATCAAGGTGATGGGACTCTTAACTGAAGGAGGTTTTTCCCTGAAAGGGATGGAATAGCCTTCTTTTAGGACTTGAACAATCCACTGTTCTGCACCTCTTTCTTCCCACCTTTCCCAAAACAGGTGAGTCTGGCTCCCACTGGAGCACGGAGGACACGCAAATCACTTTTTGGTCACTGGTTTGAAGGACGATTCTTAATTCACTTACTTGTGAAATGCTGTTACAGACCGAGGTCCACTATAGGTTCGTTAATATAACAAAACAAAAAGGATTCAACACCAACAGTTGAAACTGGGGATACGAATATAGAAAGAAACACAAACAGAACAAGTTTATTTACAAGCTTACTAACAAAGATAAATGCAGAATGGTTTCTCCTATTTACATAACAGAAATAAAATCTTACGGTATGTGAACTGGGGAAACAATGCTGTAATGAAATACTTGCTGGCCAGTTTTGCAGCTGTCGAAAATCAATGCTCGAAGCGACGGCTTCACAAAGGAGAACTATAACTTCAGACGTCTTCTTGATCCCGTACTGCAGAAAACAATGTCTATTCTTGCTCAACGTCGGAATATCTCTCTCGCTCTCTAACTGGACAACTTGACTTATCCGATCCCACTCTCGTGCACCTTTTTCCTCTCTTATCCTTCGTCTGTTCCTTCTTCTCTTCTCTCTCTCTGATGATCTGATTTCTCAACTCCCTCAGAACATATATATATATATACAGCGATCTGGGGTGTGGCTGAAGGGGGCGGAGCATAACAGCGAACGTCACAGACTCCCAAGCCGACAGGAACATTTTAGAAGGATCTAGGCGAACAGTTACATCATAATAAATGGCGTTTCTAACGACACGTCGGCGCCTGTTGAGTTCCATATCCCACCTGGCGATTCTAGAATAATCATGAGAACAGGCACCTCCAACACGTGTGCAAATGCCTCCTTGTTGCAGACCTACTCGAAGAAAATTTATTTTTATTTCCTTTAACTTATCATTTGTATCTGTGAAGCGATTACCATGACAAATGCACTGTAGGTCTAATTCTGGAAGATCTCGCTATTCCTCCACAAACGGGTTTTTTTGTGCTGGAGTTTCCAATCTAGAGGATAAGACAGGAGGTACTTCAGGTTGCTTGGAAGCCTGAGTTACAAGATCCTGTGTGGACTTTTTGTGCAGGGACAAAGCAATATTGTGGGAACAGAAAATCCTTGACTACGGGAAAGAACAAAAAGAATGGACTTCTGAGTAGAAGTGACTCCCTTTGTAGTGAGAGACCCATAGCTCTCTCTTTTCCAGGACTCCCAAAGTAAAAAGGGAGATTAACTCATGAGCACTGTCTCCGACTCCCTTGTCTAAGCAGGAAAGAATGTTAAGCAAATACGCCACAAATTCTGGAGGAAGTCTTTTTGGCGAGAGTGCCTACTACCCAGTCCATAAAACTACTTACTTCAAAAACCTTAAACAGGTTATGTAATTAGTGGTCTATTTCTGCTGAAAAAACATCACTTTAGCAGTGGAAAAGGCCAATCTCCTAGCAGGATCAATGAGTGCCAAGAAGTCCCCTTGGGCGGAGGCAGCCACATCCAAAGTGGACACTTCTCCCATGGCATAACAAAAATATCTTCTTTGACATACTCTTGCTGGAGGAAAATCAAAGAAGGCCTTCACTTGCTCTCTGCATCAAAAGCTAAGTGTTTGCTTCTCTAATAGCCCTCTTAGCAGACGTAGAATGTACCATCCTTGGAAGACGTTTACTCTGATGCAGAGTTTGGCCACTCATCATAAAAGTAAGACTATGGAGAAGCAGGAGCTGCTGGAGAAAAAAAAAAGTAAGGTATGTCTGAAGGAGGAAGCAACTTGTATGCTGTGGAAGGCGAGTCCTCTTCTGCTTCCTAGAAGCTTCTTCCTCTGCTGAAACAATGGGAGACAAAATTTAATCTGAAGTTGTGTGAGGTGTGAAGTCGTGGGAGGTGCAGCGTCTAAAGTCGGGCGAGGTGCAGTGTGCAAAGTTAGACGAGGTGCAGCCGTAGGTTTCTTCAAAAAGCCGTAAATGTCGTCCTACATCTTAATCGGATCCAGGGAAGAACCTACCATCAACGACACAGACTGAGGGCGCTTATTTGCGGAAGTAGAAGGAGCAAGCGCAACAGGTAACTCAATAACCTCTGGTGGAGCACATGCCATGGGCTGTACAGGAAACTCCTGAGATAAGGAACTAATGAGTGCTGCTGGGTGCTTTGATGCTGAGAAGTGTTTGGGCACTAATGGGTTCTCGACAGGAACAAAATGTAAAGGTGTAATTGGGGGTTCACGAGGTTTAAGGGTATCAGCAGCCTGTAATTTTGGTGATATTGCCTCAAATTTGTGAAAATGAGTTATCGTCATATTTCCACAGATCTGGGTCCGGGCCATTGTTATGCATAAGATATGTATTGACACGAAGCCTTTTAAACGGTTTAAAGGCCAATTTAAAGGCCACACCCAAGTAGATAATTAAAGGTCTGGTTACGGCTGGTTTTACTATTTCTATTTGCATTAATTCTTCAAGTATTTTATTTCTTTTCATTGCATTTTGTTTTTTATGCCGTGTTTTCCTGATAGAGATAGCAACTCTTCCCATGACTGAGTAATGCGAGCCAGTTGTTCCAAGAGAGAATTTTTAGATTTGTTCTATGTAATCATTTATTTGTTATTTTCAATCAATTTCAACACTTCCTCGGAATTTTGGACATCAATTGTGTATTATATATATTACCAACATGCCAAAAAATAAGTTTAGTAAGCGAAGAGAAGCAAGCTCTCGCAATATCAAAACTTATCTTGAAGCTAAAAATATAGACACAGCTACTGTTGTGGCTTCTCCAAGTATTTCCTATTACGAAGCTCCAAGCAAAATCTATTATTCCCTTGTACAAATATATCAAGATGATTATGATGATGGCACCTACGAGTTTGTTTTGAAGTTATCTGATGATTAGGACGGGGAGGAGGAAGAGAATGGGCATTTTCAAGATGTAATTGCTATCCCTGACGTAGCAGGTGATGTCAGTGTTTTATCAGGTGCCTTCAAATGAAAGAGAAGACCAAGAAACGAATGTCTGCTATGCATTCAAAAAAGCAAAACAAGCGAATAACATCAAAAGGTGGATATGAAGGAGGGGCTCATTAGCCTCCTAAAAACCTGGCAGCACAAGAGTAGAATGGCGTTCTATGATAACTCCCCAAAAATAATATAAACAATTTTCTTTAAGTGATATATGTTTTTTTTAGAGGGAATAATATCTCTTATAAAAGAGAGGGGAACAGGTGCCATGTAGGGTTTTCCCAGAAACTTTATATGCTTCAAAAAGCAAAATATGTAAATAGTTAGCAAAACTTTAACTGCAGTTTTCTCCACACACACATTTCCTACATTCAAATTCCGAAAACTCCCTTATTTATGAATGGATTTTAATCATCTAAAAAGCAATTTGAATAAAGATAGTGAGAGAACACATCGGCAAATTTATTTTTCTTTTTTCTCTCAAAAAAAAAGTTTTACCAAGATTTAATATATAATTTTATGGTATTTTTTAATGCATTTTTGAAAATATTTTTTTAAATAGCATACATCACATAGCTTTTTGATTTTTCTGTTTTATTTGATAAGAATTAAACTTTCTGCTATTACCTTTTTTTTTTATTCAATGATAAATAAGAGAGATGTACTTTAAAAAACAAAAAATATTATTTTTAAAAGAAAAATATTTGTTAAAAAAAGTTTTCATCCAATTCACCTGAAATTGTGTGTGCATCTTTGGTCAAACTAGAGGTAACACCTGTGGAAATTTGAACACTGTCGCTCAAAATTAATCCCCGACCCCGCCGATACCCTTAACAAAAGCAGGCGCCGATGGACTGTGCCAGACATGCTAGCCCTCTTACGTCTATCGATAGAAGTTCTCTTAGCTTCTTTGAAAGTCTACTCTTTCCTTGCAAACAGAAGAAAAATGTTCCGGAGAATCCCAGAAACTGCAAGAAGGTTGATCCTGCGCTGGAGGGATGGTTTTAGACTTCTTTGAAGGCACCTGAGAGGAAGCGGGCATTTCCGACTATGGCCTTTTCAGCAGCCTAGACTTGTCCTTAGCTCACCATGGCTCCTAATCTCCGGGCTGGAAGCTTCAGAGCTTAATGAAAGTTTCGACACTTCCTTAAAGATGCCTTTCCAATGGCTGTCTGAGACACCCTGGGAAGTCGTAACAGGTGCGTCGGAGGGGCTGACTACTTGTGGTCAGACCCCACTGACCTCCCTTGGGCTTCCAGTATTGCTTCTCCAACATTCAGGGGAGTGTGCCACATGACCTTTGTCTAGGAGAGTCAGCAGGATGGATAGCCAGCTCCTCCACTAACACCACTTACACTATCAACACCTTGTTTACTTACCTTCTTCATGAGGGCTTTGAATGAAGAACTTAACTGAGCCCAAGATTCTAAAATAATACTAAATTAATGGCCAAACTTCGACTCCAACTTCAACTCTAATTCAGCAATGGCATTGGGGGCATCAACGAGGGAGTTAGGTAATGGCTGAGGTGTTAAAACTGGAAGGAATAGGAGACATCACAGGTATAGAAACAGGTAGGTCAAAATTACTATCCTGACTAGCATTCGTCTTGTCATGTCCAAGACTAGCCTTTCTCTTCCTATCCCTTTCTAGCTTATTTAAATTCTCAAATAAAAAAGAAGAAAAATTTCAGTCCAAACGTGAGGAAAAAGTCTTTAAACAAAATTCTAAGTGAAAAGCTAGCAACAGTAATCTGTACTTCACCATTTAGCAAACAACAGGTAACCGACAGGAATTTCAAACTATCAGCTGCGGATGGACAACCGTCGTTAACTGGCATAAACAAGTTGTTGGGTCTTTGCCATGCCAAGTCGTTCCTCTCTCCCCTGATAGTGGGTGGGGCTATCCCTACACCAAATGCTAAAAAGAACCGCTACCATGGATTTCAAATTTTAGCCGCCATTATAGTTAGAAACTATAGCCATTTAATTACTGGGTAAGTTGCATATACAAAACTGGTATTTTTTGCCCTTGCCCAATTGACTGAATCACTAACATGTCAGAAAATCCCACTGTTCACCTGTGCATATTTTATACACTACATTTTTATTCTGTTCTATTCTGTTTTATGATGATTTTCCAGTTTGACCAATATAAAAGTAGTCACAGAACTTATATACATGGGATTTAATAGACTACACATCTTTTAGTGCTGTCAGGAGTTTTTGTAAGTGCAAGTTTCATTGCATTATTGTTTTTAAATGCTACATTAATTTCAAAGTTCTTAAGTACATGGGAATACCTTCGGGATCATTACTATATGGTAATACCATTACTTTTTAAAATTTCTTGTTATATTTTTGTACAAGCTTCCTCAGCCGGTTTGCACAGTTTATGCTTATTCCATACAAATGTTCACATTCTGAAAAAACAGCTAAGGTTTTTTAACTACAATCTTACACCACATCTCCAGATTATACTCATATGTCCACCTTTGTTATCATATGCTAAGAAGGTCACTGTATATACATTAGCATTATTATATTAATAAGCGTCCAGTGTTCCCCCAATATTCGCGGGGGATGCATACCAGATCCCTTGCAGATAGCTAGAATCCGCCAATAGATGAAGCCCCTTAAACCCAATAAAAACGTTTATATCTGGTTTTTTATAATAGTTTTATCACAAAGTGCATTTTCTGATGAAATTTATGAAAAAAGACACAGGAATTTATGAATATTCCTTACAGCAAAATACTGCGAATACATGAATTTCCCGCAAATAATGGGTAGATATGGTTCATAGAGAAATCCGCAAATACGTGAGCCCACGAATGCCATTAACGTGAATACAGGGGTTCGCTGTATTACTGAAATAATTCAACATTCACTTGGAAGAAACCACATTTACTTACAATCAAACAATTCCATTCCAAGTGACAAAAGAGGAAACTGGGAAGAAAAAATAACAAAGGCATTACCAACAAAATAACAAAGATTACCAAAATAATAACAAAGGCATTACCGAATAACTAAATACTTATGTACTATAATACAAAAAAAACTAGGGCGTTGGTGCATAGCACTTTCAAGTAGTACATGAAATGCTAGAGCCATGAGCATCAGCATCTAAACAAGTACAATAAATATCATTCAACAAAACTTTTGGTACTGGCAAGATGACGCGGAGACATCCTACTGATGCTGCGTAAAGTGGTTAACACAATAGTTCATGGAACACAAGTAGTACTAAAGTGCTACTGGCTGATATCAAAATAGGATATTTTTCTGCAGTAACCAATATCATATTTACTACATATTACCAATGGCAGGACATAGAAAACCACCACCTCTAGGAATCTTATCTAAAGGTAGCGGATCCCTGGAGGCTTCTGACATTCATAGTAGAACACTTTCCCCACCATGATACAGCAAACTGTCTGAGGCATATGGTATTAATACAGTTTACAGCAAACATAAATCCTCATGAAAAAATATTAAGTGTTCTGGCAGCATTATATAGGAAATAAAACAATGTAACTATAAAAGCAAAGCCTGGAATTATAAGTATAACACCAAGTAGTAGTACTTGAAATGGCCAGAATCCCCAAATACAGCAATACTTATGCAGAATCATGGAGCTGGGGTATGGTATGTTCGTTAGTTTGTATGGTGTTTTTACGTTGCATGGAACCAGTGGTTATTCAGCAACGGCACCAACGGCTTTACGTGACTTCCGAACCACGTCGAGAGTGAACTTCTATCACCAGAAATACACGTCTCTCATCCTCAGTGGAATGGTCGAGAATTGAACTCGCGGCCACTGAGGTGGCAGGTGAAGACCATACCAACCACACCACTGAGATCAGCTATTATTTCCATGTACACTAAGGGCAGATTACATTACTCTATGTAATAGTACTATCTAAATAAATATTACAGATTACAAAACAAACTTCATGTGTACTATATCATACAGCAGACAATATCACTGACATGATATATTTACTAAAATATTCAAATGGTACAGTTAGTCATGAATTACCACTAACGGCCCTCAAAACACTTTAGTATTGCATTTGAAGTAGTATATGATCCTTTAAAACTTAACTTCTCTGGATATAATGTTAGAAGTTGAAGTAATTTTTGCAACGTCATTAACAGCAGGCTCATATCATATACATACCTAATTCAGTGTATATTACAATGGAGTGATAAAAAAAGTGCTACACTTACCAGTAGACAGTTCTTGTTAATGTAGTCCAGCTCTGCAATCTGAAAGGAAGAGATATTGTTATTTAAAACTATTAAAGATTAAAGATGGGGCCTAGTTAAACTATTGTATGTACGTACAGTCATTCCATTTCATTATCTAAAGACTATACGTACTGTATACTAGTACACATGCCTTTTACTAAATATTAGAAATTATTCATTATCATATTGTACGTATTGAAATTTACCTCCAAACTAATAGAGTACATCTCATGAACTTACTTTAAAAAAACTGTTATGTACCTATTCACTTTAAAAATCTCAGTTCCAGAGTAGGGGTGGTTATTTTGCTGTTTTTGTTCAATAATGTAAAAATTCAATTTTTTTCAGATCTCTGTCATTATATGAGAGTATGTGTCATGCCATTGCCAAGAAAGCCATATTAAATAAAGTCAGAGCTGCTATCGGTTTCAATCGAGCTGATTATTTTGTTACAGGTATGTTTTTGTATTAAGTGCAATGTAGTGGTGTATTGATGCTTGATTCTTTGCTGTACTGTACCACTGTGTGCTCAATTAAATGAAATAGTATGACAAATTTTTAATCAATTTGTATTTTTCATAGCTTACAAACCTGAGGTCTTAACAATAGGATAATCTTCTTACACCAGCTGGAAAACGATTAAAAACAATCAAAGATTGTAAAGCAAGGAATCTGTGGCATCTGGCAACTCGTGTGTATACAAGGTGGAAGCTGGTCAACGACCAAGCATAGAACCCTGTGATGCTTCAGTCTTTCTCCAACCCAGGAAAAGAGAGAGGCGGCTAGAGGTGGGCTAAAAAAAAAAAAAAAAAAAAAGTCTGCGGCACCTAGGTCTTAGATGACGAGTCCCCTATAGATAGCATCGCAGTGATCCGACTGGGCAAAGCAAGAGTTCTTGTGGATCGTTGTCCACAAAGTCATTCAGTGAGGGAATGGAAAATGAGGCAAATCTGTCATCATGCACCGAGGGATTCTGCGTCTTAGCCACAAATTCCGGGACAAATTCGAAAGCTACAGACCCCCAACCCCTGGTGTGTTTTAACATCATACCTTAGGAGGTCATGAAGCTCCCCAACTCTTTTCAAAGAAGCCAAGGCCAACAGGAAAACTGTCTTTAGAGTCAGATCCCTGTCTGATTGACCGATGTAGGGGCATGAATGGAGCTCGAATGAGACTTCCCAGGACTAGAGAAAGATCACATGCAAGAGGCTTGAGTTCTCCTGGAGAAGAGGACTGTTCGAAACTCCTGAACAACATGGAGATTTCCCCAGATGAAGAGATGTCCATGCCCTTCAGTGCAAAACCAAGCCCAAGGCCTCTCTGTAACCTCTGATAGCCAAAACAGAAAGACCTTTCTCAACCCTGAGGATGATCAGAAAATCTGCCATCCATTAAATAGAACAGAATTTCTGAGTGGAGAGAAACCTTGTTGATGACACCAATCACAGTAGACTGCCAATTACCCCTGGTGAACTGCTGATGAAGACTTCCTGAGATAGCCGGACATCTGGCCTGCAGCCATTTGGGAAAACCCTCTTGCTCGGAGGAGATACTTGATAATCTCCAGCCATGAACAGACAGGGACACCACTGATTGGCGAAACCTTTCCACATGAGGTTGGCAAAGGAGTTGTCACCATGGGGGAATCTCTCTTGGAACTTCTGACAGAAGAGACAGAAGGTCCGGAAACTACTCCGCTTGAGGCCACAGAGGAGCCACCAAGGTCATCCTGAGATTTTGAGAACTCATTGCAGGCAGTTCCCAGCTTACGACGGGTTCGGCTTACGACGTTCCGAGGTTACAATGCTTTTCAATTATATTTATCAGAAATTATTCCCAGGTTTACGACGCATGTTCCAAGGTTACGACACTTACAACGCTGATCTGGCAGAAGAAATGACTCCAAAAATGCAAAATAATCAATATTTGAAGTTTTTTTTATTAAAAATGCAAAATAATCAATATTTAAAGTTTTTTTTATGAAAATTGCATTAAGAATGCAGTTTACATAGTTTTTAATGCACCCAAAGCAATAAAAGTAAGGTTTTCTTATGATTTTTGACGATGTTCTGGCTTATGACAATTTTCGGCTTACAACGTGTCTCAAGAACGGAACCCCCGTCGTAACCCGGGGACTGCCGGTACTATGTTCTGAACTTGACTGACCATTGAAGCGAGTGGCGAAGAGGTCTATCATAGGCCTTCCCAAAACGTGAAAAAGCCTGTCTGCCACGTACTGGTGCAGAGACCACTCCGTGTCCAGGATTTGGTTCCAACAACTCAGCTTGTCAACCAACACATTCCTCTTGCATGGAATGTACCATGAAGAGAGCTCCACCGAGTTGTCGATCGCCCACTGGTGCAACTCGACTGTTAATGATGGAGTTGACGAGACATCAGAAACCCCATTTCTTCACATAGGTGACCACTGTGGTGTTGTTTGGCATCAGCATGACGGAATGACCCTCTACCCTCTCCCAGAACTCCCGCAGACCTAGGAAAGCTGCTTTTAACTCCAAAATATTAACATGAAGCAGCTTTTCCTCTGCACTCCAAACACCCAAGGCAAGGATATCTTCCAGATTAGAACTCCAACCATCGATGGAGGCATCCAAAAACAGGAGAAAGTCTGGAGGGGGTGAACGTAGAGGGACTCCCACCGTGAGATTCTGGTCGTCCAACAACCAATGAAGGTCTTTCCTTACCTCTTCTAACAGAGGAACTTCCTGCAGAGGGGGGATTTCCCGACAGAAACCACAGAGAGAGAGAGAGAGAGAGAGAGAGAGAGAGAGAGAGAGAGAGAGAGAGAGAGAGAGAGAGAGAGAGAGAGAGGCACAACTTCCAGATAACACTAGAATCTTATCAGTGGCATTTTCAACTAAATGTACAATATTCAAATACTAATGTGATCAGTTTACATGCCCAATTTCCACTCAAGTATGCAGTACTACAGTATACTATATCAAAAACAGTATGCAATGTGCTTTAAGAACTGCATGGATTGACTGTATCCACATGCATTGTTATTCATCATAGTCAAACTCTGCGTGATATGCTTTTCTAGTTAAAAGCAAAGTTTTTATTTTTATTTTATTCTGCTTTATTAACATAATTTTGACATTATGTATTATTACATTAGAAGAGATAAACAATCCCAAGTGTTCAAAATAAAGTCCTTTATCCAAGGAATCTGAAAGACTGCTGATGCATTTAGTATATAGTACTACTATTTATCACAGCTTAGAATAATTTTTTGTTGAGACAGTCCTTTGGAATGCCCTATCAAAGTATTTTGATAGAAATCTCAGGAATGTAGAATTTCAATAATGTAGATTCCAAAATATTTATCTGTACCAAAAATGTTTTATGTCCTATTACAGGAGCTGCACCTATATCCAAAGAGATACTCAATTACTTCATGAGCATTGATATACCAATATGTGAAGGTTATGGAATGTCAGAGAGCTTAAGCATGGGTTCCATATGCTACATCAAGCCTGGACTTTACAAGGCTGGGACAGTAGGAAAGGTAAAGGTGATAATGTACTTTTGTTATTTTTAAAGCAACTTCATCTGAAAGTTTTTCAACTTTTCTTTGCTAACCTTGGGCAAACGTTTTGCTATGTAGGCAGTTAACACTAAGAAAAAGTTAATTTCTTATTTCTGTATCTGGTATGCCTCTTAGAATATTATGTATTAACATATTCTAATTCAGATGCTGAAAGTTATGAAGACATGGAATTATATGAAATTTTAGATTTTTTCAGAAAATCAGTTGCGTGTGTACTACTGTAATTAGCACAGAAACTGCTGTCTCTATCACCATCATTATTTTTACACTGATGTTCCAATTATGGTTAAAGACTACACAAACCACTATAGATATTATACTCTGAAGGTATATTAACTTTCGACAGCAAAAATACTTCTGAACATGACGTCATAACAATCAAAGAGAAGCTGCAGTGTATAGTGCACTGTTTGCTGTGGTGTTACAGTTGTATTACCTGCACTATTGATAATTATATTAGTATATTAATAATAATAAAAAACTAACTATATTCTGCTTAGTAAAGTAACTGTGCCACTGTCCACTTGATGTTGATAGCTTTCAAGTGGAAGAAGGATTTTTTATATGAATATGGTAAACTGAAATAGGTAAGAATTTAGATTCAGACCTTACTGGAATTGTTTTCATTTTCATTCTCAAAAGGCCCCTGGTCCAAATATTTACTCAACAAACAGCATTTGTGCCAGAATTTTAAATAGTAAAATAATGGATACTTTAAGATTTCAAGAAATTTTATACCATTTATAGTTCTTCCATTGATATGTGCTACAGCTACTTTCCCAGTAGTACATATGATTTCCAAATCTGAAGGGCAATCTGCCAATAGTACCAACTTTGAATGTTCTGTTAATTTTTTCAGTTCACTTCCCTTGTTATAGCAGTATAAACTATTGGCTTCAGTAACAATGAATATATTTTCTGAAGAGCGAGGAGCGTAAAACAGTAAAATCTAAGTTAGTTTTCTTTTCCAGCCAATGTCACAGATCACATTACAACTGAAATCACACCCGTGCTGCAGGCCTGGTGAAGGTGAAATTGCTTTCAAAGGAAGAAACGTTTGTATGGGCTATTTACGTATGCGAGAAAAAACTAATGAAACTGTAAGTATGAAATTGTAAATATTCATGTATGTATTTAATTTAATAGATCTTCTAAATTACAAAAAATGTAACATAAGAAAATCCACGCTGGAAAGGTATTGTCAATCCCCGCTTATTCGTGGTTCAGCATTTGCAGCTTCAGTTATTTGCAGATTTTTCTGTGGAACAAATATCCACATTATTTGTAGGAAATTCACCTATTTGCAGATTTTTTCACAGAGCAATTACAGTACAACCTCACTTTGATGGACCTGCATCCAATTTAAATACAGATTTAAAGGACAAAATCTGGCAAGGGTAGCGGGTGCTTGTTTTACATTTACTTGAGCACTACCCTCAGCATTGGTGCAAAATTGGAACTTACCATATATTTCTATGTTTAAGACAACATTTAGATAATTAGAGGTAAAACACGATGATATAGTTTCATAAATTTATCTCTTATCTGTCAAATAAGATGACCGCTAAATTACAAAACCATCTGTGTATAGGCTCGCTTTTGCAACAAAAGGAATCTTATAAGAGATTGGTTATGTAAAGACGATGTTATTAAAAATGCTGTTTTACTTACTGTATCCTTAGAAATTAAAAATAAACAAAATAAAGAAACCGATTCTATATTACGTCTTTCTTATACACATCACCTAAAAGGGAAACAGTTTTGTTTCCATCTCATTACAAACAAGTTGAAACAACTCCTCAGTCCTAACAATACAATAATGTATGATAATTGTATATAATTATTGTTCATATGATTGAATTGTTCTAACAGTTAAATACCACCAAAATGATAATGAAATTTTTATTAAAAATGAATATTATATTATCCTAAATTTTATTACTATACCGTAAGTACACTTTATGTTGTACCATAAAAATTTTTGAAAGGTTACCAAACGATAAAGGTTGTGTGAGCACAACCAAAACACTTATGTTTACATTTTGTCAGCTGGCCTCACTTAGATAAAAGTTTATTTCATTGATATGGAATTATTCCTTGAATAACTATTTATTATTAATATATGCCAATAATATATAGTAAGGTAAAAATGGGCTTATTACATTTATTGTTTATTTCATAATGTGAATATTTCCATTTATGTCAGTGGTGTTTGAACTATTAAAATAGACAGTTTTAAGCATTTTTGAGGGGTACTTTGGTGTTTTAACTATTAAAATAGATAGTTGAAAGCTTTGTAGAAGGGGTTTCAGTATTCATGGGTGGGTGTGGTATGCATCCCTCGTGAATACTGGAGGATGACTGTAGTAGTTGTTTTTCATACATCTCTTTAAAATAAAATTCAGTGTATCCACACTCTTTTGGCACGTAACAAGAAAAGTTTAGGGCTAATACTCTCCACAATTAAGATTTGCCAAATCCATCCTATGGTCAGTGTCTCTCACCACAGACCATACATCATAAAATTAAGCAAAATTATGATACAGTAGTGTATTTTGTTTAGAACTTTGGGACTGTACGTAATGTCCCTTGAGTCAAGAATTATCATCTTGATTCCATCAAGACTTTACTCCATTCTCATTCAACCATAACTTTTGATGGTATGGGTACACTAGTTTTATAAAAACAGATACCATATTATATTTGTGAGTAGAGTATTAACATATTTATACAATGGCCATTGCAATAGAATCTTGACTAAATTATTACAAATCAGTGATTCAGGTGGCCTTAACTTTGTTAAACTTGCAACACTTTTTAACAAGAAGAATTTTCCTCATTGCAGATTGATGATGAAGGCTGGCTTTATTCTGGTGATATTGGGAGCTTTGATGAAGATGGATTCCTTCATATAACAGGGCGTATCAAGGAACTCATCATCACCGCTGGGGGTGAAAATATCCCTCCAACAATAATTGAGGATCACATCAAAAGAGAGATACCATTCCTTAGTTCTGCTATGCTTATTGGAGATAAACGAAAGTAAGTTGAGTTTTAAGAAGTGGTGGAGGTTTTTCAGTAGTACAGTATGTAGTGTGTTCAGATCTTTTTGCAACATGCAAAAAATATTCTGTACTTATTAGTATAGTGAGTTTATGTACTCGTGTACCTTTTGAATTATTTAAAATTTAAACTTGAATAATAACTTGTGAACAATGAATACATCAGAAACATACCAAAGTTTTATAACAGTACCTCAACTTAGCAGATCTGTTATTTAATGGGCTTAGCCAACTTCAAAGAGAAAAAAAATGTACTTACTGGAGATCCAGTATAATTACAAAAAAATCTTACTGGATGGCAGGCTGAGCATGCTTTCCTCACTGCGCCAGTGAGGGTGGACAGTGAACGAACACATGCACAAACAACCAATGCTTTTCTCTCACTCTTTTGTACATAATTTTATTGACATTACTTAATGCAATAGTGTGCCACACTGCTTAATACAGTGATGTAGTGTTACACATTTTTCAGTATAATATGCATGCATATTTGCAGGGTATGCACATGTACAGTATGCATAGTGTTGGAATTAACTAGTACACACTTATGTGTGTTTGCTTGCCTTTTGCATGCTCTCTCTCTCTCTCTCTCTCTATTTTTAAATAAAGGATTTTAGACTGCACAAATTTAAAATTAAACATAATTTGTTTGTTATTTATATTGAGGGTTTATTTACTGTATTTTACATAGCTTGTCAGCATAGTTAGGTACAGGTACATACAGCACATATACTTTTAGAGGCAATTCATTTCACATATATGTCTCAAAAGTTAAATGGCAAGTACGTCATTAATTTCAAGTAAGTCTTTAATTTAAGTTGATTGATAACTACAAAATACATGTTTGAATAAGCTATTTATTACATTATATGAAATTCTGCTACATTATTAGCAATGTGAGTATGCACTGGGTTAACCTATCATGTAGGTTACATGCTACTGTTCGTTACTTAGCAGATGTTATTTACAAGAAGGGGCAGACTCCTGAGCTGTCCAATAAATTGAGGCACCACGAAATTATTTGTACTTTTCAAAGGTATACAAACCAGAGCCTATTATGCAGAAGTATTTCTCAGTATGAATTGGGAATAATAGTTGAAGCTTGATAGCATGATGGTTAGTTGGTTGGTGGCAGGCAGGTGAGTGGGGGGAGTTCCCCACTCACCTACCACAAGCAGACATTTTTTCCTTAGGCATCTGGGACTAGTGGGGTGGTTGATGGTGGTTGAGATTATGATAAAAGGCTCTGGTTTTTATGCACAGAAAAGACAAACTACGTAGTACTTTAAAATTTGAGAGTTATTCTTACAGCAATACAAACCACCACCTTTTATGTAGGAAACTCACTCCTTAGGCTGGAAGATAGTCTCTCATCTAACTCACAAGTTGAATCTCTACTTGGCGATGCCATGTTCAGAGTCATGATAATGAGCAGGGGACCAAAGTTTCCTGTAACTTCTTGTAGTCTAGCATAAGGATGTAAGACTGGTAGGACCATGAGCCAAAGTGAGATGTGTCTATAGTACTCTTACATGAAAAACTTGAGAACCAAGTGCTACCTGATTAGGAAGGAGAGCACAAGTTGGAATACAGTTAGTGTTCAAGTCAATCATAATTTGATGGGTTTAGATGACAAGGTTTATCACAATCCCCTCCCCATCCATTGTTAAGAGGGAGAGTGGAGTCACACCTTAGATTGTGGCTCCAGGATAGGATGCTTGATTGTGAAGTCTGCCTGCATCATGGCCCCATCCAGCATGGACTCTGACTGACTGCTGCCTCACTTTGGAATGAAGAAAAGGAGGGAGAGAGAATCCATTACCTCACCTATTTGGCCTGTAATATTAAGCCCTCTGAGTGACTTAAGCAGGATGCTTTATTGTCTAAGAGCTTTGAGACTACCAAAAGTTTGTATGTGGCAAGCCTTATGGCAAAGTGAGTTGAAGGTAGTGGCATCATCAGACACATACCCTCATTACCTTTGAAACTCACAAATTTTTCTGAAGCCTGGGAATGGCCCAACACCCATAGATTCAGCAAGCTGAAAAGAAAATGTGTTCTTAGATACAAACTTCTTGAGGCAACTGGGACTATAAACAGATGCTGACACTATGAGCCAAAAGATCCGGTTCTCTTTAGATAGTAATGTAAGGCTCATTCTGGACACAAAAATATCTCCTTTGTCTCTCCAATAACAAAGTCTCAGAGGGAAAGAACCATTAAATTAAAATCTCTTGTTAAGTGACTACTGTAATGGGGTCTGAGTTTTCACTAAAATCTCCTGAACAATGAAAGCAAGAGGGATTCTCTGTCTCATGTCTGAACAAGATACAAAAGGATATGCAACTTGCCAACATGCTTTGATAAGGTTAAGACAAGCAGAAAAACAGTCTTGAGGATGAGACGATCTTGATCTGAAGTCAACCATCAAGCTGTATGGGAGCCAATTGTAAAAGGCGGAATGATAAATCATCAGTGACTTCCAGCACAGTTTTTTCTGGCATCTTTCAGATCTTGGAAGATTCTACAGGGTAGAATGGAAATTTGGATCAAACTGACATAAAGGGGGCAGTCCTTGAAAGTCTGTAACCATCTCAAAGGATAAAAGACATGCCTTTATATGTGACAACTGGAGAAGCGGATAGTCTACCCCAGCATCTTCCTCCCACCTTCCCTTGTCCTCCCATTATTCCAGTGCTTGGTGGGTTTATCAAAATGACTGGTAAGATTTTTTATGCTTTTATGATTAAGGAAAATTCTTGGCTCCTTGTTGTGGTTCTGAGTTGGTCTGACCCTTCCTGATACCAGACACAATGCTTGAACTAAGTTTCCTTCAATGCAGAGTACATTAAGTTGTCTCAGCTAAAAGAATGCCTTTTCTCCACTGCTGCCTCAACTTATTAGTCTATCCGAGGAGACATCAAGTGTTAACTTATCTCTAGGAGCAGGTTTTACTATTCATTCACAGTGTCCTAATTTTGTCTAGCTTTCTTTTAAACTCTTCCTCAGTGTTGCTGTTTACAACTTCTGGTGGCAGTTTATTCCATGTATCACATTTCTTGTATGTAAAGAAGTTCCCACAATATGTGTTGTATCTCTTCAATTCAAGTTTCCACTCATTATTTCTTGTGTGGTTTTCATTTAACGTGAAGAGGTTACTGTCCACTTTTCTTATGCCTTTCAGTATTTTGAATGGTTCTATTAGCTAACCTCACAATCGTTGTGTTTCTAAGTCATACATATTCAGGCACTTGCACCTAAGCCCAGTATGTGCAAACCCAACTTGTTAAAGGGGACAATGAGCAGGAGGGGCAGGGAGAGTGGGAGGGGAGCCCAGGAAGGAGCTGGAAACATTGTGGTGTCAGTGGCAAAGTATATCCTCAAAAGGCGCCAACAAATGTACTTAGCCTTCCTCTAATTCCTGCCAAACTTTTTCCTACAAACTAGACCTGCCAGCACACTCACATAAACACTAACACATGGGACAAGCAGCAGCTAAACTCATGCTTATGTCCTTCACACTACAGTTATTACTTATTTAAATTACATGTATCTATGCAAAAAAAAACAAAAATGTATCATGAAGAAAATGGAAGCTTCAACTTCATAGTCAGAGAACAGCAAACCACCTTGTTATCTAGCTTTAATAACTGCTTGCAGCTTATGTTCAGGAATACTATGGCATACAAGGTTCTAGCTTGTATATTTGTATGAGCAACTACATATTTAGTATATATACGATTTTGGTCTATGCGTATTACAGTATAATTTACTTCGAGTTTTGTGTCACAAACTTGCTGAGAATAAGAAAAAAATTAAGGATATCTCAATGCTCATTTCCCCTGATCCATGAGCTTTTGACATCTCCTTAATTACTTACATGAGGTAAAGTTCATAACTTAGGGCCCACTTGACTGAGATGAATAATTTGTTTCTTAGGTTTTGTTTTGAACCTTTTTAAATTGAACTTCTTTACTCTATTGGTAATGTTTTCACGTAGTTTTCTGTGTGTGGTCTATATTTATTCCAGTAACTAATTATAAAATTGATGTAAATCCACTAACCTCTGTAGTAGTGCATATTGACCAGTGTAAATACTGAAATCATGTCACAAAACCCAATACACGTACATATTTATTTCAAGCCCAGTAATTTCTACATCTGTTACATAATAGAACATAAGGCCTATTTGCTCATTCATATTCAACTTTGTTTTCCAGGTACTTGTCTATTTTGTTAACCTTAAAGGCAGAGGTGAATTTAGAGAATGGAGAACCACTACAAGAATTAACAGAGAGTTGTCAAGCAATGCTAAAGGAAATTGGATCAAATGTTAAGACAGTATCCGAGGCTGTGGCAGAAGTTACAGACAATCCTAAAGGACCCCTATCTTCAGCAATACAACAAGGGATTGATAGGTAAAATACCAAAGAGCATTGTATTGAGATTCAATGAGATGTGATTTAAGAAATGTTTAATGACAATCATTATGCAGATCATACTGACCTGACAGTGATGTAAATGGTAAAGAATACTTCCTGCTGATTTTGATGATGGCAAAAGCTCTATTATAACCAAGGCTACATGGAAAATTCACCGGGAAATTATTAGTATATAGCAACTTTACATCAAAATTAATTTCTTATACTGCATTCACTCAGCATAAGTTCACAATAGTATTATGTAAAAGTTACCTATTTCATATCAATGTAACTTTGGTGGTAAGAAGAGTATGACACTTACCCCTTAGTAGGCAGTAATAATATAGGTACTGTACATTTAATGCAAGAAGAAAATACATCTGAATAACAATGTGTATTTTTCTTAGGTATAGTATACAAAACACAGCCTAATATAAAGGAGTATCTTTCAGCAAAAGCTCCAACCAGTTGTAAACTTGGTAACAAAGTAGTTAACAGGTGGAGAGGGAGGTGAACGGGGGAGTATCCCTTACTGTTTGTTTTTTTTTGTATGGTGTTTTTACATTGCATGGAACCAGAGGTTATTCAACAACAAGACCAACAGGTTTACGTGACTTCCAAACCATGTCGAGAGTTAACTTCTCTAACCCCTCAGTGGAATGCCCGAGAATTGAACTCGAGGCCAGCAAGGTGGCAGGCCAAGACCATGCTGATCACACCACTGAGGCACACTGACCATTGCTTTCACTCTTCCAGCAGCTGCAGGGACTGAATGGGGCAGTTGAGGAAGGAAAGAAGTAAATGGCACTGGTTTCTGTACCTAGGAAGAATGCAAATTATTTAAAAAATTTTATTTGCTCCTATTGGAATATGTATGACACATCCTCTTTTATATAGGAGACTTGCTCCTTAGGTGGGAGGTCAGTTCCTGTAAACTGACTACATAGAGTTGAAATCCGCCATGGAACTGCCATGATCTAGGTTGCCCTATATCCTCCAACCAGTCTAGCAAAATGGTTGGCCAGAAATAGGGCCCTGGACCATAATACCTCTTCTAAAGTAATAAGGGGTTACTTGAGTTAAGAATGTTTTGGAGAACCATGATGTCTTTCGTAAGAGGCTTCATGCTGGAAGGCAGTTTAGTTCTGGCTATCACAAGTATATAAGGGGTTCAGGACTAAATTGTACTATATCCCCTTTTGACCTATATGATGATGACACTAAAATTAAATAATTTATTAGACTGTCCTAGTATCCCTCATTCTCTTCAACTCTTCTTAACTCAAACACATGACAATGCGTGCTAGTCACAATTCCCTGCAAACAGTCGATTTACATCCTGTGTCTAAAAATGCATCAACCTCTTCCCAAGACTCTTCATCTAGTTTACTAACTTCTCCTACATAAACTTCTTCTTCTGGACCAGTTTCTGTTTTCTGCTTATTTTCTACTTGTCGTTTTGTTTCCGTTTTCTTCCTATTTTGAAAATCTGGGGACAATCCCTAGCCCAATGCCATTCCAATTTGCATATTGCACATAATGTTGCTTTCCCTTCTTTATTCATAGGATTTCTTCCACCCCTACCTTGGTTCCATTTTCCCCAATATCTATAGTTTTCCCCCTCTTCCAGAATTTGCATTGCCTTCTCAAAACCCTCACCATTCCTGTTCCCCTTTATTCCCTAATCCCTCAAATATTCTTTTCATTATTTGTGACACGGTTTTATATTCCAACTTTCCTTGACCACAAGCTGCTGGTACCATTTGTTTTTTATCTTCCGTGAGATTTGCTTGTTACAATACACGAAAACACGTAGCTTCTCCTTCAAGCATGTTTTTCCCCTTACACTCTGATTCTGCCTTTTCATACCTAATTACAAAATCTCTCATCTTTTCACTAGATTCTCTTCCTATCTTAAATGCTCTTGTTTTTTAGAGTTCTAGTTGAAAAAAAACGCTGCTAACTCTTGTGCTCCGTCTTGAATTGCTTCATCTGTACATGAAAGCACCCCAAGCCAGCCTGCTCCAAACTTGTCCTGCAGTGATGAACAGTCTTCTATTTTTTTGGTAAGTGCTCCCAAGGACGAATTTAAGAAACATGACAAATTTTCTAAGACAATTTGTATTTTAAATAGCTACAAACCTGAGGTCTTAACAATAAGATAATTTTCTAATGCCTAGCTGGATCCGGTTAAAAATCGGAGATGAAAAGCAAGGAATCTTGTGAGATCTGGCAACGCGTGCGTATACCAGGTGAAAACTGGTCAAAGACAGCACATGCATGCTACTGCAATTAGTCTTTTTCTTAACCGCCTGGGTGACAGTCACGGTTGCCCTCTCGCGGCCTTTTACCTGATCATTTGCTCCCGTCATCACTGCCATCCAAGGCATATCCTCTTCCTTCTGTGTCGTCTACATCCTTTCTTGCGGATCCGTCTGAGGCTTTATGTCAGGCAATTCTTAAGAGATTGGACTCTTGTTTTGGAAGATAGGTTTGCTGGCTTGTTGGCCGAGAAGGCTGTGAACAAGTGTGTTGAAGGGTAGTAGAAGAGAAAGTAATTCATGAGAGGCATAAGCCAATGAGGGTTGTTCTGGTTCAACTTGTTCAGCTGCAGAAACAGGAGAGAGCCAGGTCTGGTTGAATATCTTCCAATACTACAGGAGCAGGAGAAGGTTTCTTGAAAAATTACATAAATGCTGTCTAAGCACTGAAGAATATGAGACATATCCCGTGTTGGCGAGAAGGGTGTGCGTGTCGAGTCCTGATGAGGTAGTGGAGCAGAGTCTACAGTTACAGGTATTTCGAGTGCTGTATGCTACCTGCTGCCCTGCTGTCAGCTTGTACTCTCCCTCACCCGAAGAGTCATCGGAAATGAATTCATTAGCCAACTGTTTATTTTTGAATATGGGATTGGAATCCACTGACCTAACTGCTCCCTATAAACACTTGCAAGTCACTGGGAGCTTTTGAACCCATGGGGAGATCTGATCCCATTGGATGCATGGGCATCCACTTGGCACCTAGAGGCCACTTGGCTCTTGCTAGCCATTGGGAGCTCATCATCCTCCCAGAAGCTACAAGAGGTTCTTGATCCGTTTGGTGCTTAAGACGGATTGCAGGAACATCTTGAACTGTTGAATGCCTCTTCAAAGTCCTAAACGCATCTTGGAAGTGCCAACTGTGTCCATGATAAGCATCCAAGTCAGAACCGCATGAAAGGCAGTATGAAACTCCTTGAACACCTTTCCAGCAGTTATATTGAAGAGCCTGGGAAGTAGCAACAGATTCTGCTGAAGAAGCAACTACTTGTGGGTAAACCCCACCAACCCTCTTGAACTTACGGTTTGCTCCCTCCCAAGTGCTGGGGAGTTTAGCAGGGACCTTCGCCTAGGAGTATTGGGGGACGAGCACCCCCCCCTTCAACTAAAACTTCACAAGCACCGGAATCACTAGCACCAGCTTTGTCCACTAGGGACTTCACAGAAAAACTTATGTGAGTCACTGTTTCCACTAAGGCTTCAAACTTTTTATCCGTGTGGGCTTCCAAACTGGTAATGGCACTAAGGTCAGGGGGGTGGGAGCCAGGTAACGGAGTGGACAGAGGACTGAGAATGGAAAAAGCTGTCATAGAAGTCAAAAGACCTGGTTTAGGAGACAAAGACCTAGAAGCTCTAGCTTTCGCTCTAGTGACTACCTTTCTTAGCCTAGCTTTTTTTAACTTGTCCAAATGTGCATTTAAAATTTGCCACTTACTGTCATCCCAGTCTTTGCACTTAATACACGTCAAGTCAGGTGAATAAATTTGCCCTTAGCAATTATAACAAACTGAATGAAGGTCATATTTTTAGAGGAAGTCAATCAGTTATTTTAACCCTTGCTGCAATACCGGCTACTAGACTCACTAGCGTCAGACCCATTAAGTCAAAAGCTAATTATCTCTATAAGCTTAACTAAGCTAAAGAATAAATATAGCACAGAGGCTACAGAATAACAGAATACTCCACCCGAATCCTTTCAGAAAAATCATCTGGTGAGCTATCCTGCCTACACAACCGTAGTTGTTGAGCGGCAGACATGATCTGAGCTCATTAGCTACGTTGTACCTGTTCTTCCCTGGATGTGGGCAGGGCACCTACCTGCACCAAAAACAAAACAGCACTACCGTGAATTTTAAATCTAAAGCTGCCATTAAAGTAGAAATTACAACAGCTATTTAATTATTAGTAAGTTACTTATATAAAATCAGTAAATACACTAAGGGCGTGACACTCGCCAACTGTGCTGAAACGGCTGCCAAAAGCATGAGTGCTTCATCAATTGTAGCAACTATGATCAACTGAGAAGTAAATAAATCTCAAAAACTTGCTGCTGCTAATCACTGTTACAGTCATCAGCCGGCAGAAGTTAAGTATATCTTAGTTTTACCAGACCACTGAGCTAATTAACAGCTCTCCTAGGGCTGGCCCGTAGGATTAGATATTTTTACGTGGCTAGGAACCAATTGGTCACCTAGCAACGGGACCTACAGCTTATTGTGGGATCCGAACCACACTATATTGAGAAATAAATTTCTATCACCAGAAATAAATTCCTCTGATTCCGCGTTGACCGAGCCGGGAATCGAACCTCGGACCACCAGATTGGCAGCCGAGAGCGAAAACCACTTGTCCAGCGAGGAACTTATCAGCCGGCAGAAACAACTGAGCTTGGTGCTGAGTTGGTTCCTCTCTACTCCAAAAGTGGGCAGGGTTTGTCGCCTAGCCAAAACAAAAGTAGTGCTACTGCGAATCTCAAAATTCTAGCTGCCAACAGAAGTGAAAGTAGTACAGTGGAACCCCATTATTCGCGTTCTCGAGATTTGCAGACTCGTGTATTCACGGATTTATCTTTGGACCATATCCACCCATTATTCGCAGGAATTTCGCATATTGGTGGTATTAAATGCACTTTTTCTGATAAAATGATTAAAAAACCAGGTAAAGCATGCTTACTGGGTTTTTCTCAAGTTTGAACTAACAAAATAGGCAGTTCTTAGCATTTTTATAGGGGTTCTAAGTATTTGCGGATTCTAACTATTCACAGGGGTTTGGGGGTCTGGTATGCATTCCCCACAAATACGGGGGGTCCACTGTAGTTATGTACATGGTAAGTTACTTATATAAAAAAACAAGTTTTCAACTGGGCAGTTAGGAGCGCGACAACACGTCTTTCTCAGATGATGATCAAAAGAAAAGTACAAGGCAATGGTTAGTGATTGAGGGATACTAACCCACTCACTACAAACTCCACCTGTTAACCACCTGGTTAACTACTTTGTTCCAAAGTTTTCGACTGGTTCCAGCTCGTGCTGAAATGATATTGTTAAACTACAATAAAGTTTTGTACATACTTACCTGGCAGATATATACGATTAATGGCCCACCCAGCCTCCCCTCAGGAGACAGGTGGAAGAGAAAAATCTGACAAGCAAGGGGGATTGGTTCGTACACCCGCCACCCAGCGGCGGTAAGGTAGACCACCTGACCTACCTGTCGCGTGTGCCGCGAGATTTGAAATTCTGTCGGGAACGTCGGAGACTATAGCTAAGTATATATCTGCCAGGTAAGTATGTACAAAACTTTATTGTAGTTTAACAATATCATTTTTGTACATGAACTTTCCTGTCAGATATATATTTAGCTGATTGGCACCCTTGGTGGAGGGTAAGAGACAGCTAAATAATACAGGTAAGAAGGGAAACAACTAATGTTGTAGGATATAAAAACCTTGGTTCTCACCTTTTCAGGCTGAAGACTTCATAGATACTGTCTCTGAGTCTGCATTGCCTGGAGAGCTACAGCTAGGACGTGACCTGTTGCTGAAAGACTCTCGGATCTACCACTGGGATATGTGATCCCCTTCTGTGGTAGAATCCAAGTTGGATCTTATTAAAGGGAACTTGTCCTCTTACATAACAGATCCTTACCACTACCTCTGCAAGGAGCCAAAACCCACCAGACCACCTAACCAAAATACAAATGGTTAATACTACGACAAAAAGAGGGTTGCCTGCAACCTCTTTCAGACAACCAAAAACACAAATACAAAATATAGGGTAACATATCCTCTTAAGGTAATACTTTACAATTCTCATAGGGCAAAGAGTTCTTTCAGGCTCTTCCCCTACCAGAAAAGATAACCCACGAACTTCAAAGCTCCTGGGCCAAGGACGTGATGGGTTTTCATTCTTAGCAAGAAACCCTGGAAGAAACGAACACACCATCGATTCTTCCTTAAACCCGACATTGCCCTCAATAGCTTGGAGCTCACTCACCCTCTTAGCTGTTGCAAGGGCCATAAGGAAGAGAGCCTTCTTCGTCAGGTCCTTGAAAGAGGCTGAACCAGGAGGTTCGAATCTAGACGATCCAAGGAATTGTAGCGCTACGTCTAGATTCCAGTTCGGTACAATATGAGAACGTTTAAAGGTTTCAAATGATCTAATAAGATCATGCAGGTCCTTATCCTCGGAGATATTTAAGCCTCTATGCCGAAATACCGCCGCCAACATACTGCGATATCCCTTAATAGTTGACACAACAAGATGACACTCTTCTTTGAGAAAAATGATATTGTTAAACTACAATAAAGTTTTGTACATACTTACCTGGCAGATATATACTTAGCTATAGTCTCCGACGTTCCCGACAGAATTTCAAATCTCGCGGCACACGCGACAGGTAGGTCAGGTGGTCTACCTTACCCGCCGCTGGGTGGCGGATGTACGAACCACTCCCGTAAGCTTGTCAGATTTTTCTCTTCCACCTGTCTCCTGAGGGGAGGCTGGGTGGGCCATTAATTCGTATATATCGCCAGGTAAGTATGTACAAAACTTTATTGTAGTTTAACAATATCATTTTTGTACATGAACTTCCCTGACAGATATATACTTAGCTGATTGGCACCCTTGGTGGAGGGTAAGAGACAGCTCAATAATACAGGTAAGACGGGAAACAACTAATGTTGTAGGATATAAAAACCTTGGTTCTCACCTTTTCAGGATGAAGACTTCATAGATACTATCTCTGAGTCTGCATTGCCTGGAGAGCTACAGCTAGGACGTGACCTGATGCTGAAAGACTCTCGGATCTACCACTGGGATATGTGATCCCCTATTGTGGTAGAATCCAAGTCGGATGCTGTTAGAGGGACCTTGTCCGCTTACCTAACAGATCCTTACCACTACCTCTGCAAGGAGCCAAAACCCACCAGACCACCTAACCAAAATACAAAGGGTTAATATTACGATAAAAAGAGGTGCCTCCTGCAACCTCTTTCAGGGACAACCAAAAAAACAACAATATAAAATATAGGGTAACTTATAAAAAATTTACACAGGATAAGTTTCAGCTCCCTGCCCCAGCACCGAATCCGCCGATACGAAAGGACCCAAGGCGAAGCATTTATCATATGTGATTTTTACATCACGTAGGTAGTGGTTTGCGAAAACCGATTGGCATCTCCAAAAAGTCGCCTCCATCAAGTTCCGCACAGACATTTTTTCTGAATGCAAGCGAAGTTGCGATGGCTCTCGCCTCGTGATCTTTCACTTTCAGTAGTCTAAAATGTTCTTCCTTACAGGCAACATGTGCCTCTGTAATAAGGCTTCTCAGAAAAAAGGAAAGAGCATTCTTCGACATGGGCCGAGTGGGGTCCTTTACGGAGCACCAAAGCACATCTTGATTAGCCTTAAGTTGTTCCTTCCTCTTAAGGAAATACTTCATAATTCTCATAGGGCAAAGAGTTCTTTCAGGCTCTTCCCCTACTAGAAAAGATAAACTACGAACTTCAAAGCTCCTGGGCCAAGGGCGTGATGGGTTTTCATTCTTTGCAAGGAAACTTGGAAGAAACGAACACACCATAGAATCTTCCTTAAACCCTACATTGCCCTCAATAGCTTGGAGCTCACTCACTCTCTTAGCTGTAGCTAGGGCCAAAAGGAAGATAGCCTTCTTCGTCAGATCCTTGAAAGAGGCTAAGCCAGGAGGTTCGAATCTAGACGATCCAAGGAATTGCAGAACTACGTCTAGATTCCAGTTCGGTACTACATGAGGACGCTTAATGGTTTCAAATGATCTAATAAGATCATGCAGGTCCTTATCATCGGATATATTTAAGCCTCTATGCCGAAATACTGCCGCCAACATACTGCGGTATCCCTTAATAGTTGACACAACCAGATGACATTCTTCTTTGAGGAAAATAAGGAAATCCGCAATTTGGGTCACAGAGGTACTGGAAGAGGAAATGTTCTTCCTCTTGCACCAACGTCTGAAGACATCCCACTTTGACTGGTATACACGCAAGGTGGAAGGTCTCCTCGCTCTTGCGATTGCTTTAGCAGCCTGTTGCTGAAAAGCCTTTCGCTCTGACCAAACTTTGGACAGTCTGAAACCAGTCAGACTGAGAGCGAGGAGATTTTTGTGGTACCTGTCGAAGTGGGGTTGTCTGAGTAGATCGCTCCTTAGCGGGAGCGATCTTGGAAGGTCCACCAACCATTCCAGTACCTCTGTGAACCATTCTTGGGCCGGCCAAAAGGGAGCGATTAAGGTCATTCTCGTTGAATCGGACTCTACGAACTTCTTGATGGTTAGCCCCAGGATCTTGAAGGGGGGAAACGCGTAGACATCGAGTCCGTTCCAGTCTAGAAGAAGAGCATCTATTGCTAATGCCTCTGGATCCGATATCGGAGAGCAGTAAGGATCCAGCCTCTTGTTCTTTGACGTGGCAAAGAGGTCTATGTGTGGCCTGCCCCATAACTTCCACAGGCTCTGGGCATACATCCAGATTGAAGGGTCCCACTCTGTGGGAAGGACCTGATCTTTCCTGCTGAGGAGATCTGCTCTTACATTCCTTTCTCCCTGCACGAACCTGGTGAGAAGCTTGATTCCTCTTTTCTTCTGCCCACAGAAGAAGGTCTCTTGCTGTCTCGTACAGGGAGAAGGAATGCGTCCCCCCCTGTTTTCCTGATATATGCCAGAGCTGTAGTGTTGTCCGCGTTGACCTGCACTACGATCTTCTGACTTTGGGCTCGAAAGCCTTCAGAGCCAACCACACAGCCATCAACTCCTTTCTGTTGATGTGCCAGGCTACCTGGTCCCCCACCCAGGTACCTGACACTTCGCTGGTTCCCAGAGTTGCACCCCACCCCGTGTCCGACGCCTCGGAGAACAACACCAGGTTGGGGGTCTGCGATTGAAGAGACAGTCCCTTCGCAAAGAGGTTGGGATCTGTCCACCATAAGAGATGTTTCTTGATGTCCTGGGATAACGACAGGGAGAACGTCAAATCCTGAGAACGACGACTCCAATTCCGATGAAGAAAGAATTGGAGCGGTCTCAGGTGCAACCTTCCTAGGGAAACGAATTGCTCCAGCGAGGAGAGCGTCCCCAGCAGACTCATCCACTCCCTCACTGTGCATACTTCTTTCCCTAAGAAGGTTGTTACTCTCTCGAATCCTCGGGCTATCCTTTCCTGCGAGGGAAAAGCCCGAAAACTCAGAGAGTTCATCTGTATCCCGAGATACACACTCTCTTGCTCGGGAATCAGTGACGACTTCTTGAAATTGACGAGAAGTCCCAAAGCCTTCGTCAATTCTAAAGTTACTTGTAAGTCCTTCAAACAACGATCTTCTGAATTGGCCCTTATTAGCCAATCGTCGAGGTACATGGATATCCTCACCCCTTTCAAAATGAAGAGCCATTGCGCCACATTCCTCAAAATCCCCGTGAAACACTTGAGGGCCGTCGAGAGGCCGAAACACAGAGCCCTGAACTGAAAAATTTTCCCCCCCATCATGAATCTGAGAAACTTCCTCGAGGAAGGATGGATCGGTACGTGGAAGTAAGCGTCCTGTAAATCCAAGGAAACCATCCAGTCCCCTGGACGAAGTGCTGCCAGCACTGATGAAGGCGTTTCCATTGTGAACTTCTTCTTTTCTACGAAGAAGTTCAGGGCGCTTACATCCAACACCGGTCTCCATCCCCCTGAGGACTTCGGAACTAGGAAAAGGCGGTTGTAGAAGCCCGATGAATGATGGTCTGTCACTAGTTCGATAGCCCCCTTCTCCAGCATCTGATCTACTGCTAGATGGAGAGCTTGATTCATGATGGGGTCCTCTGTACCTGGCCGTCAGTTCCCTTGGGATGGTCGTCAAGGGAGGTCTTTCGACGAAAGGGATGAGGTAACCTCTCCTCAAAATAGAAAGGGTCCAAGGATCCGCCCCTTTTTGGGCCCAGACTTCTGCAAACTCTAAGAGTCTGGCGCCCACCGTTGTTTGAAGGACTTGCAAGTTATTTGGGGGCTTTAACAGACTTGGCGAAAGTCTTACCCCTTCTTGCAGGTCTACGACCTCTAAACGTAGAGGCTCTTGATGAAGACGCCCCTCGAAAGGGTTCTCGAACACTTGCTTTTTCCTTCTTAGCCTTGGTAGGGAAGGAAGGGCGAGGTGGTTCTTGCCGACTGTGCCAAAAGGTCCTGGGTGGCTTTGGCCGACAGTGATCTTGAAATGTCCTGCACTTGATGTTTAGGAACAACTGAGCAGACAGAGGAGCAAACAGCAAAGAAGACCTCTGGGCATGGGAGACAGACTTCGTTAAGAAGGAACAATAAACCGACCTCTTCTTCACGATCCCGGCCCCATACAGGGAGGCGATTTCACTCGCTCCGTCTCTTACCGACTTGTCCATACAAGACAAAAACACACACATAAGATCTTCTGGCGAAATTGACTCTGGCACTTCAATTTTCTTGGCTAGGACTCCCAACGACCAATCCAGGAAGTTAAATACTTCTAGCACTCTAAACATGCCTTTGAGCATGTGATCCAATTCATTCATTGCCCAAGTCGTCTTAGCAGAGTTAAGGGCAGTTCTCCTTGTCGAATCTACCAGCGCCGAAAAATCCGAATCAGCCGAAGACGGTAGACCCAATCCTAAGGACTCTCCTGTTTCATACCAGAAACCAGCGCGTCCTGATAACTTCGAAGGAGGAAAAGCGAACATCGTTTTCCCCGCTTCTTCTTTGGAAAGCCATCCAGGAAGCAAACTCCTCAGTGCCTTCTTCATAGAAAGAGTTGGCTTCATCCTCACACAAGAAGAACTCTTCGCTGTCTTCGCCGTTGAAAAAAGTGAGTGAGGAGAAGGAGGAGCCGTAGGAGAAAGGGAATCCCCAAAAACTTGCAAAAGTAGCTCTGTAAGCTTCTTGTAAGAAGACACAGCAGAAGAAGTGTTCGGTTCCTCATCCGAACCTTCTAGGACGTCTTGTCGAGGCGAGCGCGGAAGATCCTTAGGTGACGAAGGGATCCTAGTAGGAGTTGAGCGAGAGGTTGGAGAACGCCCTCTCTTAGAAGAGTTCACATCCACTGGAGAATGAAGAGAAGATCTGGGATGTCTACGATGAGACTCCCTCTTTGGAGGTAGACGGAATCTCAGCCGAAGGAGAGGTAGGGCTCCTACTCCGAGAATCCTCGGAAATATCCACAGGGCGCTTACGAGGAGGCGAGCGCCTACTATACTCTTTGCGCCTATCCCGAGGCGAGCGGCTGCCAGGAGAAGAGCGCCTATCGAGAGCAGAGCGCTTGCGCGGCTCTCCATACCTGTCCAGTTGCGTACGATCAACGGAAGTTCGACTGGAAGGCGAAATGCGCCTACTAGGAGAAGGCTGCTTGTGAGACTCTTGACGTCTAACAAGAGGGTAACATTCAGGAGAAGGGCGCTTCAAAGCTAATGAGCGCCTACTTGGAGAAGGGCGCTTCCGAGATTCCTGTTGTCTACCAAGAGACAAACGGTCAGGAGAAGTGCGCCTAGAAGCGGGAGAGCGGCCTACACGGAGAAGGGCGCTTGAAAGACTCTTGTTGTCTGCCCCGAGGAGAATAATCAGGAGTATGACGCCTTAAAAGAGACGAGCGCCTACTAGGAGATCGATGTGCAGTAGGCTCTTGGCGCCTACCTTGCGGGGAGCGGCTAACATCAGGCCGTCTATCATGCACCCGACTCCTACCAGACTCTTGATGCCTGTCAGGAGAGAAGTCAACGATCCGACACTCGAGGAGAGTGACATCTGGACGAAGAACGCCTACTTGCATAAGGGCGCCTTCTAGAATCTTGAGGCTGCTGAGGAGAAGTCTCACGCGAGGGAGTTGAAGAAATAGCGTGATGAGCAGGTGCAGTGCGCTTACCGGAAGCGGGAATCCAATCTGGAGAAAAAACTTCTTTCTCCATAGAGCGTCCTACCGATGTTTGGCGCCTTGAAGTCGAAAGAGAGCCAGGCGAGCGAGGGCGCTCACGCGAGCCCCTACCTTCATACGAAACCTCCCCATATGAAGGAGAACGCCTAAAAACGAGGAGAACGATCCTCTGAAGAGCGGAGCCATAGATCTCTTGATCGGAAGAGAAACTTCCTTCTTCCTACGAGATCTAACTGCTAGAGAGTCTGCTAGCGCCGTGATCTGAGCTTGAAGTCCCGCGAGTACTCTCGTAGGCGAATCTTGCTGTTCTTCCTCGAAGCAGGCGCCGAGCGCGGAGCGCGAGAAGAAGAACGATCACAGGATTTCTTGGGTTTTCTTCGCCTCCACCGACGATTCTTCCGGGAAAACCTCCGGACTAGAAGCCAAAGGACTGCAGGGAGCTTCCAAGCCCTCTTCAACGGGCGCGACGCATCCGGGGAGTTCCAACCTCTCTTCGGAGAGGGAGACGACGAAGAGGAGAAGCATTGGCGTAGTAGATCCTTCTTGTAGCGATCCGAGGCAGCCTGGGAGCGTACTTCAGGATCTGCCGAGGGGACGCCTGACCGGTGGGGGTTCTCCCTAGCCCTCTTGCGGCTTTCGACTTTCCTACTCCACTGGAACTGGGAGTCTGGAAGAGGTCTAGGCCTAGAGGCACTAAGGAGCCGGTCAGACGCACCCTCCACAACACTGGGGACACTGCACTGATCACTAACACTCTCCTTACCTTCCAACTGACGAATCTTTCTGATCCATAGAACGAATCGTGGCTCTCAGAGCTGCCGCCTCCGAAGGCGAATCTTCGGCTTCGGTGCGGGGAGCAGGGGCTGCAACTTGGGAAGAAGGTTCTAATTCTACGTTATTAGTAGGATCCACATCCAACTCACTCATTCTAGATCTACTAGAACTTCTACAGGAAGCCTTACGCACTCTATCACGTTCCAACTTCCTAACATAAGAAGAGAGAGCTTTATATTCTTCTTCATTCAAATCCCTTACATTCACTACAAGGGTTAGCAAAAGAAACATTCATTCCCCCTGCATTTTCATGCAAACCGTGTGGGGGTCTACGAAGCTTTCGGCAACCTCACCTTACATCCTTCATTCACGCAAACCCTAAACAAAACCAAAAGTTTTAACTACCGAATCTAGATCAGACATCGTTAAAGAAAATCAAACTCAAAATCAAACCGGTCCACAATCAGCGTATGCCAAGCCAAACAAAGCGAATACGTCACCAAAAGAAGTCCAAATTAACTCCAGGCAAGCGAGAATCGAAAAACTATCGAGAGGAACCGACAACAGTTGTTATCGTTCCCGCGACAGAGAAAAATCTGACAAGCTTACGGGAGTGGTTCGTACATCCGCCACCCAGCGGCGGGTAAGGTAGACCACCTGACCTACCTGTCGCGTGTGCCGCGAGATGTGAAATTCTGTCGGGAACGTCGGAGACTATAGCTAAGTATATATCCTGTCAGGGAAGTTCATGTACAAAAATTAGGAAATCCGCAATCTGGGTCACAGAGGTACTGGAAGAGGAAACGTTCTTCCTCTTGCACCATCTTCTGAAGACATCCCACTTTGACTGGTATACACGTAAGGTGGAAGGTCTCCTTGCTCTTGCGATTGCTTTAGCAGCTGTTTTTGAAAAGCCTTTCGCTCTGACCAGACTTTGGACAGTCTGAAGCCAGTCAGACTGAGAGCGAGGAGATTTTTGTGATAACTGTCGAAGTGGGGCTGTCTGAGTAGATCGCTCCTTAGCGGGAGCGATCTTGGAAGGTCCACTAACCATTCCAGTACCTCTGTGAACCATTCTTGGGCCGGCCAAAAGGGAGCGATTAAGATCATTCTCATTAAATCGAACTCTACGAATTTTTTGATAGTTAGCCCCAGAATCTTGAAGGGGGGAAACGCGTAGACGTCGAGTCCGCTCCAGTCTAGTAGAAGAGCATCTATTGCTAATGCCTCTGGATCTGAGATCGGAGAGCAGTAAGGATCCAGTCTCTTGTTTTTCGACGTGGCAAAGAGGTCTATGTGTGGCCTGCCCCACAACTTCCACAGGCTCTGGCATACATCCAGATGAAGGGTCCACTCTGTGGGAAGGACCTGATCTTTCCTGCTGAGGAGATCTGCTCTTACATTCCTTTCTCCCTGCACGAACCTGGTGAGAAGCTTGATTCCCCTTTCTTCTGTCCACAGAAGAAGATCTCTTGCTGTCTCGTACAGGGAGAATGAATGCGTCCCCCCCCCCTGTTTTCTGATATATGCCAGAGCTGTAGTGTTGTCCGCGTTGACCTGCACTACCGATCTTCTGACTTTGGGCTCGAAAGCTCTCAGAGCCAACCACACAGCCATCAACTCCTTTCTGTTGATGTGCCAGGCTACCTGGTCCCCCACCCAGGTACCTGACACCTCGCTGGTTCCCAGAGTCGCCCCCCAACCCGTGTCCAACGCGTCGGAGAACAACACCAGGTTGGGGCTATGGGATTGAAGAGAGTTCCTTCGCAAAGAGGTTGGGGTCTGTCCACCATGTGAGATGTTTCTTGACTTCCTGGGATAACGACAGGGAGAACGTCAAATCCTGAGAACGACGACTCCAATTCCGATGAAGAAAGAATTGGAGCGGTCTCAGAGGTGCAACCGTCCTAGGGAAACGAACTGCTCCAGCGAGGAAAGCGTCCCCAGCAGACTCATCCACTCCCTCGCTGTGCATACTTCTTTCCCTAAGAAGGTTGTTACTCTCTCGAATCCTCGGGCTATCCTTTCCTGAGAGGGAAAAGCCCGAAAACTCAGAGTTCATCCGTATCCCGAGATACACATACTCTTGTTTGGGAATTAGTGACGACTTCTTGAAATTGACGAGAAGTCCCAACGCCTTCGTCAATTCTAGTGTTACTTGCAAGTCCTTCAAACAACGATCTTTTGACTTGGCCCTTATCAGCCAATCGTCGAGGTACATGGATATCCTCACCCCCTTCAAATGAAGCCATTGCGCTACGTTTCTCAAGATCCCCGTGAACAATTGAGGGGCCGTCGAGAGGCCGAAACAGAGCCCTGAACTGAAAAATTTTCCCCCCCATCATGAATCTGAGAAACTTCCTCGAGGAAGGATGAATCGGTACATGGAAGTAAGCGTCCTGCAAATCCAAGGAAACCATCCAGTCCCCTGGACGAAGTGCTGCCAGCACTGACGAAGGTGTTTCCATCGTGAACTTCTTCTTTTCTATGAAGAAGTTCAGGGTGCTTACATTTTCCAACACCGGGGGGTCATCCCATCCCCCTGATGGACTTCCAGACTAGGAAAAGGCGGTTGTAGAAGCCTGATGAACGATGGTCTGTCACTAGTTCGATAGCCTCCTTCTCCAGCATCTGTACTACTGCTAGATGGAGAGCTTGATTCATGATGGGGTCTCTGTACCTGGCCGTCAACTCCCTTGGGGTGGTCTTCAAGGGAGGTTTTGCGATGAAAGGGATGAGGTAACCTCTCCTCAAAATTGAAAGGGTCCAAGGATCCGCCCCTTTCTGGGCCCAGACTTCCGCAAATCCTAAGAGTCTGGCGCCCACCGTTGTCTGAAGGACTTATAAGTTATTTGGGGGCTTTGACTGACTTGGCAAAAGTCTTACCTCTTCTGGAAGGTCTACGACCTCTAAACGTAGGGGTTCTGGAGGAAGAAGCCCCTCGAAAGGGTTCTCGAGTACTTGTCTTCTCCTTCTTAGCCTTGGTAGGGAAGGAAGGGCGAGGTTTTTCTTGACCGGACTGGGCCGGCCAAAGGTCCTCCTGGGTGGCTTTAAGCCGAAAGCGATCTCGAGATGTCCTGAACAAGATGTTTAGGGAATAACTGAGCGGACAAAGGAGCAAACAGCAAAGAAGACCTCTGTGCGTGGGAGACTGACTTCGTTAAGAAGGAACAATATACGGACCTCTTCTTTACGATCCCGGCCCCATACAGGGAGGCGATTTCACTCGCTCCATCTCTTACAGGCTTGTCCATGCAAGACAAAACGCACATAAGATCCTCCGGAGAAAAAGACTCTGGCACTTCTATCTTCTTGGCCAGACTCCCAACGACCAATCAAGGAAGTTAAAGACCTCCAGTACTCTAAACATGCCTTTCAGCATGTGGTCTACTTCATTCATTGCCCAAGTCGTCTTCGCAGAGTTAAGGGCAGCTCTCCTTGTGGAGTCTACCAGAGCCGAAAAATCAGAATCAGCCGAAGACGGTAGACCCAAACCCAAGGACTCTCCTGTTTCGTACCAGAAACCAGCGCGTCCTGATAACTTCGAAGGAGGGAAAGCGAACATCGTTTTCCCGGTTCTTCTTTGGAAGCCATCCAGGAACCAAAGCTCCTCAGTGCTTTCTTCATCGAAAGGGTCGGCTTCATCCTCACAAGAAGAAACCCTTCGTTGTCTTCGCTGTAGAAAAAAAGTGAGTGAGGAGGAGGAGGAGCCGTAGGAGTAAGGGAATCCCCAAATACTTGCAAGAGAAGCTCTGTAAGCTTCTTGTAAGAAGACACAGCTGCAGAAGTGTTCGGTTCCTCATCCGAACCGTCTAGGACGTCTTGTCGAGGAGAGCGCGGAAGATCCTTAGGTGACGAAGGGGTCCTAGTAGGAGCTGAGCGAGAGGTTGGAGAGAGCCCTCTCGTAGAGCTCAAATCCACCGGAGAACGATGAGAAGATCTGGATTGTCTGCAATGAGACTCCCTCTTCGAGGTAGACGAAAACTCAGCAGAAGGAGAGGGATGGTTCCTACCCCGAGAATAACTGGATACATCCACAGGGCACTTACGAGGAGGCGAGCGCCTATCAGAAACTGCGCACCTATCCTGAGGCGAGCGGCTGCCAGGAGAAGAGCGCCTATCGGGAGCAGAGTGCTTGCGCGGCTCTCGATTCTTGTCTAGTTGAGTACGATCAACAGAAGTTCGACTGGAAGGAGAAATGCGCCTACTAGGAGAAGGCTGTTTGCGAGACTCTTGACGTCTGACAAGTGGATAACAATCAGGAGAAGGGCGCTTCAAAGCTAACGAGCGCCTATCTGGAGAAGGGCGCTTGCGAGGCTCTTGGTGCCTACCAAGAGACGAACGGTCAGGAGTAGTGCGTCTAGAAGAGGGAGAGCGCCTACTCGGAGAAGGGCGCTTGAAAGACTCTTGTTGTCTGCCCCGAGGAGAATAATCAGGAGTAGGACGCCTCGAAAGAGACGAGCGCCTACTAGGAGATCGACGTGCAGTAGGCTCTTGGCGCCTACCTTGCGGGGAGCGGCTACCAGCTGGACGCCTATCAGGCGCACGGCTCCTACCAGACTCATGACGTCTGTAGGGAGAGAAGTCATGATCAGGAGAAAAACGTCCACTCAAGCACAATCCGAAACTCGAGGAGAGCGACATCCTGAAGAAGAACGCCTACTTGTAGAAGGGCGCATTCTAGGTTCTTGAAGCTGCTGAGGAGACGTCCCACGCGAGGGAGTCAAAGAAATAGCGTGATGTGCAGGCGAAGAGCGCTTACCGAAAGCGGGAATCCAATCTGGAGAAAAAACTTTTTCTTTCACAGAGCGTCCGACCGATGTTTGGCGCCTTAAAGCCGAAATAGAGCCAGGAGAGCGGGGGCGCTCGTGTGAGCCTCTACCTTCATACGAAAACTCCCCATATGAAGGAGACCGCCTAAAAAGAGGAGAACGATCCTCTGAAGAGCGACGCCTAGATCTCTTGATCGGAAGAGAAACGTCCTTCTTCCTACGCGATCTAAAGGCTAGAGAGTCTGCTAGCGCCGTGATCTGAGCCTGGAGTCCCGCAAGGACTCTAGTAGGAGAATCTTGCTGTTCTTCGGAACCAGGCGCAGAACGAGGGGCGCGAGAAGAAGAACGATCACAGGATCTCTTGGGTTTCTTCGCCTACAACGACGATTCTTCTGGGAAAACCTCCGGACTAGAAGCCAAAGGACTGCAGGGAGCCTTCCAAGCCCTCTTCAACGGGCGCGACGCATCCGGGGAGTTCCAACCTCTCTTCGGAGAGGGAGACGACGAAGAGGAGAAGCATTGACGTAGGATCTCCTTCTTGTAGCGATCCGAGGCAGCCTGGGAGCGTACTTCAGGATCTGCCGAGGGGATGCCTGACCGGTGGGGGTTCTCCCTAGCCCTCTTGCGGCTTTCGACTTTCCTACTCCACTGGAACTGGGAGTCTGGAAGAGGTCTAGGCCTAGAGGCACTAAGGAGCCGGTCAGACGCACCCTCCACAACACTGGGGACACTGCACTGATCACTAACACTCTCCTTACCTTCTAACTGACGAATCTTCTGATCCATAGATAGAATCGTGGCTCTTAAAGCCGCCGTCTCTGAAGACGAATCTTCGGCTTCGGTGCGGGGAGCAGGGGCTGCAACTTGGGGAGAAGGTTCTACTTCTACATTAGTATTAGGATCCACATCCAACTCACTCATTCTAGACCCACTAGAACTTCTAGAGGAAGCCTTACGTACTCTATCACGTTCCAACTTCCTAACATAAGAAGAGAGAGCCTTATATTCGTCTTCATTCAGCACCTTACATTCACTACAAGGGTTAGCAAAAGAACATTCATTCCCCCTGCATTTCATGCAAACCGTGTGAGGGTCAACCGAAGCTTTCGGCAACCTAACCTTACATCCTTCAATCCCACAAACCCTAAACAAAACAGAAGTTTTAGCTACTGAATCCAGGTCAGACATTGTTAAAGAAAATCAAAATCAAAATCCAAACGGTCCACAATTAGCGTATGCCAAGCCAAACAGAGCTAATACGTCACCAAAAGAAGTCCAAATTAACTCCAGGCAAGTGAGAAACGAAAAACTATCGAGAGGAACCGACAACAGTTGTTATCGTTCCCGCGACAGAGAAAAATCTGACAAGCAAGGGGGATTGGTTCGTACACCCGCCACCCAGCGGCGGTAAGGTAGACCACCTGACCTACCTGTCGCGTGTGCCGCAAGATTTGAAATTCTGTCGGGAACGTCGGAGACTATAGCTAAGAATATATCTGACAGGAAAGTTCATGTACAAAAAGATACACCTATGTAAAGGGCAATGGTTTGTATTCTTGAAATAAGAATGATAACGGTTTAGTTTTAGTTCATTTCAGTAAAAAAAAAAGTTATTGCTTATTAGTATTTGTAGGTAGTACTACATACATAATTATGGAGGCTGAATGATAACTTGAATATAACGAAAAATCTAGGTTGTTAATGTATAGTTTATAACTACTTTTGTAATTTATCATTATTTTCTTAAATTTTTACAGGTACAACAAAGAGTATGCAATTTCAAATGCTCAGAAAGTACAGAAATGGACAATTTTGCCAAAGGACTTTTCCCAGTTTAATGGAGAACTCAACAATACTCTTAAATTAGTAAGGAATCAGGTTTTAGAAATATATAAAGATGCCATTGATGCCATGTATGACTCAAATGATACAATTAAAGCTAAAAGCAATCTTTGAATACGTTTGAGGTGTAAAAATAAAATCTGATTGGTAACTTTAACTGAAGCAGGAAAACCTAAAGCATTTTGTGCCTCCAGGCCAATTTTCCTTCAAAATTTTCTTCATGTATTAGTGCTGTTGCTTAAGAATTCTTTATACTGTAATGTATCTTTCAAAATATTCCCATGCAAATCTACAAGTATTTGGGACATAAGTGACATAAGTAATACTGATATCTTTGAAAATCACATTGCCAGCCTCACTAACTAACTCTCTCTTTAAGAACATGGGGTTGCACTAATTTAATGTCAATGTTATTTTCTTTCCTCTTCCAAGCAGCCTACCTGATATAAATACTATACATATACGTATACTACATAACAGTTATCCATCACTCCACTTTTATAATCCCCAAGATATGGTGAAGCTCTCCTTACTGTCCTTGTTGACACACTGAAGTAAACCTTCCTTTTTCCTTGAAAACCCACTGTTGTTTCCCCTTAATGGTCACTCTCACTTCTACTGCCAACATAATTTTGACATATGCAATGTTTTAAAGCGCTGTGTGGCATTTGTTTTCCCAAGCAACATGAAATTTTGCTTTGAAATTCTGCATGAACATTAAACAACTTCAGCATCACCAGCTCTGTCCTCCACTTTGTTCACAAGTATAATTCCCAGATGTCATAAGCAATTTTTCCATTCAACATGGCAAAGGGCCATTTATACATTTTTTTATCATAGTAATGACCTGCAATTGGGGTCCTGCATAAAATATAAAAAAAGTGTGAAGTAAAACTCATAAAATACAATCAAAAGCCTGAAAATTTTTCATTTTAAAATTACCTATATTTCAAATATAATACATATATTTTATATTTAAATGTTTTATATTTCAAATAAACATACATGCATATGTATTTTTAAGTTTATTAAGCAAGTAGCTCAAAGAGTACAGTAGTATGTTATATTTGTGTATCTTTTACTTTTTATACCTCTAAATGGTCATAGTTGTATTTTTATATAATTGGTGAAGGAGAGTTATTTGTATTTGCAAATGTGAATTTTTTCACAAATAGCAACCATGACAGTAAGTTGCAGTTGTAAACATTTATTGCGCCTTTTGAAAATCTATGATAATATAGAATATTTTTGTACTGATGGTAAGATTTATATATTAAAAATTTAGTCCAGTGTACATTTATATTTTGAAATAAAGTTCCAATACTGTTTAAATTTTATTTATCACAACCAGACTGGACATATTTTGGTTCTAATTTTGTGGTATAAATACACAGCAGATATGAAATAAACTAAGATAGTATGCATAAGCATGGTTCTCTATACTGAAGAGCTAACATTCAACAGTGGCATAGAGCCCCACGTCTTACTTTGCAATATGTCTTTCATATTCATATATGGAGGTACATTGACTTACACAACTGAGGTCCCTCCAAGATTAACTAGTGTATCCAAGGTGAAAAATTTGACTAAAAATGACAAATTTTCTAAAACAATTTGTATTTTTCATAGCTACAAACCTGAGGTCTTAACAACAGGATAATTTCTAGCGCCTAGCTGGATCTGGTTAAAAAACAGATGAAAGCAAAGAATCTTGTGATATCTGGCAATATCGGGTGAAGAGTGGTCAAGGACCACTCACCTACACTACTGCGTCAATCTTTTCCAACTCAGGATGTCTTAACACACAAGAGGGGTGGCTAGAGGTGGGCAGTATAATGTTATGACCTCAGGTTTGTAGCCATGAAAAATACAAATTGTCTAAAAAAATTTGTCATTTGTTATAAGGCAAACAATCCTTCGGTCTTAACTATAGGATAGACTCATACTTGGAGGGAGGTACAAGACATCCTAAACTGGCTGGGGGCCTAACCACCAGTCCAGCTTCCAGAAGAAATGACTTCTGGAGAGGGACTGAAGCCCGTTGAGAAGCTAGATAAATTGATATCTAACCACTCAGACCCTGAGTGACGTACAATGATATATGGGAGAACCATTGTATAGGGAACCAAAGAGAAACTTTGACTGTCCAATAGCAAACCAATACACCAGGGTTTGAACTACTCCCAACTCCTCCTTGCCAAGGAGTGGAGCATATGCTACCGAATAGAGGGTTTGATATTTGTATATTAAGCAACCACACTATCAGTATGAATACCTTACTCACCTGTATCAGACCAGTCCAGCGAAGGACTGTTCCCCCGTATTCGCGGGGGATGCCCGTGAATAGTTAAAACCTGCAAATAGTTAAAACAACCACTAAAAATGCTTATAACTGCCTATCTTGAAAGTTCAGATACCAAATGTATACTACCTTTAATAACATCCTACTTCAAATATACCTAAAATTACTAACCTATTACTGCATTAATCTTTGAGGTTATATCATTAATATAATTTCAAAGTCATCTTAAACATTTTACCATTAAAAATATATACCCTACAGCAATAACGGAGAGAGAGAGAGAGAGAGAGAGAGAGAGAGAGAGAGAGAGAGAGAGAGAGAGAGAGAGAGAGAGAGAGAGAGAGAGAGAGAATTTACATGATCCAAAGATGGCAACAAACACTTCCCCTTCTGACTTGACAGTTGTTGGACCCCAGCAAACTCAGCTTGGCTACCTGGAGTTCAAAGACAAAGACACGGGAAACTACCAACCTGAGGTCCTTTTACAATAGGAAGGTAACTAGTGGCAGCTGGAACGGTCGTAAGCTTCGAACAAAGGAACTGGGAGGTGAAGAATCACTTTTGCTTTAGGCCCAGGAAAAATGCAGTGAGGGGTGGCATGAGGTGGGACTATATGTAAAGGACCTCAGGTTTGTATAGTTAGGAAAAATGATATTGTTATGATACAATAAAGTTTCATACATACTTACCTGGCAGATATATACATAGCTAAGACTCCGTCGTCCCTGACAGAAATTCAAATTTCACGGCACACGCTGCAGGTAGGTCAGGTGATCTACCGTCCTGCCCTGGGTGGCAGGATTAGGAACCATTCCCGTTTTCTATCATATTTTCTCTCTTCCACCTGTCTCCTGCGGGGCGGGTTGGGTGGTGGGCCATTAATCGTATATATCTGCCAGGTAAGTATGTATGAAACTTTATTGTATCATAACAATATCATTTTCATACAATCAACTTACCTGTCAGATATATACATAGCTGATTGACACCCTTTGGTGGAGGGTAAGAGACAGCTAACATGGAATAGACAGGTAAACAACATATGTTGTAGGTATAAATAAACCTTGGTTCCTATCTGATAGGTGGTAGACTTCATATGGCTGTTGCCAAGGAGTCTGCATCACCTCAAGAAACTTTAGCGAGATATGTGATCTGTGGCCAAGAGTTCTTGTGGGTCTGCCGATGGGGTCTTATCCACTTACTCTGCAGAGCCTAAAAGGTACTTGTCAATGGGTGCTAATCCACTTATATGACAATACACCTATGCCTATTGGCATAACTAAGGAGGGCAACACCGATCCTGATCACCTGATCCTAACACGAGGGTTCGCGCTCAAATTGAAAAGAGTTATCCCCACACTCCTTTCAAAAACCCCAATAAGTTAAATAACTTTAACTCAAAGTTAAGATTCAGTGTCGGCTCCTTATCCCAGTAACGTATAAACCAAAAGAGAAGGATCTCTCGTAGGTTAACTTGACATCCTTTGTGTAATGAGAAGTCAACACAGAGTTGCCTCTACCGTACAACACAGCTAATATGTCTTATATGACATATTGTTATGTAAAGAACAAGAATTTGCAAAAGCGCGCACTTCCTGCACTTATAATTCTCAGCTGTTTGAAGGAATCAAGTCACTTATGAAGGTTAGTGCTTAGGAGAATCTCCATGTTTCAAAGAAGACCAGGGCTTTCTTGAAATGGGGATCTCTCCCATCTGAAGCCTGAAGCCTGGCAGGAACCTCGCGCCTGGCTGGTGCTTCGCTCTTGGTTGGAGCCTAGCGCTTGTCTCGTACCTTTCGCTTGACTGGCGCCTCGCATCTGGTTGACGCCTCGCGCCTTAGCTGGAGATTCGCGCCTAGAAGCCTGCTGGCTCCTCGCGCCTGGCTTGCGTCTCGCGCCAGGTTGGCGCTTTGTGCTTGCCTGGCGCCTTGCGCCTGGCTGGCGCCTTGCGCCTGCCTGGAGCTTCGTGGCTGGCTGGTACCTCGCGCCTGCCTGGCGCCTCGCGCCTGGTTGGCTCCTCCCCACTTGCCGGAGCTTCGAGCTTGGTAGTCTCAAGGATGTCTGGCAAGTCCACATCGGACACTCTTATCTGTCGATATGTTGCATCTAGCGCATCTGTGTCAGGTTTGTAGGCCGGTCTTTCTCCCTATCAGACAATGACAGTGTCTTGGGGCTGTCTGCCCTCTGGCGTTTTTTACGCCTGTTTTGGCATAAGGCTCTGGTTGGCGCTACATTGTCCGAAAGTCCTGAACATTCACAATAGTAAATCACAAGACTGGAGAAGGGGTGAAAGAAATTCTTCCACTTGAGCTTTGGCCTCTCGGCAAAGGGGAGGTGATTGTAGTCAGCTTACATCCAGTATACAATAGGATATCTACCAGTAGAGAGATAAGAGTCTTCTCCCCCGAGGAGGCTCCGTTCTTGAGTACTTCCCTTGCCACGAGATCTCTTCTTTACCTGTTGAAGGGGTTTCTCGTTGCAGAATCTTCCCTATCCTTGTCCGAAGGAAGGGAAGAAGCCTGTAAGTCGAAGGAGACTCCGAGCTGAAATTGGGAGGACTCCTGATTTCTAGCTCTTTATTGTATCCCTCTGAACACCTTCTGGGAAGCATTTCGAGCCGTCATCGCATTCCAAAGACTCTGTAGGCAAACGTTTGAACCATTCTACTGAAGATGAAAATGTAAGTACCCTGCCTGGACAACGAAACCTCTATCTGAAAACATTGAATCAGGAATAGGGGTTTTAGTTCTTTTGCCAGACATACTATGCTGGCAAGAACCCATTGCCTAGTCTCCATAGAATCTGATGCGAGATTCCAATGCTCAAAAAAAAATTCACTTGTCTTTCTTGGTCGTTTAGGACCAAAAGAAACAAAGATTCCCTCATAAAAATTTCTCAAAGAAGTTTGATGAGGAGCAGTTCCATCTTGTCGGAAACATGGAATCTGTGGCCACAAAAAGATCCATTAGAAGTACATGATATCCTATCTTGTCATATTGAGGTATCATAATGATCCCGAAGATCTTAATCCTCTGCTATCTCCAATTCCCTTTGTAGAGACGAGTTAGCCTTTTACTGCATTCTTTGATAGCAGACATATACAAAGGTGATTCTTCCCTTTGAAAGGGAAGAAAAAAACCGCTATGTGGTTACAGAAGGTATCGGAAGAGGACAGCTTCCTCATTCCCTCTAGGCACGATCTGCAGCAATTCTATGTCTTGGCCATAACTATTGTCATTTACTTTAAAAAATCCTCTCATTCGTCCATTCCACTTCTGGTCAGTCTGCACGCAGACAGACTCAGAGTGGAGAGGTTGTTAGGTCCATTTATAATAGTTGCTGATCGAATATCCAGACTCTCTTGGAAAAAAAACTTCCAAAAACATGTTGTGAGAAGAACGTGACCTCTGTGAATCCAACCTCTCTATGCCAAAATGAGGCATAAGTATTATCCTCTTTCTTTGACGCCCTTTATCTTAAATTCTGCAAAGAATTTATATTTAGGGGACGACTAAATTTATTCCCCTTTCTAAGAAAAATAACGATGGCGTATATTGCTACCTCTCTTGGTTCGAGGAAAAGGAAGCAATCTATGGAAGCCTGTTCGTCTTCTACCTTGCTAAGAGATCTATGAAGAAGACTTCCGCAGGTTCTCAAAACTAAACTTTCCAATAATGTTAGACATGTTAACAGTTATTATCGTCGATCGAGAAGGTTCTCTTTGTTAACGCGAACAGGAGCGAAAAAAGAGATTCTCGATGCTATTTGCGATATGAGAGAGTCGTGGAATTGGGCCTAAGTGATTAAATGGGTAACGAAATCAGGAAACGAATCTTGCCGTTACCGAGCCTGGTGTCCGAGAGGTACTACTGGACTCTTAGATTAATAACTGCTAAAACAAAAAAAATCTTGGATGCTGGCGCATCTGGCGTAGGCGCATTGCGCCAGGTTGGCGCTTCTGGCGCATTGCGCCAGTTTGGCGCTTCTAGCGCTTTGTGCCAGGCTGGCGCAACTTGTGCCCAGGCTGGCGCTCTGGAGCATTGCGCCAGGCTGGGTTCCGCTTCCTTCTAATTCTTTTTTAGGTTATGTGAACCAGAACACCTGTGCCTTAAAGGTACCCGACATCCTTTCACATGGTTAATTCTGTTCTTAGTAGGAAAAAACTTTATATACGTAGTAGTCCCATTCAGGGAAACAAGTTCTGCCACAAAGAGAATGTTTCCCATCCGACTCATCCATCTTCTTCTGAGCAGGTACTCTAATAAGCCATGCTTTCGTAAGCATGAGAGCATTATATAATATAATGTTCTGCTGTGATAGAATCCTTAATAATGTTACCTACGGGTAACAGCAATTGAAAGGTTGTAATATCTCTCTTAATGAAAGCTTCCTTAGCAAAAGGCATACAATATTTTATTTATGTTAGCTTAACTATCCCCTCAATACCCGAGCTAAGACCGCGATTGTAGGGGCGAGATACGGATAGTTATTCCATCCCGCAGGAGAGAGAGATGAACCCGACCGCTCATGACCGACACCTACATGGTACTGCGTTGGTCTCAGGCTCTCAGCGAAAGCAGTCTCCGTTAGACCGTAACTGGCCTTACTCTTCCAGAGTTGCCAGCTACTCCATTTAATAAAGGCATCTTATATTATTATCGAACTTCAGGTAGTTCTTATAAAGCATATTTAAGCGAAAACAAGACTTCGATAAATCTAGAAGCTAAGTAGGTGTTGTCTTAGACAATCCTTTAAGCGTAGTTCTTCCTAGGAAAGTCGTAGAAGGATACTGGTAAAATGAGTTGCACAGCAAAGAAGTAACTACGGTATGTGTTTATGATTTGACCGTATCGTATTCTCATACAGCAGATACTCTACTACCTTCTACTATCTTCGTTCTTTTCGTTAATAGAACGATAGAAAGAGTATGAGTATAT
>NC_061091.1:55687840-55812840 GCF_015104395.2 Macrobrachium nipponense
TGCAGAGATAGGGTCAACGTATCCTGTTGACTTGCCGCCGGGGAAGATCTGGACGGCCAGCTTCTTGTCCAAGATGTATGGCTGGCCCTTGGCGGCGTTCTTCCCGAAGCCGCCCACCCAAGCCTTCAGGGTTGCTAGGGCGACTTCCCTCACACCGGCAGCCTGAAAGAGAAGGCGAAATGAAGCTTCTAGTGGCGGGGACGGGGTTTAACAAGCTTATGACTAAGTGTTGTTAGTAATACGATAAAGAAGTCTAAAATCGACTTACCCCCACCCCCCCCCACCAGCTGACTGACAAGGTCATAACAGATGGCGCAGGCTTCCGGGTGCCAGACGATCATGGCGTTGTGAGTTGTAGCACACGCGGCGTGAGTCCTGCACTCATCGTGGGCGCAGGGGTCGTACAGAGTCGCATTGCACCCTAGGACCTGACAGTTGGTAGCCTGTAAGTGGAAAGATACATAAGCATCAGGAGAACACTTACAGCCTAACCATTGCTCCGCTGCATGCCGGAGCGAGAAAGTTAGATTAAACCAGAGCCCCGCCATAATACGTGTGGTAACCAAGATGGTTGGAGTTTGTCCAAGGCTACGCCGGAGACAAGAGAAAGAATCCAACCATGGTGTGGTGTGATAGGAAACCACGACGGAAAAACGACGGAGATGGTATACACAAAGTATAATAATACTAAAATTCATCGTAAAATTAGGGTATATCCTTATATATAACGAAATAAATATCAGTCTTTTCCACCCGTCTACTAGAAGAGTGCCCGGGTAAGAAGCAAGCTCTCCTCCGGGTAGACGGGAAAAAAGGGAAGGATATAGAGGGCAAGCAATAGACCACTAGTAGTGACCACCCCGCCCGCTGGCGGAGCCAGACGAACTATAACCAAAGGTGCCCCGGCTTGCGGCGGAAGGCTCCGTTCGTTATAGTAGGGGAAGGTGGGACTGAGCAAGGGTGTTCCTGGCGTCACGCGGCGGGAGAGAGAGAGGGGGGGGTGGCCTACTCTCCCCGTCCCAACAACTACCCGCTCGGTGACCCGGTACCCGAAACAAGTGGTCGCCCTATACCCCAGCTGGGAAGAACCCCTGGCCTCCTCAGAGAAGAGGAGGAGGAAGGCTACTGAGGTTGTCATGGCAACCAAGGGGTCCCCCAGACCCTCCCTTTACCTGGTAGGGAGGGAAGGGGAAGGGTAAGGTGCGATGGAACACGTGACCGCAAGTGGCCTAAGCCGCGATAGCAACACAACCGTGGGAGGGCCACGTGAACCAGGCTGTACCAATACATGGGACATGCACCTAGGCTAGCCTAACACCCTAAATAGAACTAAAATTACATCGTAAAAGGTGGAAAAGACACTTTTAGTAAAAGAAAAGAAGCCCAGGAGGAGGCAAACTGTTCCGAGGTAACAGTAGACTACTCGGAGCCAGCGATAGCCGATGAAGAGCAAGAGCCGGGATGCTGGGCCAGAAACACAGAATAGCCCTAAATACCAAACTAAGAGAAATGGTAACGGGCTAACCTAGCTAAAAAGGCGATGTAAAAAACGATGAACGTGATATAGTAAGCCCATAAGTACAAGAAAGTCCCAGTATGGAAGACCGGGAATTCTTACAAAGAGGCAGCATGGCGCCGCCACGAGCAACCGGGAAACCATATATGACCTATTAGAAGGAAAATACTGGTCCCTGGGAGACTAAAATACGGTAAAATACTACTTATGAGGCACTTAACTTAGCCGATGCGATGGCAGCCGTTCCCATGATAGATAAGGAGGTAAATCCAAAGAATATACGCACGTGAAAAATGCGTACAACCGCTCCTGTCTAATAATTAAGGATGACCGCTAGGGTCGCTGCTGTCCGTGGCGTCCCTAGTTAAATTAGTTAGTAGCGGCCGCATCACCCGTTAGTATCAGCTCTCTCTAGTGGGGATTTTGATTGGAAGGTCTAAATGGTGAATGTCTCATGGTAGTGATCCCACTCGCCCCTATTCTCATACCGACACTTCTTTTATAGAGTGAGCGAGTCAGTTTTTTACTGACATTTTCTTCAATTTTGTTTTTTCTCTGGTAATTTTAGATTAATTTTACCTAGTAAAGAATGAATATTAAGGGATACCTTTCATAGGCCGACACGAGCTGAGCCCAGAAAACTACTATTACTGTTAAGACTCTAATATGCTTTCCTGACTTCCTAAAGTAGGAAGTTAGAGTTTTATATTTCCTCAATAAAGTAACACTCATTACACGTATTAATGAATAAATATGATATTGTTATGATACAATAAAGTTTGTTCATACTTACCTGGCAGATATATATATAGCTGTATTCTCCGAAGTCCGACAGAATTTCAAAACTCCCGGCACACGCAGTGGTCGGCCAGGTGGTAGTACCCATTCCCGCTGCTGGGAGGCGGGCGTCAGGAACCATTTCCATTTTCTGTCAGATATTTCTAGTGCCACTGTCTCCTGAGGGGAGGTGGGTGGGCACTTTGATTATATATATCTGCCAGGTAGTATGAACAAACTTTATTGTATCATAACAATATCATTTTGTTCATGAACCTTACCTGCCAGATATATATATAGCTGAATCCCACCTTTGGAGGAAGGGGGAGACAGACTCGGATTTTGGGAAACAATTCCATTTACATGATTGATATCTTGGTTCCTTACCTGTTAGCATAGCTGACTTCGTGAGTACCGTCACCCAAGTCTGCTTCTGCTTTACTAGAGACTCCAGCAAGGTAGTGACCTGCGATGCTGTTGAGTTTCTAGAGGATCTGTCAACGGGGGCGTGACCACAAAACAACTAGATCCTACATATAGACCTCCAATTTTTTGGGTATGCATTCCTAGATGTGCCAGCGAAGGACGTGACCTGTGTAGCTGGTGCGCTCTAATGAACTGTCACGGGGAGCGTGACCACAATGTGACAGATCATATAGGTGTTGATTAGACACCGAATGCTGTTAATGCTTCACTGGAGTGCCAGCAAGGACTGACCTATATAGCTGGTGCGCTCCAGATGATTTGTCAACGGGTACATGACCACAATGTGACAAAAACACTTACCCTATTATGAGGGCGAAGGCAAAAACATTACCACCCCTGACCTAGCCTATCTGGTTAAACTTCGTATAACCAAGGCTAATGGAGGGAAGTCCGCCAGCCTAGGCGGCGAGCCCAACGCACCATAAACTAAACACCTAAATAAGTCAATAATAAACTAAAAATAAAAAATAAAAAGAAATAAAATTAAAAAGTCCAAACTAACATATTATTTCCTAAATGATAGGAAGAGTGCTACTCTCTGTACCCAATATATTGTCTGCTGCGACATATGGGGCCCAAAGGAGCAACAGTTTCTCGTATAGTCCTCACCTCCCGAGGTAGTTGAGAGGCAAACACTGAATTACGACGCCAAAATGTGGCATTCAAGATGTCATTAAGTGCCATGTTTCTTTTGAAGGCTACCGACGTAGAAATAGCCCTCACTTCATGAGCATCACTCCTTCAACATTTTCATATCACTGTCTTGACAGGATGAATGCGCTTCCTTGATGGTGTCCCTCAAGAAAAAAGCCAAGCATTCTTCGACATTGGTAAATTTGGCTTCCTTACCGAACAACCCACAAGTTATCCGAAAGACCTCTACAATCCTTAGTCTTCTTTAGGTATGAATTTTAGAGCCCTGACAGGCACAGAACTCTCTCTGGCTCGCGCCCCAATGATTTCGGCCATCCCTTTAATTTCGAAGGTCCTAGGCCAAGGGTTGGACGGATTTTCATTTTTTGCCAGGAACGTTGGGCTCAAGGAACAAACCGCGTTATAACCTTTAAAGCCCACGTATTTGCTAATCGCTTGTACCTCGCTGACTCTCTTCACCATCGCCAGAGCAGTCAGGAAGATAGCTTTTTCAGTAACATCCTTCAGGGAAGCCGTATGCATAGGTTCGAATGGACTGGACATGAGGAACTTCAGAACTACATCCAAGTTCCAAGTTCCAAGACGGCAACCTGGGTTGTTGAACCTTCGTTGTTTCAAAAGATCTCAAGATAATCGTGAAGGTCTCTGTTGTCCGCCAAATCCAGGCCTCTGTGCCTAAAGACAACTGAAAGCACACTCTATACCCCGTTGATTGTAGAGGACTGCAAGTTTTAGATCCCTTCTCAGATATAAAAGGAAGTCAGCAATCTGGCTCACAGAGGTCGTGGTGGAGGAAATGCCGTTCTTCTTGCCCCAACTCCTGAAGACTGCCCACTTCGATTGGTACACTGCATTGGATGAAGCTTCTTCTTGCAGCGGCGATAGCTTTCGCCACTGACCTAGAAAACCCTCTCGCTCTGGCCAACTTTTGGATAGTCTGAATGCAGTCAGACTCAGAGCGGAGAGATTTCTGTGGTACCTCTCGAAGTGGGGCTGTCTGAGTAGATCTGTCCTTACTGGAAGCGTCCTCGGCGGGAAGTCTACTACGAACGAAGGCCATGACCTCTGTGAACCAGTCTCTCGCCGGCCAGAACGGGGCGATCAAAGTCATTCTCGTCCCTTCCGACGCCGCAAACTTTCTCATGACTTCCCTAGGATCTTGAACGGGGGAAAGGCGTACAGGTCCTCCATCCCCGTCCAGTCCCAGAGAAGTGCGTCTATCGCCACTGCCGCTGGGTCGAGTACTGGGGAGCAGTACAGTGGAAGCCTCTTCGTTCTGGACGTCGCAAAGATGTCCACTAGCGGGACGTTCCCCATAACCCCCACAGCTCTTGGCATACCTCCTGATGCAGAGTCCACTCGGTTGGCAGAAGCTGACCTCGTCTGCTGAGGAGATCTGCCCGGACGTTCTCTACTCCTGCTACAAACCTTGTAAGGATCGTGACGTCCAGTGCCCTTGCCCACAGCAAAGATCTCCTTTGCCAGGGCAAAAAGGGATCCTCCTTTGCCAGGGCAAAAAGGGACCGAGACTGTGTTCCTCCCTGCTTCTTCAAGTACGCCAGAGCTGTGGTGTTGTCTGAGTTGACTTGGACTATTCGATGAGAGACTTTTTCTTGGAAAAACTGGAGAGCTAAAAAGATGGGCTGCCATTTCCTTTAGGTTTATGTGCCAGGACACCTGTTCCCCTCTCCAGGTGCCTGACACTTCTTTTCCCCCCCTAATGTTGCTCCCCACCCCGTGGTGGACGCGTCGGAGAACAACACTAGGTCGGGGCTCTGAAGCTTGAGAGACACGCCCTCCGACAACTTCACTGGATCTAGCCACCATTTTTAAGTGATGGTTTTTACCTCTCTTGAAATTTTGTTTTTAAGCTCATATCCAGATTCTTGTTTTCTTTCCAATTTTCCTTGAGAAAAAATTGTAGCGGTCCTGAGGTGCAGTCTCCCAAGGAAACAAACTTCTCCGCGAGGAAATCCCCAGCAGGCTCATCCATTCCCTCACCGAGCACGAATCTTTCCTTAGGAAGGCTGTCACTTTGTCTAAACATTTGCTGCTGACGTCCCTGGGACGAAAAAGCTCGAAAAGCCACTGAATCCATCTGAATCCCCAGATACAAGATGGATTGGGTTGGAATCAGATGTGACTTTTCGAAATTCACCAGTAGTCCCAGGGACTTCACCAACGATAAAGTTGTTTGAAGATCCTTCAGACACCGCGTTTGAGTGGAGGCACGAATGAGCCAGTCGTCCAGGTACATAGAGACTCTGATATTTGCAAGATGAAGCCACCTCGCCACGTTCTTCATTAAAGTCATGAAGATAACAGGGGCAGTGCTCAATACGAAGCAAAGCGCCCTGAATTGATAAACTGTCCCTTTTAGGACAAACCGAAGATACTTCATCGACTGTGGATGGATGGGGACGTGGAAATACGTGTCTTGAAGGTCTAATGAAACCATCCCAATCGTTTTGGTCTTAAGGTCCCAAGAACTGACTGAGGTGTCTCCATCTTGAATTTCTGCTTCTGTGTACGAACCGATTCAGACTGCTCACATCTAAGACTGGTTCGCCACCACCTCCTGACTGTTTCGGCACCAGGAATATCCTGTTGTAGAAGCCTGGAGATTCCAGGTCTACGACCTGTTCCACCGCTCTCTTTTCCAACATCTGCTCGAGCAGATCGAAAAGGATTTGTTGCTTCTCTGATGGTAAATAGGGGATAAATCCTTGGGTGTCGTGCACAGTGGGGGAGGTTTCAAGAAAGGAATCTTGTACCCACGCTTGATGACGTTGAGCGACCAGCTGTCCGCCTTCCTTTCTATCCAAGCTTTTGAGAATAGTCGAACGCCCTGGCTATACTGGTGGCTGAAGGATATCTGGTTCATTTCTTTCCTCTGATCTTAGCCGAGACTCTGCCTCTGGAAACGTGTACAATTCCTCGAGAAGATGTTCTCAAGGAAACTCCACCTCGAAAGGGCTTCTGCTTCTTGAACGGTTGCGCCCGTGCCGACGTAGAAGAAACAACCGTACGTTTTGTCCGACTGAGCGAGGAGGTCTTTGGGCTTAGACCTTCTCAGGTAGACTGACAGACCAGATCTTGACCACCATAGACCTGAGGAAAAAGATGGCTCAAAAGCCTCAAATAGGCGCATACAACAATTCTGCCTTTTGAGAGATAGAGACTGCCTTTGCAGTAAAACCACAATAGGCCGCCTCTCTTCTTCAAAATCGAAGTACAGAAGTGCGAAGCCAACTCCTCCGAACCATCCCTGACGGCCTTGTCCATGCATGCAAGCACGCTGGACAGCTCCTCGAGGCTAAGCGAATCAGGACTACGCGACGGTTATCCAAGACCCTAAACACCAATCCAAAAAGTTGAAAAAACTTCTATCGTATCAGAAGAGTCCCTTCATATGATGGTCCATCTCAGAAAGGGTCCAGGGCACTTTCGTCGTCGACAAAAGGGATCTCTTCGGTGCATCTACCAAGGTAGCGAAGTCACCTTGGGACGACGAGGGGGCTCTAAAACCTATCTCCTCCCCTGTCTCATACCAAAGACCTGCCTTACCTGTCAGTCTTGAAGGGGGTAGGGCGAAAGCGTTCTTGTTTCGGGCTTTTCTTGACTCCATCCAATTCTGCATTTTCTTAAAAGCCCTTTTTGTTGATAATGAAGTAGCCATCTTCAACAATCCTGGAGTCTTGATAGCCTTAGACGATAGCAATTGTGAAGGAGGCGACTGCGGGGCTTCAGGTTTAAAACTTCTCTTCAAAGGAGGTTCGAAGGCAATTGAACCAAAACCTGGTAATCTGAAGATAACTGCTGATGATTGTTCTTCAGTTAATTCCTCCGACAAGTTTCCTTCTTGAGATTCATTACTATCCTCCGAATCTCGGCGAATGTCTGAAGAAACATTATGTCGTGCGTCCAGCTGCGCGCCATGCCTGGCGTCAAGCCGAGCGTCCAGCCGAGAGTCCTGCCGAGCGTCACGCTTGGCATCCAGCCGAGCGCCCCGCCCGGCGTCGAGCCGAGCGCCCAGTCGAACGTCAGGCCTGGCGTCAAGTCTCGCTGCCGCCTTAACGTCGTGCTCTGCAGACCTTCGTGCACGAAATCTGGAAGGCGAGGTAACAGGAGAAAAAGCGAGGCGATGAGAAGGAGACTGCCTGGATCTCTTGACTGGCAGTTTATCATCCTTCCTCCTGTGACGTGAATTATCCTCTTTCTCTGCAACTAATAAGGCAATTTGATGTTGCAAATTCTCAATCTTCTTCGATTTAGGGCTGACCCTGTGAGAAGACGAGGGGCGAGGGGAAGCCCTCCTCCTTCTCACATGGACGGCCACAGGTATATCCTTAGCGCAACCAGGGCGCTCAAAAGCATAGTCGTCAAAAGACATCCTCTCCGGCGACGATCGCAACACAGAAGAAGAGAAAGGACGTGAAGCGTCTTTCTCCCTTAGACCAAAGGTGCCAGTCGCCTGTGCGACACCTTGCACCTTTGCTCTCTTTTGCGGTGGAGAGTCTTCGAATTGTTCTGGAGACGACCGCAAAACAGAAGGGGCTAAGGGATGTGCAGCATCCTCCTCTGAGGAATCAAAGGCGGCGGCCGCCTGTGCGGCATCTATCGTCTTTGTCCTCTTCAAAGGGCGCGATCGCTTCCGAAAGCTCCAACCGCTGCGCGGGGAGGACGATTCTGATGACGAAAAGCACTCTTTCAAGATCCGTTTACGAACTTTGGAAGCCTGGGAAGCGCCCCCAGGTCTTGCCGAAGGAACGTCAGATCGGTTGTCCGACCCCCCTTCCGCAACACTCGGAGCATTTTCACTACACACCACTGCACTATTAACACCTTCTAATGCTTGCACTTTTGATTCCAGGCTACGCAAAGATTCAAGAATCATTGATAGGGTATTACCCTCCACAGACACTAATGTAGGGCCCGAAGGCATCACAGGTTTAGGAGGGATAAATTCCACTGGATGTGTAACTGGCGTTACACTCCTTCTTACCCTATCTCTTTCTATTTTAGACACGTATGATTCATACGCCTTCCACGCAGAATCAGACATACTCTCACATTCATTGCAGCGATCATCAAACACACAAACATGTTTCCGACAATTCGCGCACACTGTATGAGGGTCTACCGAAGATTTCGGTAGCCTCACCTTGCATTCTTCCACACCACATACTCTGGCGCTAGTCGAACTAGATCCAGACATCTCAAGTTTAAGGAAAAATCAAGCCAAATTCAAAACCAATCCACAATTAGCGTATGCCTAACCACCGATCCAAATCAAATAACCAAAAAAATCAATCGGGATACTCAAGTGACCAAAAGAGTTCCAAAATCCAATGACGGAGGTGCAGAAAACACTTGTTGGCTGCACCGGCGACAGAAAATATCTGACAGAAAATGGGAATGGTTCCTGACGCCCGCCTCCCAGCGGCGGGAATGGGTACTACCACCTGGCCGACCACTGCGTGTGCCGGGAGTTTTGAAATTCTGTCGGACTTCGGAGAATACAGCTATATATATATCTGGCAGGTAAGGTTCATGAACAAAATTAATATTTCCCTTTTTTGCAAACTAAATGAGTGTCTACCGAAAAGTTCGGTAGTTACACGTAAACAATTCTTCGAAATTTTCGAAGCCAAAGTTATTAAAACAAATTAATATGCGTATGCTGAACCAAAGACCTAGTACTTCCCTGCAAAAGATAGCCCAGAAGATCGATGGTGTGAAATCCAAAAATCAAGTCAGGAGGAACTGCAAACGTTGTTTACATTCCAAGCGACAGAAAAAATATGATAGAAAACGGGAATGGTTCCTAATCCTGCCACCCAGGGCAGGACGGTAGATCACCTGACCTACCTGCAGCGTGTGCCGCGAAATATGAATTTCTGTCGGGGACGACGGAGTCTTAGCTATGTATATATCTGACAGGTAAGTTGATTGTATGAAAATGCAATTTTCGACAAATTGCCATTTGTTCCGATACGTAATACAAACCATCGGTCCTTTTACAATAGGAAGACTCACTTCTTGGTAGGAGGAATCTGAGTCTTAAGAACAGACTGTTGTTCGCCCAACCTTGGATTCCCTCCCTGGTCGTAAGAGCAGAGGGAGGGATCCTAGCCTCTGCCCAATTGATCGGGGTATGTACCGCAGGATCAATGGTCAGACCTCTGGACCCAAGTAATAAGAGTGAGGCAAACGTACCTCTTAAAACTAGCAAGCAAGAACTTATTCCTATTGCAAGAGGCACTATGAAGCATGGGTTGTCTCTTGTTGGCTTCCACTTCCCCCCCTTACTGGGGGAAGTGGTGAATAATCGCTCCTATCCCTACTGAAAGGGATAGGATGGGGCTCGGTCGAGTAGCTTACCTGCATCGCCTCCTGATCCAGCGTAGTGACGACCGTGTCCCTCTGCCCACAGGTAGAGGGAGAGAAAAAGATGGGGAAGAGAAGGCCAGTCACATTCTCATTCACCTATCCCTTCGTGCAGTCACACAAGGATGCCATGTTGTTCTGTCCGCTCGGGTGCTGGGTAAGCTACATAACGTGTTGAGCAGCCACCACGGGTCCTAAGGAACAAGTGTCCAAGGACCTGTGGGCTATATCCTGAAGGTAGGAGGTGCAGGTGGTTTGGTTGGACCAGACCCCTGCCTTCAGTACCTGCGCCACGGAGAAGTTCTTGCGGAATGCAAGGGAAGGACCAATATCTCTGACTTTGTGGGCTCTCGGACGAAGGGTACGGATGTCGTCGCTACCATCAGCTTCGTACACCCTCCTGATCACCTCACGCAGTCAGAAAGAAAGTGTTCCTGTATACTTCTTTCTTGGTCATCTCGGTGCTAACGAAGAGGCGTCAACACTCAGGCCTGAGGTGCCGAGTTATATTCAGATACGGCCATAGCGCCCTCACAGGACAAAGCAGCATCTCATCCGCATCGACGTCGGTGAAGTCCATTAGGGAGGGGATTGTGAAAGACTCAAACCGATCGGCAGGGACTGAAGGATTCTGAGTCTTTGCTACGAAGTTCGGTACGAAATCGAGCGTCACAGATCCCCATCCCCTGGATGCTTGACGTCGAAGGAAAAGCCATGCAGTTCCCCTACTCGGATGGAAAGAAGGGAATAGTCGCAATGACCTATCCATCTTCTTGACATAATCTTCGGTGATGTCAGTACCCGTACTGGTCTATCCGTCTGCAGCGAAGTGTCTCGTATTCTCGTATCCCATTGCAGCGAAGTCTCTCGCGCGGCAAACTCTCTCCGTCTCCGTAGTGGATAGGACACCGACACTCCATGGGTGTCAATGGTATGGGTACTGGAACCAGCTAGTAGGACGAAGTAATGGTTGATCTGGAACAACCGAACTAAGTCCACAGCGTAGCTCGTAACGGACTTGGACGCTTCGACAGCTACCGACTGACTGCGTTTGGTTGTATAAGGCGAGCTGTCCAAGCATCCGAGCATAGTCACGTGACCCTCGCCTTTAAAGGGGTATGCCGAGAGAACATACAAATCGTCTATTTGTTGCCATAGATGTCGAAAGGCGTGGTGATGATTCTCCCAAGGCATGATCCCAAAAGGCGAAAGTCAATTGCCTTCTAGAGACCGAGGTCCCTGATGGCAAGACAGAAGTTCTCATAGTAGTTGAATCTCAGCTAAGGAGAAACAACACTATGCCCTGTTGAAGACGAAGGTGGAAGGTGAATGCAGACCTACATCTTCACAGCCGAATCGAGAGAAGTAATTCTCAAGATTCTGAACCTGTGCTTACAAAGGACTTAAAACGCTAAACCGCTATTTCATTGCTGTTCGGTGAGAAGTCGTAGTTGCAATGAAAGTGGAGCGCTTTTCAGTAATGAAAACACAGGGATGTACTGCCTGAAGAACCGCTTCTCATGGGCTGAATCATCATCATCTTCTTTCAGGTTATCCAGGGAGGACATATATATACTTGGAAGTAGAGCTGGCAGGGCGGGGAACAGGCGATGTCTTCCGTTATACATATACAATTCGGGGTAAACAATGAACAATTGCACACCTATGAATATGAGATATATTTAAAGACAAACTCAGATGTCTGAAGAAATCATTCCGCATTATCGCAGCGGGAGACTAGGCTACAAACTTCTGTTACCGTGCGGTAAACAGAAAGATGATAAAGTCTATTGAGATATCTCTGTCTGAAAATTCTCGCAATGTCCAAGGCAATGCAGTAGAGATGGTCATTCACATATGAGAGAATCCCAACCAACCAGAGACCTAAGTCTGTGATTGTCGGGCAGAGATACGATTCGGTAGTCAATCATTGTAGAGAGAGACATAAACCGACCGTGCATCTCGGAGAGCCAGCTGGTACTGGGCTGCGGCAGGCAGCCCAATACACCGCCAGCTCTCGCTCACTCATCATCCTGAGTTGCCAGGTAATCCATTCCAAGAAGGAATGCGTTCGGCTAGAACCATCGAGCGCAAAAAAATACGCTTGAGCATTTGCATTTAAATGAAACAGATTTCGGTGAATACAAAAGCTGAGGTGATGTCGTAACAAAGGGATTTTGACGAAGGAAAAATCTATTTCTGGGCAAAGGACCTGTGTCGCCCAGTGAAATAGGTTCCTTTAGCACTATTTCTAAGGTAAAATATTGCTATAATACCAGAGAGAAGCTAAATTGGAAATGCCAGATTATTCTGGCTCGCTCACCTTTATTATAAGGTGTCAGTATGGTTTCTGGGGCGAGTGAAGCCACTACCACAGGTCCTTTTCCATTTAGCCTCTTCCTACATCAAAAAACCTCAACTAAGAGGAGCCGACCTAAGACTCACTACCTGCTACTGTTACGGCTAGCGCCTCTGACGTCATTCCTGCAGATAGCACCCAAGCTTGGCCTAGACGGGGGAGGGGGGGGGGGGAGGAGGAGGAAAGGGTGAGATTTCACTGGACGACACAGGTCCTTTGCCCAGAAATAGATTTTTCCATCGTCAAAATCCCTTTTCTGGGCTCAGCCTGTGTCGCTCCGTGAAATAGTACCAGAGAAAACGCCAAGCTTGGGAAGAGGAAGTACATAAATATCTATAAAGGGATAATCAAAAACAATTAAGGTTAGTTGCTTATAATCTAAATAAAGTTACAAACAGATAACATAATGGCAATACAACCTTAAAACTAGACAAATTTCAAATCATCACAGTAGTTATACATTAACCCTCTTACGCCGATTGGACGTATTAAACGTTGAGATAAATTGTCTCCCGGGTGCCGATTGGACGTATTAAACGTCGACATAAAAGTTTTTTTTAAAAATTCGCGGAAATATACTTATAGGCCTACCAGCCGAAAACTTTTGAATCACGCGCCTTGGGAGATGCTGGGAGCTCACGGATCAAGGTGTTGTTTTGTTTACAATCGTTACGCAGCAAGCGCAAATTTCTTTCTTATTGCACTGAAAAGTATCAGTGACACATCTCAGAAATTATTTCGTCACTTTGACATAATTTTTGCACCATTTTAAATTAGCCGTTACATAGAGTATTATATATGAAAATGTGCGCAATTTCATGTAGAATACAACTAAAAAATACTCATGATTGTAGCTTTTATCAGTTTTGAAATATTTTCATATAAATAACGATAAGTACCAAAATTTCAACCTTCGGTCAACTTTGACTCTACCAAAATGGTAGAAAAATGCAATTGTAAGCTAAAACTCTTATATTCTAGTAATATTCAATTGTTTACCTTCATTTTGCAACAAATTGGACATCTCTAGCACAATACTTTGATTTATGGTGAATTTATGAAGAAAACTTTTTCCCTACGTCCGTGCGGTAACTCTTCCGATAAATTTTTTCGTGCGATTGTCGTAATGTTTGCACCATTTTAAATTTGCCGTTACATAAAGTTTTATATATGGAAATTTGCGCAATTCCATGCACAATACAACTAAAAACAACCCATGGTTGTAGTTTTTATCAGTTTTGAAATATTTTTATCTAAATAACGATAAGTGCCAAAATTTCAACCTTCGGTCAACTTTGACTCTACCGAAATGGTAGAAAAACGCAATTGTAAGCCAAACCTCTTATATTCTAGTAATATTCAATCATTTACCTTCATTTTGCAACAAATTGGAAGTCTCTAGCACAATATTTTGATTTATGGTGAATTTATGAAAAAAAAAAGTTTTTCTTACGTCTGTGCGGTAACTTTTCCAAAAAAAATCAGAAATTTTTTCGTGCGATTGTCGTAATGTTTACACCATTTTAAATTAGCCTTTACATAAAGTTTTATATATGAAAATGTTTATATATGAAAATGATTGATTGAAGGTTGTAGCTTTTCTCATTTTCGAAATATTTGCATATAAATCATGATAAATAGAAAAAAAACCACGTTCGGCCAACTTTGACTCTACCCAAATAGTCGAAAAACGCAATTGTAAGCTAAAACTCTTACAGTCTAGTAATATTCAGTCATTTATCTTCATTTTGAAACAAATTCGAAGTCTCTAGCACAATATTTAGATTTATGGTGAATTAAAAAAAAAAAAAACTTTCCCTCCCTCCGCGCGCGGATTCTCCGTCGCAAATCTCCAAAATGCGTACGTCGCATTATCGTTATATTTGCTCAGTTTCATATTAAGCGTTTCATAGAGTTTTATATATGAAAATGTGAGCAATGTTATGTAGAATACAACAAAAAATAATTGAAGGTTGTAGCTTTCCTCATTTTTGAAATATTTGCCTATAAAAAAAATATATTAAAAAATTCAACATTCGGTCAACTTTAACTCGTCCGAAATGGTCAAAAAATGCAATTGTAAGCTAAAACTCTTACAGTGTAGTAATATTCAATAATTTATCTTCATTTTGAAACAAATTGAAAGTCTTTAGAACAATATTTAGATTTATGGTGAAATTTTGAAAAAAACATTTTTTTGCGTAAGCTCGTTACGAATTAATGCATCATTTCGTGATAATATTTTCTCTGTGTTGCTTTGATCGTTTTACAATGTGTTATATACCAAAATGTGTTATATACCAAAATGATCGCAATTTAGTGTACAATACAATGAAAAAAAATTAACTCGTTAGCTTTAACCGTTTTGCTCACAGCGTGATTTGAATACAATTATATCTGAAATTTTGTTTTCGTGCTATCATATATCACCTTATTTATATATGATAATGATAGTTTTTTCATTTCTGATGGTTGCATACTAAACTTCAGGCAATGACAAAAAAAGGAGTAAAAAATGAACTCTTAAATCTTGAAAACTATGCGCGCTGTGATTTTTTGAGAAAAATATTTTTTCCGCTTCGGCGCTCACTCCGAGACTGCCTCGGCATACAGGAGACGATTTTTATTATACCCCTTCGGCGTAAGAGGGTTAAGATGAAAGGCATTTATGAAATAATCAATATGTAAAATATATTACATACAAGGACCAGCATGACTGTGACGTAACTGGGCTAGGGCAAGAATACTAATGAGGCCGGTAGGAAGGAGAAGGCAAAGGAGAGACATAAGCTGGACTATTTACTACTATCTCCAGCAGTATCGGGGGAAACTGTGTTTCCCGCTGCTACTGCTGGAAATTTAAGGGCTTCTAAGGACTTAAGATAATGGCGTTTGAATACTGTCGGAGACTTCCAACCAGTGTACTCCTTCAGATCTTCAAATGTCATATGTTGGAAAAAATTTATTGAGGTAGCTATTGCTCTAATATCATGTACCCATGGGAGGGACTGCGGGTTGGCTTGTTTGATAAAATATAAAATTTGTTGTCTAATTCCTTTTAGGGAAATAGTGCCACCTTTTTCTCTAATGAACAGAGGGCCAGAAGATAACAGGGTGGTCCTGTCTAAGTATGCTTTCAATGAAGTGACTGGACATAAGGATGGGTCCTGTGGAAGTGGAACAATCTTCCAGGGGGCCCACCTATCTAATGGATCCTCATTTTTTGCAAGAAATTGGTGATCTGGAGAAAGTAACACTTCTCCTGAAGGGAGAAATTCTATATGACCTGGGTCTCTTAGATAAAGCCGACAGTTCAGATATTTTGGCTCCTGAGGCCAAACTTATGAGGAATAGTGTTTTCCTCAGTAAGGATAGATAGTCACACGAGGTAGTATTAGTATCCGAGGCTAACTTAAGAACATCATTTAAGAACCATGACACCGTCTTGGGCCTCTCAGTAGGTCTGAGTCTGGCGCAAGCTCTGGGGATAGATGTAAAGTATGAATCTGTTAAATCTATCTTGAATCTGAATTGGAAAATCTTTTTAAGAGCCGATTTGGTAGTAGTAATGGTACTAGCTGCCAAACCTTTTTCAAATAATGATCTGAAAAAGGATATTGCAAGATTTGTGGTCATGGTTTGTGCATTAGAGTCCCTCAGGAATGCAGCCAGTTTTTTAACTGCTGAGTCATATTGACGCAGGGTTGATTCACGTTTATCAGATTCTAAGAACATGATGTTCTGAGGATCGATATTGGCATCCCTCTGTGCTGCAAACTTCATGAAGTCCATAAAGTTAGGGCTTTCTGAATTCCTGAGGAAGCGAACACAGTCCGCGTTTGCACTAGTTGTGATAGTCTGGGGTTGGGAATCCGTTGAGGGCATAGCCCCAACTCCAGAAGAAGAGGGAACCAATTGCTCTTGGGCCAATTGGGAGCTATCAGAGCAATGTGACCCTTGAATGTCCTGAGCTTGTTCAGAACTTTCAGGAGAAGATTCACCGCAGGAAAAAGGTAAATCTTCTTCCATTGATTCCAATCTATAGCCAACGCGTCTGTCGCATAAGCCAGAGGGTCCAGGTTGCGGACCACATAACAAGGGAGTTTATGGTTCGACTCCGTGGCGAAGAGATCTACCTGAAGCCCCGGTACTAGCTGACAGACCCAATTGAATGACTTCTTGCCCAGGGACCATTCGGACTCCAGTGGGACCGAACGTGATAGCGCATCCGCCACCACGTTCCTTACTCCCGCGAGGTGAGTGGCCGATAGGTGCCACTTGTTTTTGTCTGCTAGTGAAAAGATGGCTATCATGACATGGTTCACGTGGCTTGACTTGGAACCTCCCCTGTTGATGCAGTGTACTACCACTGCTCTGTCGAGCACCAGCTTGATGTGAGATTTCTTGGCTGGATGAAGTTTTTTCAGGGTGAGGAACACTACCATAGCTTCTAGCACATTGATATGAAGCTGGCGGAATGGAAGGGACCATGTTCCTTGTACTTATTTGTACTGTGAGTACCCGCCCCAACCTGTTAGTGTGGATCACGAAGGCCGGCGGAGGGAATTGTAGTGGAATTGTCTTTGACAAGTTCTTGACTACTGTCCAGGGACGGAGACGCTTCTGTAAGATCGCCGGGATCGGAGCTAGCCTGTCCCGGGATCTCTTGTTCGTTTCGAACGCCAAACTCGATTTATATCTTTTAGTTTGGCTTTCAACAGGACATCCGTCACTGAAGCGAATTGGAGAGAACCTAAGATCCTTTCTTGGTTTCTCCGGGACGTCTGTTTGCACTTGAGAAATTGTCTGGTTGCCTTGGCTATTTCTCCCCTTTTCAACGGCGGGATTGATAGAGTATGCGAATCCAATTGAATTCCCAGCCACTGGAAACGGGACGCCGGGGTTAGCCGGGACTTTGTCCTATTTATCTGGAATCCTAGGTATTCCAGAAAGCGGATGATCGTGGCGGTTGCTGTGGCCCACACAAGCCAATCGTCCAGATAGGCTACTGCCATGATTCCCTGAGATCTTAGTTCCTGGACTACTGTTTCCGCCAACTTTGTAAATATCCTGTTGAGCCCGAATGGCATTACTTTGAAGGAGTAAGCTTGGTTCCCTAATTTGAAGCCTAGGAACGGGCGGAAGTGTCTTGCTATCGGGACATGATAGTAGGCATCTGTAAGATCTATAGAGGTGGTGACGGCCCCACAGGGAAGTAAGGTCTGCACCTGCGAAAAGGTCAGCATCCTGAACTTGTCGCAATGAATGAATAAGTTTAGACGGGACAAGTCTAAGATTATTCTTCGTTTGTCTGAGTCTTTCTTTGGCACGCTGAACAAGCGACCTTGAAATTTTAAATGTTTGACTCTTGACACTACTTCTTTTTGAAGGAGATCGCGGGAATACTCTATCAATTCCGCTGTTGGTTCCTGATAGAAGGTGTTGGGTGGGGGTGGACCTTGGATCCAACTCCAGCCCAGACCTTTGGACACAATACTTTGGGCCCAATTGCTGAACCTCCAACATTGACGAAAGAGGTACAGCCTCCCTCCTACCTGGAGGTTCTCATTGGGTTGCTGAGGGGCGACCTCCTCGTCCCCCGCGTGAACCTCTGCCCTTGCTGGCAGCCCTTCCGCCGCCTCGCTGACGAAAGGCGCCTCTAGCTCTGCTACCTCTGCCAAACCTATTGAAAGCCTGAAACGCTTGGTTTTCAAACGTCGGGTTGAAGGCCGGGGAGACAGCTAAAGAGGTTGAAGCCTGCGGCTGTTGTGGCTGTGTCGACAGCATGAACTGCTGTTGTGGTTGGGTCTGAGAGGTTGATGGTTGGGGGACCTTAACTGCTTGGACCAAAGTTTGTTGTTGTTGAGGAGCCTGGAAGGGCTGGAACTTCCTAGGCTTCTTCTTTGCTTTGGGGTTCGATGTGGAAGATTCCGGTTTCCTTTTGGAGGCCAATCCCCACCGAACTTTTAGACTTTGGTTGAATCTAGCAGCCTCATGTAGTACCTGGTTCACTGCTGAGGCCGGAAAGAGGTCCAATCCCCATATTGAAGAGGCCAGGAGTTTGTTGGGCTCATGCCGGATTGTGAATTCCGACAGTACATGCTTCCTGCAATTCCTCCTAGCCACAACAAAATCATATAAGTCACATTGCATTATCGACAATAGTGCCTTAGCGATGATCTTGAACAACAGCTCCTGTGCATAGATAAGAGCCGCTGCTTCTGTCATGACTAATGCGTTGAGGGATTTCGCAAGTCGCATCCTGGTATCGAATTCTGTCTGGATGAGCCCATCAGGCAGCCTGGGTAATCTCTCACTAATCAGAGAGATGGCACAGTCTGGTTTTAGCTTCCCAACCGAGAAGGTGGCTGGGAGGTCTACCCAAAGGTCATCTGTTCCGGGGAGTAGGAGACGGGTCAGTTCCGTCTCCCGGAGCTGTGGCATAGGCTCATCTCTCATTGCTGCTTGAAGAGTGAGTTCTGCCACTTTAGATGTGAACGGGATAGGAGTCTCCTCGTCCACAGTGAAGATTGTGAAGGGACTTCGGAAAGCCGTAACCTTAGTGTTTACACACTGCCATTCTTCTAGGCTACGGATCCAAGCTTTTTGTGCTTGGTCCTGAGAGAGGATAACTGTCTCTTTTGGGACCTTATCCTCTCTTATCAAGGCAGATTCCGTGAGGCGGACATAGCCTATGAAGGGGGCTTGCAACCTTGGCGGGTGAAACTCGAAGTCCTCAATCCTTCGAGTTCCCCAGCCCTCAATCGTAAGCATTCCATTCACGAAAGGTGCATAGGAAGCCACTCTCCACGGATTACTTGGGTGGAAGGGAGGGAGAGTGGAAGAGTCTGGCATTAGCGAGCCTTGGGCTGCTTGACCGGCTTGCTGAAGCCCCGATGCTACGCCTTGCTGGAGACCTGCAACGATGTTCTCCTGTGTGACCAGCCTCTCTGAGATGGCTTGGATGGACTATCCCGAGATTGCTTGGATGGACTATCCCGAAACATCTAAAGAGGTGGATATGTGGGCAAGTATCTCCTGAAACTTGGTTTGCACCAAGTTTCCGACCATATTGCCCATTTGTTGCATCATGTTGGAGGCAAATGCTTCCTGGTCAAAGGAAGAGGGCTCTGCCTTATCCTTGGGCACCTTTGGTCTCGCTCCTTAGGAGGTGGATGCCACAGGGTCAGCAGAGGAAGAGTGAGCTCTTTCCTTAGAAGACTTAGTCTTCGACCCTTTGGAGAGAGACTCGTGCTTGACCTTGTCCGCTCCGGGATGGTGAGCCGGAGCTTTACGGACTTGGCTGGTACCTGGCTTTCTTAGAAGGGGCTTTGGCAGCGATTTAGAGTCACGCTTGCCCTTGACTTTAGGGATCGATGAGGTAGATTTCGATCGGGCTGACAGAAATCCCCCGGATAACCCCTGGAAGGAGGTAGAAGAAGAAGGAGAAGAGGGTCTAGATGTGCTCAAGGGGAGGCCTTGAGCACCTACGAAACTTGCCTCACTAGTATCCAGACCGTTGCCCATGCCGTCCACCGTCATGGGCTCGACGTCGAGATCCAGTGCTGCGACCTCTTCTGTGACCTCCTGCGTAGTTGCCTCCTCTGGGGGCTGGGAAACGGCTTCCTGAATCGAAGCGATCAGGGGAGCTGCCACTTCGGGGTCCACGGGAAGATAAGAGTGGCCATCTCTTGGGAGAGGATGTAAGGCTTTGCCTTGGCTACGTTCCGTTTGAAGCCACCCACCCATACCTTGAGGGTGGAAAGAGCAGCGTCCTGGACCCTGTAAGAGAAGGGTTAGTGTTAAACTTAACTCATATTACATTGTAACTCAACTTAAGAGGCATATCAATGACATATATTACATTGGTCCACCTTGTATTATCATGTACGCACCGGAGAGTCACTTACCTCAGAGGAGACTCATTCCACGAGATCGTAGCAGGTGACACAGTTCTCGTGGTGCCACACTACTGATTCGTCGAGGTGGACTGCGCAGGTGGCATGGGTCCGGCAGACATCGTACCCACAGGGATCCTGGAGGACGGCGTTGCAGCCGGTCTCCATACAATGGGTGGCCTGTAAATGGAATGATACATGAGTACCATTGTTAACCTTTTGGACTATGTCCATGGTTGATATCCTATGACACCGGAGTGTTCCAGTGTTGTAGAATCATCCCCGTCTAGGCCTTCTCTTTGCCATGTACCATGCTGAAGAGTCCAGTAGAGCTAGTAGTACGTAGTTAACAGTGTTTCCGGTGACACCGGAGAACACACAACTATTGAATTCAGGGTAGCTACTACAGCCATACACCGGAGAAGGAGTAGTCCAAGCAGGTACCGGGTGTCGAGAAGAAGAGATCGGGTAAGGTGGCGGAGCTTGGTAAATCCGCCGTAAAAACTTAACCTAAAAGGAGGGAGTAGTAGCTCCAGGAGGAACATGGTGGCTCTGTAAACTTAAACTAAGGCAGATATTATATAAGTAGAATACATGCAATAACGTAACCCCGTATGAGGCCGGAGCCTCCAGGCAGTCACCATCCTCAAGGGGTCTGGCTATGCCGGAATCCTGTGTCCGCCGGAGCGGGTAGGAGGGGGTGACCAAAGGCAGGGGTATGGACCCAGAGAGCCGAGGGGAGCCGAGCTCCCCCGAGCCTGGTGGCCGGCCGAGGCTAGGGCGAACAGCGCTTCTCCCCCTTACTCTGGGGTGAGAGCGGCAGGGTAGAGCACCTGCACACTGAAAGTCCCCGTGGGGACCTCCCTCCATCCCCCGAAGGGGTACTCGGATCAGCTGCCAGCGACAGCGTGAGCGAGACATCACCCCATCTGGGTGGGAGATGTGGAGGGAAGGAGAGGAGTACGGTAGCGAGGTGGCTACTACGCGATCGTCTGGACTTCTCACGGTTGGGTGTGAACACACTCGTGGTGAAGAAGGCCAGGCGAAAAGAAGGCCTATAGGCCAACTGGAGCCGACTCACAGACATGGAATAAAATAAATAGTTTAATTTACACGGGGGGAAAGGAAATAAAATGAGGTAGAGAGAAAGCGAGACGTCCTGGAGGAACTAGGCTGAACCAACCAGGAAGGGTGGTCAAGACCTGGTAACTCCGAGCAGCTGGCCTAGTGTCGTGATGAATACACGCGGGACAGATGGCCAGGGTAAGCAAGGACTGAGAATAGGACTAGGGTCCATACAAAAGAGCCTAACAAGGTAACCTAACCAACAAGGAACATGCATGCATGAAAACTGGGTCGGTAAGGCGCCGATAGGCTACGAAACGAGAACACGTGTTTGATAAAATCCCCCGTGTGGAAACTAAAACGTCAATAAATGCATCATAGGTAATAATATAAAGATACTGCTAAGAAATAATCGAGCTCACACAGTATGGGAGACTGCGTGAGACACGAAACGAGGAAACACAAAGGAGCGAGCCGCTGTGGTGGCGCGGGGCCGGTGCCGCATGGGTCGCCGACTCATAAAAACCTAAATAATTCAGTTAAACGCGCCAAGGGCAGCCCCTAAATAGTGTCAACTATTAATAGCAGTACTTAACTTGGATGCAGTAACAGCTTGACGTTCCATGTTGAAAATAAAGGGTTCCAAAGCGAGAACACAACACAGCAATCTCGGTCACAATCCGTAGAGTTAACTACGGTATGTGCCTACACCTCGGACAATTCAACTTAATAACAGTCATGTCGCGAGGGCAATATACATAGTATATTTGTAGGTTCCTGTACAAAGACTTCCATCCTAAATTCTTTTCCATTCGAGGAATGAGAATAAGGACAGGAAGCCGACACCTTTCATTCTCTAATGAAGAGAGTGAAGGAGAAGTTTTCCCTGAAGGAAGACTTCAATGGTGATAACAGGATACCGAAGACGATAGTTCAAGCCAAACTGGATGTTCCCACCCGTTCTTCTCTGTCCCAGGGTTGGCTGCTTACTGTGATATTTTCTTCGTTCAGCAGCAGTGCTTCTTCCAACGCTAGAAATTCCAGGAATTCGAGCATTTGGCGAGATTCCCGATTATTGTAGTAACAATTATCTGGGATTCTCGTCTACCCCACTCTGGACTGTGGTTTCACCCAAGTGTTTGTAGATCGTAGAAAACCAAAACACTCGGAGAGTGCTAGAAATTCCGGAAAATTCTAAGCACTCGGTGAAACCCCCACCGAATTCGTCAGGCGATCATCGGTTGGTGGTCCTCCCGATTCCCATAGTAATCGAGGATGGGGCAGGATCCTTCCTCAACGACAGGGACTTACGTCCGGTAGGACCCGAAGATCCCCCCAGGAACGCAGTCCCCAACGTGGAATCCTACGGAGAACCCTCTGCAGGGTCCTTCCCCTTTCCTTCGTAGCCGTAGGGAGAGAGGGAATGGGGGAGGAAGATTGGATACTCTCTCGCCTTCCCAGCGGAACTAGCAGTTGGAGAAGCGAGTATGAGCAGCCATCACCTTGCGGTGATGGCCGCTCAGAGTCTGGGAAAACGTTACCGTCAGGAGAAAACGTTTTCCCGAGGAGGGTTACGAACTTGTACTGTAGGCCAAGCGTCTGCCGCCACCGTGACCGTCGTCTGGGTGGGGCTGAGCGAGCACCTCACAGGAGAGAGCCGATACCGTCCTCCAACGCGTCCCAGTCCTCATCGAGGCCAAAACCTTTCAAGAGGACCGAAGGGGGAGCGCGCCCTGTTCTCATGTGTGCGTGGTCCAGACGGACCGTCACGTAAACAGCAGTGATGGACCCTTCCAGAGTCTGGGAAGTGTCATTCGTCCTTGCCAGCCCCCCCATGATCTTCTCCAACCACTTGAGCGAGGATCTGTTGGTCCCAAGACTGAACCAGGCTCGTGGCCGTATTGTAAGAAGAGCATTCCTCACGGTCACTCCTGTTCGCCTTGTTCCTCCCGGTGTAGCCTGAGGAGGTTGAAGGGACAGGTGAGGGGGACCTCATGCTCCTACCCTGCCTACTAGCAGAACTAGTAGGCTGGGAGGACTGCAAGCGATCGCCAACCAACGGTGGCGATCGAGCTGCAGGTCTGGACCAGTGGCTTCTTGTGGAGAAACGCTGGACCAAGGAACGGGTTAACCTGTTTGGGCGGCATCGGATCCTCGGATGGCACGTAGAATTTTCTCTGACGCAGTAGAGGAGGAGGAAGTAGCTTAAATGAACTGCCAGACCGAAGCAAATCCTCCTGTCCGGAGACGAGCGAGTCCACCTGGCCTAGCACTGAGACGGCCAGTTCCGATCGCGCCAGACCCACCGTCGATCTGGGTTCCTTTATAGGCCCCCAGAACGACTCGAGATGGGACGTGGGCTCAGAAGGTGGGAGCGGCGATCCTTCCCCGAGGTCATTGTGCTGACGAATCAGCGCAGTGACCTCAGCAAAATTCCTCTGGATCTCAGGAGTGACCGCATCTTGAGGAGTAGGACCGTCAAGCCCCTCCAGCAAGAACGACTCCCGAGACCCTCCTCCTTCAGAAGGAGGAACAGCGACAGACCCCTCCTGGTCTCCTGCCACTTGCGCATACGACCTGGTCGATCCAAGGACCGTGCCTGGCATGTAGGGAGTCGTGGCGGGAACGTGAGGGGCCTCACGATCACTCCTTGTTGCCTCGCCCTTCCCGGTGTAACCCGAGGAAGTTGAAGGAACAGGAGAGGAAGACCTGATGCTCCCCCCTCGCTCACCAGCAGAACCAGTGTGCTTGGGGGCTGCAGGCAATCGCCAACCCGTGGTGTCGATAGAGCTGCAGGCCTGGTCGCGCCGCTCCCCTGGGGCGAGCGACTGGACCGAGAACAGCAGACCCGGTCCCGTGCGTAAGAGGAGCTGCTGCTGGTCCCCCTATCCGTCCGGTCCCGGTGGGAGCAGCGGTCAAGGGACCTGCAGAGATCATTGTCGCGGTGGGACCGGTGCCTGTTCTCACGGCGAGTCGAACTGCTGGAACCAGCCGAGCCTCAGCCCGTGGCCGGTCTGGGACCGTCACGGCAACCCTGGTAACCAGCTGGTTGCTACGAGAGCGATCGCTGGCCTGGAAAGAGTCACCTGAGCAGCTCTCACCAGCCTTCCGCTCCGTGCCTTGGTCCTGGCGCCGAGCGAACTCGGACGCCTGAGCCTTGGCTGCACGGTCGCCCTCGGGAGACCGCACACTCGGTACCTCTCGCGAACGAGAGGCCGAGCCGGAACCTGGTGTAGTGGCAGCGCCCCTAGCACCAGGCAAGGAAGTAACAGTGTTAGCCGGTACCCCTCTGGTCCCCGTCTTCTTCTTCCTTGCGGAAGGAGAGACGGGCCCCGCTCCCGAAGGAGCAGGAGGACCAGCGGAAGAAACCCCCGTCCCACCGAAGTGAGACAGGCCCTTAGAAGTTCCCAAGGGAGCCTTCTTAGGGGGGGAGGAGGCAGCCTTCTTCTTCCTCGGCTTGGTAGCCTTGGAAGTCAATGGGGAAGAGGCGGCAGCAGGCGACGAAGACGATGATGACGACACCTTCCTCCTCTTCTTCTTCTTCTTTGTCAGCTCCCTCAGGACAGACGTCAGGTCCTCCATTCAGGATGGAGCTGGGGCTGCTGTTGCCGAAGCAACAGGGCCCAGCTGCACCTGTCCGGAAGGACCAGCGACTGGGGCAGCAACACCACGGGCTGGGACGACGTCGGCAAGTGCAGGAACAGCAGGAGTGGCAGGTACGGCAGGTACGGTAGGCAGGTCAGGTACAGCAGGAGACGGGGCAGCAGCCAGTGACATCCTGGGTACCGGCGACAGGTCCAGGGGCGAGCACTTCGGGCATCGGAAGTCAGGGGCTGGCAGCACGAAGAACCCGGAAGGGGGAGGCACGCCTCTCCTCGGCACGGCAGCGATCGGGCCCTGCACAGCGGCCGTCTGAGTCACTGACATCACATGCGGGTGTAGACCAGGTGAGAAGAGGTGGCGTACACTGGAGTCGAGACATGGTGATAGTGGTGGTCACCGCTCCATGGGTGACTGGCACAGCACCCGCCAGATGCTGGAGCAGCCCCTGGATGCTGGAGCAGCCCCTGGATGCTCGGCATGCCCCGGAGCCACAGCGACACCCGCACTTGGCCGAGGTCATCGCCCGCAGCAGGAGCACCTGAGGAAGCAACAGTCGGGTGATTAGGAGGGGTTCCCCTCATGCGGGGGGGGGGGGGGAGGGGGGGGGGGGGGGGGGGGGGGGGGGGGGGGGGGGGGGGGGGGGGAGCCCCACCCCAAGCGAACGGAGGACCCCGAATACAACTGCACGTCGGGGAACCTCTCGCCCTCCTCTACGCTTGACAGATCGAGCGAAGAGAAGGACCGAGAACCCCCCCCGAAAGGGGAAGGCGCCATACGTGGGAGCTGAGCCGGGGGCAGGAAAGAAGAGGAAGTGTTGGCAGGTCTACGCTTCCTCCTACCCTCGTACAGCGCCCACTGCACCTCCGACCAATTTACACAAAATTACATGGCTCGGTCCGAGGGTATTCACGCCCCCGCACAAAGGACATGAGGATCTATCTCGGGGAAAGAGCGAAAGACCCCACACTTGCAGCCCTCCACACCAGAACAAACTCTGCGGCTGATGGGGGTGCGCGGCGATAACTCTATTGCACGAGAATCCATAATCAGTGTAATAAAAAGTAATAAAGAAAGTCCCGTACTTACAATACACTTTCACTACACTGACAAACCAAGTTCAGAAACAACACACAGCCAAAGCATATGACAATGAAGCGGGCAGAGAGCGATGACGAACACGTCCTCCACCAACGCGGCCGAAAGCAAAAGTGATTCTTCACCTCCCAGTTGCGCGGCGCGCACACTTTCGGACAAGCAATTAACTACCGAACTCCCTTGTTCGAAGCTTACGACTGTTCCAGCTGCCGCTAGTTACCTCCCTATTGTAAAAGGACTGATGGTTTGTATTACGTATCGGAACAAATGCATTTTCTTTCATTCTTACACAATTCTTTTTATTTATAAACTAAAATCTTGCTAATTTACTTTAGTATTTTTCTTTAATGAATTTATATTATTGCTGTTTACATTACTATTGATATTTGAAAATTAGTAAATCATCATCAAAAAAACATACATCTGTGTAAGAGAGAGAGAGAGAGAGAGAGAGAGAGAGATTATCGTAGTATTTGTAAAATACTTTCACATATGATTTTTGTAATTACAGTTATTATTATTATTATTATTATTATTATTATTATTATTATTATTTTATTATTATATGAAAATATTAATAAACATATTATACATACGTGTACCATAAAAATCTCTTATCTCAGTAAGAGAGAGAGAGAGAGAGAGAGAGAGAGAGAGAGAGAGAGAGAGAGAGAGAGAGAGAGAGAGAGAGAGAGAGATGCATGAAGACTGGGATTTCCTTCATTCTTACATAATTTTTAAAATTTATAAATAAAATCTAGCTAATTCACTGTAGTATTTTCTTTATTGAAGTGATTGCTCTTTACATTAATATTAATATTTGAAAATTAGTATATAATTTATCATACAAAAGGCATACATCTCTGTAAGAGAGAGAGAGAATTATTAGTTATTACGTGGTATCATTTAATCTTATTAAACTTACTAATACAGTATTTATCAATATTAATATTTTAAAATCAGTAAATCATTTTTGTATCATAAAAACGTATTTAGGCATGAAAATAACATCAAAATACACTAATTAGTGATTATTTATTGTCGGAAAATCCCGTGAATAGGCAAATTCACCGCAAATAATGGGTAGATATGGTCCAGAGACACCTCTTTCTTTGTACGGCCTGTGCTAACAAAAAGGCTGCGGAGCCTGGTCTAAGGTGCCGAGTCCTTTTAAGATAGCAATGCAGGGCCCAGTGTTACGAACCCCGAGAGGTCCGCTACAGGTTTAATATTAAAATAAACAAAAAGAATTCAACACCAACAGTTGAAACTGGGGATACGAATATAGTAAGATACGCAAACAGAACAAAGATTTATTTACAACCTTACTAACAAAGGTAAATGCAGAAAGCTTACTAACAAAGGTAAATGCAGAATGGTTTCTCCTATTTACATAAAAAAGGTAAAATCTTACAATGCTTGAACTGGGGAAACAGTGAGGTAATGAAAATACTTGCTGGCTAGTTTTGCAGCTGTCGAAAATCGATGCTGGAAGCGATGGCTTCACCAAGGAGGACTGTGGAACTTTAGTCGTCTTTTTGACTCTGTACTGGGGAAAACAATGTCTATTCTTGATACTTGAAGGGCAGGAACTCCTCAAAACCTCTTGTAGGACATTTCTTCTCTAAAGGCTTGCTCAACGTCGAAATATCTCGGTCGTCCACTCCTGACGACGACTTGACCAGATTCCGATCACTCTCTCGTGCGCCTTCCTTCTCTCATATCCTTCTTCTGTTCCTTTTTCTCTTATCTCTCTCTGATGATCTCTCACTGACGATCTGATGATCTCTTCTGGTCTCTCACTGAAGATCTCTAATACTTCGTCAGTCGTATATACGTATATGGCAATCTGGGGGCGGGACCTACCAGCGAATGTCACAGGCTCCCGAGATGACAAGAACAACTTAGAAGGATCTCGACGAAATATTGCATCATATTTCGCAGCATGTTCTGACGAAACATCGGCACCTGTTGAGTTTCTGTAACAAACCTGGGGATTCTCAAACCATCATGAGAACAAGCACCTCCAACACGTGTGCGAATGCCTCCTTGCGGCAGATCTTCTCAAAGAAGACGAGTTTTCCTTTCCTTTAATATGAAATTCCTTGCTATAAAGCGATTACCATGACACCCGGACAGGGCACAACAAAAGCTCTTGAGCATCCCTACCCACAAAGTCATTCAGTGATGGAATGGAAAACGAAGTGAACCTGTTATCGTGCACAGAAGGATTTTGGGTCTTGGCCATGAATTCCGGGACAAATTCGAAGGACACCGACCCCCAACCCCTGGTGTTTGTTTGTTTGTTTGTTTGAATGGTGCTTTTACATTGCATGGAACCAGTGGTTATTCAGCAACGGGACCAACGGCTTTATGTGACTTCCGGACCACGTCGAGAGTGAACTTCTATCACCAGAAATACACATCTCTCACTCCTCAATGGAATGGCTGAGAATCGAACCCGCAACCACCGAGGTGGGACGCTAATACCATACCAACCACGCCGCTGAGGCGCTTCCAACCCCTGGTGTGCTTCACCTCATAACTCAGACCATGGAGCTCTCCTACCCTCTTGGTAGATGCCAAGGCCAAAAGGAAAACTGTCTTGAATGTCAAGTTCCTGTTAGATGAGCGACGCAAGGGCTCATATGGACTCTTAGTGAAGCTCTTGAGAACCAAGGAAACATCCCATGTAGGAGGCTTGAGCTCTCTGGGAGAACTCGACTGCTCAAACCACTTAACTAACTAGGAAAGTTCCCAGATGGAGATGTCGATACCTTTAAGGCGTAACACCAAACTCAGGGCCGCCCTGTAACCTCTAATGGCAGAAACGGACAAACGTTTCTCATCTCTGAGGAAGATTAAAAAGTCTGCTATACGCTGAATAAAGGTTGTGAGGGGAGAAAAACCCCGTTTACCACACCAATCACAGTAGATCGCCCATTTGCCTTGGTAAACTGCGGAGGTCTACTTTCCGAGACTGCTGGACATATGCCCTGCTGTTCTCTGAGAAAAGCCTCTTCCTCGGAGGAGATACTTGATAGCCTCCAACCGTGAAGAGACAGGGATTCTACTGACTGGTGGAACCTTTCCGCATGGAGCTGACATAGGAGATGTCGCCAAGGGGGAATCTCCCTCGGAACCTCTGACAACAATGACAGCAGATCTGGGAACCATTCCGCCTGAGGCCACAGAGGGGCTACCAAAGTCATCCAGAGACCCTGTGAACTCATTAGCCTGTTCAGAACTTGACGGATCAAACAAAACGGAGGGAAGGCAAACACCTCCAGGTTGTCCCAGGGATGTTGGAATGCGTCTTCTGCCAATGCTAAAGGATCTAGGACCACTGAACAGAATATCTCCAGCTTCCTGTTGAAGCGAGTTGCAAAAAGGTCCAGCACGGGTCTCTCCCAAAACCTGGAATAGCTTGTCTGCTACCACTCTGATCCTGACGACTGAGTTTGTCTGCAACCACATTCCGTTTGCCTGGGATATACCTGGCTGAGAGCTCTACCAAATTGCTGACCGCCCACTGGTGAACCTCGACGGTCAAGGCGTGAAGTTGATGAGAAACCAGGCCTCCTTGTTTGTTCACATAGGGAACCACCATGGTGTTGTCCGACATGAGAAGACAGAATGACCTTCTACCTTCTCCAGAAACTCCTTCAGACCCAGGAAGGGGTGGGTGGGTGTGGGGGGGGGGGTCAAAATGCCTAACCACACCTTAAGAAGTGAACACAGCCAAACCTGAGGCAAAAACCCAAAAGCAATCCTTGACAAAAGAAACATGCCAAACCGGGGCCAAAATGTCAAAACCACCCTTCAACATGTGAAAGAGACCAAAGGGGGTTGGGAGGGGGGGGGTTGAGGGGCTGCTTCTCCTCCCAGCTCCAAACGCCTGAAGCGATGAGGACACCTAAATGAGCCCCCAACCTGCAAGGGAGGCGTCTGAGAACAGAAGGAAGTCCAGTGAAAGAGAACGCAGAGGGACACCCTTCAACAGATTCTGGTCGTCCAACCACCAACAAAGGTCTTCTCTCACTTCCAGAGACAGAAACCATTAACAGGGGTGAGTTCCCGGCCGGAGACCAGAATCCTCCAAGTCTCCATTGCAGAGACCAAAGATGAAGACGCCTATGAGGGACCAACTTCTCCAGGGAAGACAACACTCCCAGAAAAACCTGCCACTGATGAGCTGACTGATGTGGTTCCGGCAGGAAGTTGCGCGCCACCATCCGCAACTTCTTCAATCTCTGATCCGACGGGATAACTTTTGCCACTATCGTACTGATAACCGATAACTATGCCCAGGTAGAGAATCCTTTGACTGGGTACGAGGTTCGACTTTTCCTGGTTGACTACGATGCCCAGTTCCAGACAGAACCGAAGTAGACGATCCCTGTCCTGCAGCAACTTTTCCCTGGAAACTGCCAAGACCAACCAATCATCGAGGTACCTCAGCAAACAGATCCCATGAGCATGGGTCCAACTTGCCACGAGAGAGAAGACTCTTGTGAACACTTGAGGGGGTGTTGTCAGCCCGAAGCACAGGACTTTGAACTCGAAGACCTTATCCCCAAGAGAGAAAAGCAAAGGAACTTCCTGGACTTTGGATGAACAGGGATTTGGAAGTATGCGTCCCCTAAGTCAATTGACAGCATGAAGTTGCCTTCCCTCACAACTGCCAACACTGAACTCGGGGTCTCCATCTTGAACCATGTCTTCCTAATGAAGTGATTCAAGGTGGATAAGTCGATCACAGGTCTCCATCCTCTCGACGCCTTGGGCACCAAAAAGATGTGACTGAAAAACCCCAGAGAAAGATGTACCACTTCCTCTATCATATCCCTGTCCAGCACCTTCTGCACTTCCTCTCGAAGAGCCAAGAACTTCAGAGAATCTGGAGGATATGCCTTCCTGAATTGCAGCTTGTCCGACAGAGAAGGAGAGAAGTCGAATGGCAGTAGGTACCCCACCCAAACAACATCTACCACTCACTTCTCCACCCCATAACTCTGCCACTTGGCCCAATGGCCCGCCAGGCAACCTTCCACCCGTGGTGCAGGAGAGGGAGCGGTGCCTAACCTACCAACGGTCCCCTTTACCTCTGGCCCTTGGGCCCCTTCTTGTCTTAAAGGAACGTTGATCCTCTGACCTAGGCTGAGTCGAACAGGAAGGCCCTGCCGAACTCGAATTCCTCAACCTACCAGGCGACGATCTTCTTGACTGCTGCTGGACAGGGGGAGGAGGAGGAGACAGACGTCTCCGAGGACGCGACTCCGACTTAGACATGGCCTGGTACACCAGTCTGTCTTTAGTGTCAGCCCGGCACCCGTCTATCACATTCTCAAGCTCTGTCCGAGCTGTTCCTCAATGCCAGCAAGGACTCTGTGTCAACTGATCTCTCCATCCTAGACAAAGCCACGTCTCTTCTAATCAGAAGAAGGTTAGCCCATAAATTAACACCGAAGTGAGCCATATATGAAACCGCCTTGCCTCCGGACTGCAACAGACTGGCAAGCGAGGATGCACTCACCAATCCTTCTTGGGACCTATCAGATGCTATCTTGGCAACGACCACAAACCAGAAGTCCAGCCAAGAAACCGTCTGCAACATGGAGGCTGCCATAGATTCCAATGCTGGGGCATCTTGCGAAGACAAGGACGGAGCCACCGACCTCACCTGCTCTAAAGTCAATCCCGGCTTCAGGCGAATGACGTCTGGGTTAAGATGGCGTGGCATAAAATATGCAGAGTCCTATGTCTCGTGAGAGGCGGGGGTAGTAGCTTGGCAGAGCCCCTAGAACAAAGTGAACTGTCCCAGTCCAAAACAGAGGCGTTAACCTTATGCAAGACGACTGGACATGGCCCGACAAGGGAAGCTGAAGAGATGACTTGGGATCCTGCGTAGCTCCCACCAAGGCTTCCAAGCAAGGAGTGTAAGACGACCGAGGCCGAGTCCTACTCTCCCAATTGTTGAACCCACGAATGAGATCAACAACTTCTGAAAAGGGCGACAAAAACTCTTGCATGTCCCCCCACGCCTGCTCCGGCAACGGAGACCGACGACGAAAAGGATGTGTAGGCTCCTCTAAGGCACCTTCCCCATTAAAATTAACGAAAGGATCAGCAGCCAAACAGCCCGAAACACCAACTACCCTGTCTGGGCTGGGTCCACAAGTCGGCTCCCGAGACGAACCCACTATAACACTAGGAACATCACTATGTACTCCTCCAACAGATGACTCATTAACATGTCTGTGAATGGTCACGGGCATGGCAGACGTATGAATGTGAGTTGGAATGGAATCCCGAACACTTGAGATCGAAGCAGACAACTGGGGGTGACATCACAAGTGGTGATGACGACACGGCTACCCCAACGACGGATCCCGTGACATCATCAACTGGGCTGAAGCCATGGCTTCTCTCCGACTCGAAGAAGTGGCAGCAGTCACTGGCAGAGCAATACAAGATGGCTGACCTCAGCTACTCATGAAGATGAGGCCAGGAGGGGGGATGGCCTGACCAGCCTGAGGAGGGGGGTAGCGAGCCTCCATAAACTGTGCTAGCAACCCCTCCAAGGACGGGGAACCCCCTAGCCCAAGCGTTTTCCAAATCGCCGCCATCTTGCACACCTCCGACTCTAGAATAAATGAGAATGATGAAAAAGCCTCCCCTTTCCCAGGAATCAAATTAACCCCCGAAGAAGGGTCAACATTACAAACATCAGCTTGGTGGCCTCCCGATACTTCCAGCAACGAATCAATGGAAGAAAAGGAAGGAAACACAGGAACAATGCTACTATAGGGGGGGGAGGAATACTGCAGGAGACAAAGCATCGGGAAGAGGCAAAAAACCTTCCCAAGAAAGAAGAGTTGAAACCCTCCGATGCTCTCTCTTGCTATAAAATGATTTCCACTGCTCTTTAGGCCATGCCTGCCATTCTGTGCAAGGATTCGTTATACAGGCGGTCCCCAGGTTACGACGGGGGTTCCGTTCTTAAGACGCGGCGTAACCCGAAAATCGTCGTAAGCCGGAACGACATTCTTGAAAATATGTCCACAGGGAAAATTTCACAACTAATTTGCAATTTTTCTTAGGGCCTTATCTCTAAAATTATCACTAATTTACTTTTTTTCATGTGCAACACTGTGTATTCACAAATTACTGTATATTTTCATTAAAATACAAGAGAGAGAGAGAGAGAGAGAGAGAGAGAGAGAGAGAGAGAGAGAGAGAGAAATAACTCCTTAGGTTTCAATAGATTGAAATGAACGTCTGTAGGCAACTTTTTCCCCCTCCCATAAATACATATATTTCTCCAAAGAGAGAAAGAGAGGACTGTGCAATTATGTTTGTCTGTCTATCAATTCTTTTGCTGAGAGCAAGAGAGATAAAAGAAAGAAATAGAAACACCAAATGTATGACAAGTATCTGTGAGCAGAGGAGAGAGAGAGAGAGAGAGAGAGAGAGAGAGAGAGAGAGAGAGAGAGAGAGAGAGAGAGAGAGTTGTCCTTACAGTATTTAAAAGAGTAGAAATGGAATGATTATTGTATTTACTACCAGATATGAATTTTGTACTTAATAGTATTATTATTGGAAATTATTAATGATAAACTTATTACATACACGTCTATGAAAATGATCTCATCTCAGTAAGAGAGAGAGAGAGAGAGAGAGAGAGAGAGAGAGAGAGAGAGAGAGAGAGAGAGAGAGAGAGATTACCATACACCATTAAATTCGTTGACCATTGTATGGCATTGTTAAGCTTGAGTGTCACTCAGTTGAGGTGGGAAATTGATACAGAAAAAAGACAAAGGGAAGAATTTTTTCTTTTGAAATTATTGAAATTAGTATCGTATTATTACTACTTCTATTATTATTATTATTTGAAAATATAATAAGCACGTGCATCTACCATAAAAATTCTCTCTCTCAGTAAGAAAGAGGAATTATCCTTACAAGTGAAATGGAAAGGTCATTTTCATCTCTTTAAAATACGACATTATGAATTTTGTAATTAAAGTTTTATTATTATTATTATTATTATTGTTATTATTATTATTATTATTATTAAATAACTGAAACTATCAATAAACATTTTACATACTACTACCATAAAATTCTTTCATCTCGGTAAAAGAGAGAGAGAGAGAGAGAGAGAGAGAGAGAGAGAGAGAGAGGAGAGAGAGAGAGAGAGAGAGAGAGAGAGAGTGAGTGTTTATCTCTCTCTGTTTATAATGCTTCCAGCAAGAGAGAGGGAGGGAGTTACCACTATGTATGACACATTATTATCTTGTGTGGCAAAGAGAGAGAGAGGGAGAGAGACCTTACCTTACAGACCTTACATCTTGTTCGGGTTGCCCCACGTCCCCTCAGTGTGAGGCACCTCTAATGTCTACCAGAGAGTTGCTAGTACATCTTCCGGTATATTTTGCATCTTCCAATCTTGGATGGTCTGGGATGCAGTTTAGATATTTGTCGAGCTTATTCTTAAACACATCTACGCTCACTCCTGATATATTCCTCAGATGAGCTGGCAACGCATTGAATAGACGCTGCATTATCGATGCTGGTGCGTAGTGGATTAATGTCCTGTGTGCTTTCCTTATTTTTCCTGGTATAGTTTGGGCACTATTAATCTACCTCTGCTTGCTCTTTCTGATATTTTTTAGTTCCATGATATTTTCTGCTATTCCTTCTATCTGTTTCCATGCCTGAATTATCATGTAGCGTTCTCTTCTCCTTTCTAGACTATATAATTTTAAGAATTGTAGTCTTTCCCAGTAGTCTAGGTCCTTAACTTCTTCTATTCTAGCTGTCAAGGACCTTTGTACACTCTCTATTTGTGCAATATCCTTTTGATAGTGTGGGTACCATATCATATTGCAATATTCAAGTGGACTACGAACATATGTTTTATAAAGCATAATCATGTGTTCAGCTTTTCTTGTTTTGAAGTGCCGTAACAACATTCCCATTTTTGCTTTACATTTTGCCAACAGAGTTGCTATTTGATCATGCATAACATGTTCCTATTCATCATCACACCAAGGTCTTTAACTGCTTCCTTATTTGTGATGGTCTCATTATTAGGTCCCTTATATGCATATAGCTTTCTTTCTCTGTCTCCATAATTTATTGATTCAAATTTATCATGAGTTAAATACATCCTATTTACCTCTGCCCAATCATATATTTTGTTAAGGTCTCTTTGTAGAGCGTTCCTATCTTCATCACAAGTAATTTCTCTACTTATTCTTGTGTCATCTGCGAAACTACTCACTACCGAATCCTTAACATTATTTTGTCTATGTCTTCAATCATAATAACAAACAGTATTGCAGCTACACCGTACCTTGCGGCACACCGGATATTACCTTGGCTTCATCCGATTCTCGTCGTTTGCAATAACTATCTGTTTTCTGTTGTGTAAAAATTCTTTTAACCATCTTCCTACTTTATCCACGATATTGTGTTTTCTAATTTTTTCGCTAATATATTATGGTCTACTTTATCAAAAGCTTTTGCAAAGTCTAAATAAACCACATCTGTTTCATTTCCGCTTTTCATATTTTTTGAATATGTTCTCACGGTGGACTAACAGTTGGGTTTGTGTACTTTTTCCGGGTACGAAACCATGTTGTCCTTTTATTAAAACAAAATATTTTTTATTAAATGTTTCTAATATTTTTCTTCATTACCCTTTCATACACTTTCATATATGTGATGTTAGACTCACAGGCCTATAATTACTTTGCCTCTAGTCTTGATCCACTTTTGAAAGTAGGGGTAATATATGCTAATTTGTGCTCATCATATCTTGCCTGTATCTACACTTTGTCTTAATAATATTGCAAGTGGCTTTGCGATAGAATGAACTACTTTTCTTTAACAAAATAGCAGGAATTCCATCAGGCCCTGCAGCAGCTCCATTTTCAATTTCATTAATAGCCTGCACAATAATCAGCTTCATTAATATCTATGTCAGCTAAATATTCACTATTTTTTTTCATCCCTTACTTCTATCATATCTTCATTATCTATTCTATTGGGGTGAATTCTCTCTTATATCGTTCTGCCAGAATGTTGCAAATTTCCTTTTTTTTCATTCGTTAATCTCCCTTCAATTCCAGAGGGCCTATTTCTATTCTTCTTTTATTCATCTTCTTCGCATATGAGTATAATAGTTTGGGGTTTTGCTTGATATTTAATAGGGTTTTTTCTTCCAAGTCCCGTTTTTGGTTTTTTCATTTTCTTTTGATTGTATAATCTTTTGTTCTGCAATTTTCTATCTTACTTTTTAGTTCTATAACTTTCCCATGCATTTTTTTTCTTTTGCAAGACCTTTTTTTTTTTTCCACTTTCTGATTTTCTGGAACAAGATCCTTCTGTCTCTTGGTATGCATGAATGATGTTTACTTTTCTTCTTCGGTATATATTTTTCCACTATTTTCTCCAATATTTTATTTTTATAATATCTCCGTATTTACCCTTATGTCATCACTTACGAAAATGTTATCCCAATCTTTGTTTAATTCTTCATTAATTTCTGACCATTTTATATTTTTACTGTAGAAGTTGTATTTTTCCATATCCTTCCACTTTTTCATTTCTTGCTTATCTCTATTTTCACTTGCTTTGGAATGAACTGTTAATTCTATGACATTATGGTCTGAAATACTCGCATTATAAACTATTTATTTCTTTAACATAATTCATCTCGTTCACAAATACTAGGTCTAAAGTATTTTCCTTTCTTGTTGGCAGGTGTTTATTTATTGTTGAATGTTTGTATTCTAGTAGCATATCTAATAGCTTTTCAAATTACCTCTTATCTTCTGCACTACTATTACTCTCTTTTTTATATGTATAAGTACAACCACAATCTCCTATTCGTTTTCTTTCCATTCTACGAAAGGAAAGTTTGAAGTCACCAGATAGGAGAATAGTCCAGTCCTTGTGATTTCTACATATATCATCCAATTTTTCAATTATTAAGTCAAACTCTTTAGTATTAGAGTCGGATATATTACTATGTTCATCAATTTTTTCAGATTCAAATTCTACCGCTATTAGTTTCACATTCTGAGTTACTATATTTCTCATATATTTTTCCTTGTTTTTTGTCTTTCCCATATATTGCGGTTCCCCCTTGATTCCTATTTTTTTCTATCTGATCTATAAGTTTGGAACCCCTTTATTTGATCATCATTCCCAGTCTCTTGGGAATACCGGTTTCACTTATATTCATTATATCTATTTTTCTTTTCATTTTGGGTTGTTCTTCTAAGTACTCTATTTTTCTTTTTGAGTTACTCGTAACTAAACCCTGCGCATTCATCACTATGATGGTTTGCGTGTTTTCTCCTTCATTTAATACTGGTATTAATAAGGATTTTCCATGTCTCTTTCCTGTTCTGGTATGTTGTTCTTTTTTCATTTCCAGAAATCTGACATTAAAAAATCCAACTTTCCATAATATTTGATCTTTCCTTCATCATAATTATTAATTTTGTGTCTGAATCTGCAATTTTCTCCGTTTCTGCAATATCCTCTTGCATAATAAAATCAGTTATTATCTTGAGAATTTCGGAGCGATGCTTTGTAATTTTTTTGCTGACACCTCTGGCATATCTCATTTGGTGGTTTGCTTTTCCCTTTTACCTGATATTCTTGATTTCTCTCTTTATTTGTTTTGTTTCTTTCTTATTTTGGATTTTATTACTTGGTTGGTTATTTATTTGATTATGATTCATGGCTACAGGGTAACATATATTTGCATTTTTTGTCGAACTTACATCCTTTTCCTTCTTTTAGGTTTTTACATATTTTTGGATGCAGATCTCTGCAATCATCCCCATATCCATCTAAGTATGCACATTTTTTCCATATATTTCATAGTTTTGACATATCTTAGGATGTTTGTAGTAACATCTTTCTCCAAATCTGCAATTCCCTCTTTTCAAAAGGTTGCAGATTTGTCTTTCTTGTCTATTTTTTCCTCTTTCCCGTCATTATATAGATCTGGGTAGAGCCTCTTCGGGATTTGCTTTTCTGTTGTCATATCGTAATTTATTTCTTTCGTAGGTATGCTGCTTTATTGCCTCATATGAGTATCAATGAGTATCTCTGCATCCATACTTTTATCTTGTTCTTTGTTTTCCTTATTTTTTCTGTCATTTCATTTTTGTTTACTTCTCTTCCGTTTCCTCTTCTTCTTTGGTTCTTCTTCTTCTTCCTCTTCTTCCTTCTTCATCCTCACTATTTGTACATTCATCTTGATTTAATAAAACATTGTCTATCCATGATAGACTGTGAACAAAAAATTCTTGTATCTTTTCTCAAAATCTTGTATACTCAGCCACTGTGGATGGGTCGGAATGTTGCATGCAGCACATTTTCTGATTAGGTTTTGTGGATTGACTATGCTATACCAAACCTTACACAGTTTGCATGCATGCTTTTGGCATTCTTTTTCCTAATGCATCAATTAGGATATTCACAAGATTCACCTTATTCATTTTCTTTTCTTTGTCGAATATGGTTTATGTAGTATTTTCTTTATGATCTCTTGACCACTTGGATTTTATTTGGAACTTCTTCAATTATTTTCAAGATGTTTTTCATTAGATTTGTTCCAGTTTGAAGGATTATATCCTTCTAATATATCTATGAATGCTTTTGTATCTTTTTGGTTAGGACTGTTGCTGATTTTCATAGATGAGAAATGCCAGTTCCCTTCCTGCTACCTCATCATATTGCGAATCTGCTAAACACGCCAAATTAACGCCTTACGCCTCTTCCCGCAGTTGGAACTTACTGCCATCTTGTTCTGATTTTATAGTATTACACTTGATAAACTAACTTAGAAGACGCTTTATCCTACTATATTTTCACACTAATCCTATCACCGATAGTTCACGTACACTTCTAGATATTTCTCAAATTCTAGTCGTATGTTAAACTTGTGATATCTGTTGATTTATTGCGACTTCACGCGGGTACGTCTCACCCAAGCAAGATGGCTAATACGACAGAGAGAGAAGTGTTTTATCTCTCCTCTGTTTATAACGGCTTCCAGCAAAAAGAGACGGGAGGGAGGTTACCACTATGGTATGACACATTAGTTATATTAGCTGTGGCAAAGAAAAGAGAGAAGAGAAGAGGAAATGAGATGAGGAGGAGAGAGAGAGGAGAGAGAGAGAGAGAGAGGTTAACGTTAAATTAAAAGTGACAGATGGATATAACGATTAGTACGTATTGTATTTCTTTTTAAAATACTTCATCAATATGGAAATTTTGTAATTACAGTTATTAATTATTATTAGTTATTATTTTTATTATTATTATTATTTGAAAGTTATTTAAAAACAAAGTAGTACAAAATACATAAAAATAAAACACTCGAGTCTCATGTAAATGAGAGACGAGGATGAGAGAGAGAGAGAGAGAGAGAGACGAGAGAGAGAGAGAGAGAAGGGGGTGGGGAATGTAGGACCACGTGATTGGCAAACACTGCACTTCATCCCCCCCTCCTGGCTGTCACAGAAACTTGATAATTAGCTGACAGTTTTAGTTACCTGGCATCTTCAAAAGAAAAAGGTTACTGAAGCTTACCTTCAAGAAGACTGGGATTTCCTTCATTCTTCCATAATTTTTTAAATATAAGCCTAAAAATCGACTAATTCACTATGGTTATTTTCTTTAATGAATTGGATAGTTTATTGTTCTGTACAAAATTAATTAATTTAATATTTGAAAATAGTAAATCATTTATTTATCATAACTAAAAAACAAAAAAAATACATCTTTGTAGTATAGAGAGAGAGAGAGAGAGGGAGAGGAGAGAGAGAGAGAGAGTGAGGGAGGAGAGACAGAGACGGAGAAGAGAAGAGAGAGAGAGAACTTATAGTGACTATTTTTGTTGGAAAAATACAAAGAGAAGAGAGAGAGAGAGATGAGAGAAGAAGAGAGTGAGAGAGAGAGAGAGAGAGAACGAAGATGGAGAGGACGAGAGAGAAACTGTGCTAAACTATAAAAAGGAAAAAAAAAAAAAAGAGGATTTTCCCCCCTTATTTATTCATCAAGTATTGTGTTTTTTAAAAGCGTCGTACAAACTCGGAGCGTCGGAAAGCGTCAGCGTCGTTAAACCTCGTAACAAGCGTCCGTAACCCAGGGCGGGACTTTCAATGAATATTTAAGAAAAAGCGTGCGTAACCTCGGAACGTTCGGATAAGCCAGGAACCCGTTCGTAACCCGGGGTATCCGCCCTGTAGGTACTAAAAATTGAACAAGCAACCTGCCACCCACGTGATGTTAGGGTATTCAGTTTGCCGCCGAAGCAAAAAACGAGAACATGGAAAACCTGGAATTTCTTGTGCACACACGTTTTGACAAGGCCTGAGAAGGAGCAGAAGCCATAATATCAACAAACCACCACACACACCCACACACTAAACACAAGCACAAAACGGGGCAATGAGCCGGGGTAAAGGCCAAGGAGAGGTTAAACCGCATGACTCTCGCCCAGTGGAGGTTTAACAAGAAAAAGACTGAACGCGGTGGCGTTAGGTGGGAGTGGTCCTTGACCACTCTTCACACCCGATCTACACATGCGTTGCCATCTATCAGAAGATTCCCCTTGCTGTCATCTGTTTTTTTAACCGGTATCCAGCTACGCGCTAGAAACTTTATCCTATTTGTTAAGGACTGAGGTTTGTTTGTGTATGAGCAATTAAGTTTTAAAATTATGACAATTTTTACAATATTATAGTTTCAACTTATACTTTACACCCAGTGGTTACATATAGCTGTCCAGTGGTCCGCCCCCCTTTTCCTTCCAGGCCTGCCAAAAGTATGACAGCCCTTTACACTCCTATTTGCGTCTTGGGAGGACCCGTGGACTCACTTTCTAAGCACGGGATCTAAACGATCTCTGTTTTGTTTCTTCGGCGCCTTTGCCCTGGCCTCTTGTTTTCTTCTACTCTGCAAGGTCCTGTCCTGGTCGGGGTGGAAGCCCTACCTTGAAAGGGCTTGTAAGACCTTCGTTTTCCTCTTCTTTGGCCAAAGCCTGGAAGGTCCCCGGTAGGCCCATTAATTACGGAGCGAGTCAGAAGGTCCTGAGTGGCTTTCTGCGGTTAGCGAATGGGTAATATCCCTGACCAGAGATTTGAGGACAAAAAGGTGTTTCCGAGAGAGGTAGGCGGTAAAGAAGTTCCGCCTTCTGAGCGATCGTAACTCCTTTTGGTTCCGCGAACAGGAGCACAAACATGCAGCCCCTCTTTCTTCAAAATCCCCGCTGTAAACAGGGAAACGCCATATCGTTTGCTCCATCCCTCAACGCTTTGTCCATAACAGGCCAATAAAACAAATAGTCAAAGCCTCCATTCCTGTGGCCTGTAATGGGTTCTGCTTTCCTGGCTGAGCCCCAAGGGCCCAGTCCAAAAAAGCTGGGAATACCTCGAAAGAACGAAATATTCCTTTAAATGAGGTGGTATAACTCCGTCATGTGGACCACATCACTATTTTAGTCCCGAATTGAATGAGGCATGTCTCTGGAAAGAGTCCCCCTGGGACAGGAGGCAGGTACTCCCAGGCCAAGAGCTTTATCCAGTCTCGTACCACATTCCCGCATCCTCCTTTAGAACGCCAGCTTCGACCGGTAGGAAAAGAAAAGGTAGGTCTTCACTGCTTGTCCTTTTTTCTTTTAGCCAGTCTCCGATTCTAGCCATCGACTTATTAGCCGAAAATCAACAACTTTCATCTTCGATGAAGGACGAACTGTTTTCTAGTGACTTTTTCTTCACAAACTGCGATCTGAGGAGAACGGGGGGCCGCTGGTTTTTAAAACTCCTCTCCATAACAATTCACGTAGGGAGCGAGAAAGCACTTTATAATCACCGCAGCCAGCATTAAGAACGGTTTATCCTCATCTTCGATATTTCTTCTAAACTCTAGAACTTCCATTCCATATCTTTATTTTCACTGTGGGTTAAGAAGGAACCTAGTTCGGAAGCTCTATTAGGTTTATCCAAACTTGCAGTGTGGGTACTTCATCAAACTCTTCCCGATGAACAACAACTGAGTCCGAGGAAAAATGTTTCCGATTAGTCGGAGGTAAGTATCCTAGTCGTTGTTGGGAACTGGAAGCGTCCTTACAAGTCAAAGTGTCCATGGCGCCGAGAGGTAAGGTAAATCCTGAGGGCTGATCACTAGCTGCGTCCTTATTTATCGAGCGCATAGCGTGTTCGCGATATTGGGAGGTTGGATGGCGTCCTTTTCGTCGAGAAGCAGGATGCGTCACCATGCCAAAAGAGCACTGTTAGTTTGCTGTTTACGCCGAGAAGATATAAGCGTGCCTGACGCCGCGGGCCTGGATGCGTCCATGACGTCGATAGCTGGGTGCGTCCTGCCGTCTAGAAACTGAGGATGCGTCCTGGATATGCTCACTGGAGCGTCTGTGCGCGAAGCGCTGAATGCGTTCTTGTCCGCGAGCGCTGAATGCGTCTTGTCCGCAAGCACTGCATACGTCCTGGCGTCCCACTTTGAAGTCGTCTCGTTGAGCGAACGACTGTCGGGAACGCGAAACCGACGTTCTCCCTGAGAGGAGACCTGAAGGTGTCGTCATGCCGAGCAACCAAGTCCGTATCTCTGCCTCTAGAAGAATGAGAAGAGAGGCGATGAGAACTAGGCCTAACCTGGCGTCGCGACTCTGGAGAAGTAGCTTGAACAGAGCCAGATCCCTCACAGTGCCGAGAGACGGAAGGTTTAGCGAGAGGAGAGAGCCGTAACTTTCTTACATCGCGCGAACGGTGCTGATCAACATCCTGACGAGTTGCGGAACCAAACCCCGCTCCTTCTTACGGAACTGTCGAAAAACTCTACCGGTTAGTTTCCTCCCTTGATCTCTTCACCGGTAGCTTGTCGTCCTTACGTCTAGCCAACTGGGGAGGAGGACGGCTAAAGGCTTCCACTAGCGAAGTCAGTTGCTCCTGCATGACAGTCATGAAAGATCTCGCTACCGCTGCTGGGTCCTGCGGTTTCGAAGGGGACAGGTGTTGAGAAATACTGGAAGACGGAGACGGTTCTCTAGAGCATTCCTCATAATCCGAAGGAAAAGGAGATCTCTCTTTTGCCTCCATGCGTCCTGCGGAGAATCATCCTCTCTAGATCTCGCCTTTTTCACAGGAGAGGCGTCCAAGTCGTCGTCAGAAGGAAACGGTTCCGGGCTACTCCATCTACTCGATGGCGAGCGATAACGAGTCTGATCAGGACGCTACTTCCAACTCCTCTTGAGCGGTCTCGACTCCTCATACTGCCATCTGCGTCGAGGCGAGGGGCTCGGCGAAGACGCTACCACTTCCGACACGCCTTTTCTGTGGCGGTCATAAGCAGCCTGGGAAAACGCAACAGGACTGCTTGAGGCGACGGCTGACCGAGGATCAGTTCCTCTCACCCCCTTATGGTCATCGACGTACCTTCTCCCCTGGTCCTGGGAGCTTGGTAGAGGTCTAGACCTAGGGGCATGACAGGATCGATCAGTCGCCACCTCCACTGCACTTTCACAAGCACTATCACTAATTTCACCTTCACTCTTACCTTGTTTAAAGGCTGCAAGTTGATCCTTGAGGACTTGCATCTCAGCCGCCATCTTGACAAACTGAGGGTTATCCAAAGCAGCTACAGGTTCTGTTACAGGAGAAGGAGCTACTACCTCAGGAACAGGTTCAACTACTACAGGGGTTGAGGGAACAGAAAGGTCTACGCTTACATCACTTCCAGACCTAGATTTAGATTTAGAAGCCCTCCTGACTTTATCCAACTCCAATCTACGCACGTAGCGTTTCATATCTAACCATTGTTTTTCCTCCAAAACTTTGCATTCTTTACATCTTTTATCCAATGCACATTCAAAACCCCTACACCCCAAACAAACAGTGTGAGGATCCACCGAAGCCTTCGGCAATCTCACTTTACATTCCTCATTCACACACACTCGAAACTGTTTCTGAGACATCGCAAATCAAAGAACAATCAAAAGAATAATCATAAACACAAGCAATTGCCATCCACAGAATACGTCACCAATTCGTAGAAATACAGCGACACAGGGAAGCGAGCGAAAAACCCGACGGCGGACTAGCAACGATGTTGACAGTCCAACCGGCAGAGATGATCTGAGGAATAGAAAATGGGAATGGTTCCAAGTACCACCCTGTAAGGGTTGTTAACCACCTAACCAAACACCTACCACTCGGCGGTTGCCGCGAGTTTTGAAAAATCTGCCGGACCGATGGAGACTATAGCTATATATATATAACTACCAGGTAAGTTCTATTCATAAAATTGTATTTTGCCTAACTATACAAACCTGAGGTCCTTTACATAAGGAAGGGAATTACTTTCGGCGTAGCTGGAATTACGGCCGTTAAATTCTTTTGAATCGATTGAATTTTACCTTTAAACTATGAATATTACATACCGTTTTCTTTATTTTTATTAAACTGTGTACATTCTTTTGACTTTGACTTGTGAAGTTTACCTACTGACACAAAGAAAATGTCTTTTACTCTGTGAGAAAAAAGAAAATGGCATCCCATGAATTAGGGGTAGCATTAGATTAGTATATGTACAGACGCCCAACGAAGAATTGGCGTAGTTTCTTAACTCATTGTTCATTATGGAAATATTGCCATATGCAGGTGCCAGATTATTTACTTAACAATAAATAACATTTCCTTTCAAAGGTGCTATACTTGAAATAAATTACATTAGAATAGAGTAGACTTAAGGGATTTTGACGTAAGGAAAAATCTATTTCTGGGCGATTGGTTCGTGTCGCCAGCGAAATATCCTTTAATCCATTATTTCTAAGGTAAATGTACTAACACATACCAGAGAATAAATAAAATAAAGAAAAGGTCAGTACTACTGACTCGCTCACCCTCCAAGAGGGTGTCGGTATGAACACTATGGCGAGTGAGACCACTACCACGAACCACTTGCCAATAGAAATCTCCCACTACAAAACCCCCACTAGAGGGGAGCCGACCCACAGAGTGGGCAGCAACTACTACTACTCCATCCCATGCTGCCGACTGCTGCGCCTCTGGTGGCCATCCTGAAGTTAGCAGACAATCTTGAGCGTTGGGATGGGTAGGGTGGGATTTCGCTGGCGACACGAACCAATCGCCCAGAAATAGATTTTTCCTTACGTCAAAATCCCTTTTCTGGGCTCAGTTCGTGTCGCTGCGCGAAATCGTACCAGAGAAATAGCACAAGATTGTAAAGAACAAATAAAACAGACAAAAAAAGGTCTCAATAAAAGATAAAATAAAATGAAGAAATATAATTGCTAATAAAATATTACATATACACAATGATACAGAATAAAAATATTACTTAAAATTAACTTAAGGTTAATAATATTTCTTAAAATTAACTTAAATTTAACATATATATACAGGGCTTACATGGAATATATGTTGAGCTTAATATCTGTGTATAGTTAATATGTACAACGTAACTAAAGCAATTATAATAATAAATTGAATAGAACAAACTTCGACAATAATATAATAAAGAAATGTATATGACTTAGTATACAAAACCCGTAACCATTGTAAATAAGATGTGTCACCCTAGCATAAAAATAAGGGGACCACATCAAAGAGATCATTATATACAATCAATTGTGAGTGACCCTAGCAAAAAAATAACGGGGCACCCACTGTACCATCATAAGAGCAGCTAAGACTCAAGGTAAACGTAGATGAACATGGCAGGTATAGACAAACTGTTGGGTGAGATAGGTAGAAAGGAGAACTGGATCTTCTACTAAAGATTAAGCAGAGTCGGGGGAAACTATGTTACCCGCCGCAACTGCTGAAAATTTCAGAGCTTCCAAGGACTTTAAGTAATGACGCTTAAATACTGTCGGCGATTTCCATACAGTATACTTTTTTAAATCATCGAAATTCATGTGTTGGAAATAGTTAATTGAGGTGGCAACTGCCCTGACATCATGTGCTTTAGGGAAGGAATCAGGGTTGGCTTGCTTAATAAAGTAAAGGATTGTTGCCTGATACCTTTAGTAGATAAAGTACCACCTTTTCTCTCATCTTAAAGAGGGGACCCGAAGAGGATGAGGATGTCCTGGACAGAAAGGCTCGTAAGGTCGATACTGGACAAAGAGACACATCTTGTGGAAGGGGTACAACCTTCCATGGTTCCCATCTCATCAAAGGATCCTCATTCTTTGCTATAAAACTACGTTCCGGAGAAAGTAGAACTTCCCCTGTGGGAAGAAATTCTATATGATTGGGATCTCTGGATAACGCCGACAGTTCTGAAATTCTAGCTCCTGAAGCCAAGCTTAACAAAAATAGAGTCTTCCTTAAGAGCATTATAAATGAACATGTCGTATTATCTGTTTCTGAAGCCAGCTTTAGAACATCATTTAAGAACCACGACACTGACGTAGGCCTCACTGAAGGTCTAAGTCTAGCACAAGCCTTGGGAATAGACGAGAAGTAAGAGTCTGTCAAGTCTATGCTGAACCCGAGTTGAAAAATCTTTTTCAAGGCCGACTTGTTTGTCGTAATAGTGCTAGCTGCTAAAGCTTTTTCAAAATAAAGATCTGAAAAAGGATATAGCTGAATTGATTGTCATGATTCTAATATCTGATTCTCTCAGGAAGGTTGCCAACTTTTGACTGCAGCATCATACTGTCTCAAAGTTGAATCTCTCTTATCAGATTCCAAGAAAAGAATATTTCGAGGATCAATATTCGCGTCTCTTTTAGCCGCGAACTTCATGAAGTCCATAAAGTTAGGGTTTTGAGAATTCCTGAGGAAGCGAACACAGTCTTCGTTTGTACTAACTGGGAGAGCCTGGGATTGGGAATTCGAAGAGGACGACAGACCCAGTTTCCAGAATGAGAGGGTACCAATTGCTCTTCGGCCATCTGGGGCTACTAGAGCTACTTGACCCTTGAACGTTCTGAGTTTGTTCAGTACCTTCAGGAGAAGATTCACTGGAGGAAAGACATAAATCTGCTCCCAGTTGTTCCAGTCTATGGACAGGGCGTCCGTGGCATAGGCCAGAGGGTCCAGGTTGGGGGCCACATAACATGGGAGTTTGTGGTTCGCTTGGGATGCGAATAGATCCACTTGTAGACCTGGAACCCTCCGGAGAATCCATTGGAACGAACTGTTGTCCAGTGACCATTCCGACTCCAGAGGAAACTGATCGAGATAGAGCATCTGCTATGATGTTTCTCCCTCAAGCTAGATGGGGTGGAGAGAGGTGCCAACTGAACTTGTCCGCCAGGGAGAAGATGGCTACCATGACATGATTCAGATGTCGTGACTTGGAGCCTCCCCTGTTTACACAATGAACTACCACTGCGCTGTCTAGAACTAGCTTTATGTGGGAGTTCTTTGGCGGACGTAACCTTTTTAGAGTCAAGAACACTGCCATTGCTTCCAGTACATTTATGTGAAGCTGACGGAACTGGGGTGACCAGGTTCCTTGAACCTTCTTGAACTGAGAATATCCTCCCCAGCCGCTTAATGAAGCGTCCGTGTGGATGGTAATCCCCGGAGGAGGAAACTGAAGGGGTACTGATATTGACAGGTTCTTGACTTTTGCCCAAGGGCGTAGACGATTCCGCAGAATCTGTGGGACTGATGATAATTTGTCCCTGGACCTGACATTTGCTCGTGAGCGCCAGATTCTGGTTAGGTCTTTCAGTTTTGGCTTTCATCAAGATGTTTGTCACTGATGCAATTGGAGTGAACCAGAATCCTTTCCTGGGTTCTCCTTGAAGCAAGTTTGTGTCCTAGAAATTGCTTTACTGACTTCGCTATTTCTTTTCTCTTGGCTGATGGAATCGACAGAGTATGGGAGGATAGATTCCATTGAATGCCCAGCCACTGAAAGTTTGACGGTCCGGAGTGAGTCTTGATTTTGTCTTGTTTATCTTGAACCCTATAATATTCCAGGAACTGGGATTACTTTCAGTGTTGCTTTGCGACATTCCCTCGACTGTTGGAGGCCCAAATTAACCAATCGTCGAGATACGCTACTACCATGATCCCTTGCGACCTTAGTTGTTGGACGACCACTTCCGCCAACTTCGTGAACACCCTGGGTGCCCATGTTCAGACCGAAGGGAACTACCTTGAAGGAGAATGCTTGATCTCTTATCTTGAAGCCCAGATAAGGGCGAAAGTGTCTTGCAATAGGGATATGATAGTATGCGTCTGTAAGATGCGATAGAGGTGGTGACGGCCCCACGGGGAAGTAAGGGTCCGCACCTGCGAGATGGTGAGCATCTTGAACTTGTCGCAGCGAATGGCCAAGTTTAAACGGGACAAGTCTAAGATACCCTTCTTTTTTGTGAGCCTTTCTTTGGAACGCTGAACAAGCGCCCTTGAAACTTAATCTGTTGACTCTCGCTATTGCTCCTTTCTGAGGAGGTCCTCCGCATACTCCGTCAATTCTTTTGATGGAAGTTGAAGGAAAGGTCTGGGTGGGGGCGGATTCGCAACCCAACTCCAACCCAGGCCTTTCGACACAATACTTTGTGCCCATTTGCTGAATCCCCACCTGTGGCGGAAGAGAAAACAGCCTCCCTCCTACCTGGAAGTTCTCATTGTTGCTGGTAACCTCCGCGGCCTCCCCGGAAGGTTTTTCCTCTATTAAGACCTTCCTGATTTTCCTCTCTGACGAAAGGATCGCTTACCTCTGCCTCCCCTACCCGAGCGGTCATACTGCTGAAAGGCCTGGCCTTCGAACACTTGGTTGAAGGCTGGGGAGACAGCGTAAGAGGTGGAAGGTTGAGGCTGGGGGGAAATCACATAGATAGGCTGTGATTGAGCCTTGGAGGTAGAGGGTTGGGCCGCCTGCACCAACGGAACAGCCGAAACAGGCTGGGCGAAGCGTTGTTGTTTCTTTTGGTAAGGCTGGAAACGTCTGGGTTTCCTTTGAGCCTTACCCCTCACTGCTTGGTCTTGGCGTCTCTTTGCAGTGAGACCCCAACGATCCTTAAGGCTTTGGTTAAGCCTTGTAGCTTCCGCCTGGACCTCCTTTACCATTGCATCGGGGAAGAGGTCTGCTCCCCAGATGTTTGATGAAAGCAACTTATTCGGTTCATGCTGAATAGTTGCTTCTTGGAGGACATGCTTCCGACAATTCGTTCTGGCTGTGGCGAACTCAAACATGTCAGACTGAACCGTTTGTGTCAGTGACTTGGTGAGAAGCTTAAAGAGTGGCTTGGAACCGTAAGCAATGGTAGCCACTTCCGTCATGGCCATGGTGTTAATAGACCTGGCTAGCCTAGACTTGGCCTCAAAACTCCGCCTGAATGAGGCTGTCCGGAAAAGTCTAGGCAGCTTCTCACCAAACTGATCCATAGCACAGTCTGGTTTGAGTTTGCCCGCCGAAAAAGTGTTGGGCAGGTCTTCCCACAATTCTCTGGTTGAGGGAAGCAAAGGAGATGTGGGGTCCGCTTCCTTTAGCTGTGGTAACGACTCCCCCTTCTGGGCCGCTGGGATAGTGACCGTAGCGATTTTGGTAAGGAAGGGAAGCGGAGTTCCCTCTTCCATTGTGAAAATGGTGAAGGGACTCTTAAAAGGTTGAATCTTCGTGTTTGAACAATCCATGTCCTCTAAGCACCTGAGCCATTCTCTTTGAGCCTGGTCACGTGAATAGAGGACTGTCTCTTTAGGGACCTTGTCATCTCGCGTCATGGCTGCGTCAGTGAGTCTGGCGTAGCCAATGAACGGTGGCTGTAGACCCTCCGGGTAGAACTCGAAGTCCTCAATCCTTCGAGTACCACACTCCGGAATTGAAATAAGCCCGTCCTGGAAGGGGGTGTATGCGCCACCCTCCAGGGTATTCATAGAGAACGGAGGCAGAGAGTCATGAGGTGGAAGCTGAGCCATACCTGTGCCGAAAAGTGTGGGGGAGTAGCTAGAGGAGCCTGGCTAAGTTTTCGGCGATGATGTTTATCCTGGGAGGTGATCCTGTCGGACAACCGGGAGAACATCTGCCTCCATACTGTTTTTGAGAGAAACCGACAAATCCCCCAGAATGTGTGTAACAGGACCAGCATTGGGATCCAAAGCCGGAGCTGCTGCGGAGGTGGTTGGGTAACTCTGAACAGGTACCAAGGGGAGAGGAGAAACGGCTGACTCCGCCGGAGTATGTGATCTCTCCTTGGAAGACCTACTCCTTGAGGATTTGGAGCCGGACCCAGAAGCTCTAGACCTCTCTGCTCCGGGGTTCGTAGTCGGAGACTTGCGAGATGTTGACGCCGACGAAGTCTTTTTGGACGACGACGACGTCTTGCTTAGGGTTTTCACAACCGTCTGTCCTTTGACCTTAGGTCTTACGGAAGCATCAGGAGAAGTATAAAGGAGCTCAGCTCCTGTAAAGCCTTGGAAGGAAGCTGGAGAGTTAGCAGGAGTAGAAAGACCCAGTGGCGCCCAAGGGAAGCCCTTGGGCGTCCAACGTACCTACCTCGACCAACAGGTCGTCAACACCTACCATTGGTTCAATATTCAGATCCAGTGTCGCGACTTCCGACGAGATGTCTTGGCCTGGTTCACTCAACGAAGCGGCGAGCTGTTGCTGAATCGCCGCCATAGTCGGGGCTGCCTCTACCAGGGTCGACGTAACCCGTTGACTTGCCGCCGGGGAAGATTAGGACAGCCAACCTCTTCTCAAGAATGTAGGGCTGTCCCTTGGCGGCGTTCTTGCCAAAAACCGCCGACCCAAGCCCTCAGGGTTGCCAGGGCCGGGTGTCTCTAACAGCGGGAGCCTGGAAGAGAGGGTATTTGTTAGTTTTAAGTTTAAACTTAAGATTAAAACTTAAGTAATAGGCTTAGGCTAAAAACATAGGGGATGCGAGATCCCATATAAGACAAGCTTAAGTTTAAAATAAGAGATTAAAATTAAACTAAAGAACTATAACCTTGTAGGGATTAGCGAACGGAGTTGGGAATACTTACCCCGTCTAAGAGCTGGCTCACCAGATCGTAGCAAATAGTGCAGGTCTCGTGGAACCAGACTTGAAGATTCCCGTGCGGAGTCGCGCATGGAGCATGGATCTGCAGACTTCATGCCCACAGGGGTCCTGGAGCATGGCATTGCATCCTGGATGCTCACAGTTGGTGGTCTGTAAGTGAAAAGATACATGAGCATCGTAAAAGATATCACTTACAGGCTAGAGGCTAAAAGAACTCCGCTGCATGCCGGACAGCGCGAAAAAATTTTTGGCATAACCCCTCCCTTACCGCCTGAATAGGCTAGAACCCCGGAGAGATCCGGTGTGAGTAGGTAACGGAGGGATTTGGCTTAAGGTGGCTTAAATTAAACTTACTATAGTTTAAATTAAATACTAAACACTTAAACCTAAAGCCATAGAACGTACCAGAATAAATCCGGTGCGCGGCGGTGTTCGTGTCGCGATATCAGCGCGACGGGGTGGTTAGGAAAGACCAACTGTACGCCTGCAGTCCGCCCGCCAGGGTGAACTAGCACCTTTCCACGTGGATGCCGGAGCTCCGGTAAATTAAAGAGCACCAGTAAGCCGGGAAAGGGCGAGAGGGCGAAACAGACTCGAGCTAGCAACGGAGCGACTGGAGTAACGACAGAGTGGGGAAGGCCAGTCCCCCCGCCCCCCCCCCCCCCCTTAGTCATCCGAGCGCGACCGTGAAGCCAGAGAACGGTCGGGTCCAGTCTGGGTCTGTCCAGCCCCCCCTATCCCTCCGCCTAGGAGAGAGGGAGGCAGGCACGGGTATTGTGGAGCGAGCGAGGACAGAACCAACCCCCCCCCCCCCCCCCCCCCCGCCCTATGGAAGAGCGGGAGGAGGGAAAGGTGACTGGACAGGCGCCTGGCTGCTCCGTGATCACGTAGTGACCACGGAGCGGTAACATGCGAATACAATGAAACAATATAGCCTAGGATAAAGCAACCAACTAATCAGAGAGATGCTATAGAGAAGCAACCGAACTGAAGAGCGGAAGCAATAGTGGTGGATACCAATAATACATAACCTAGGCTACGTGAAATGCAGACGCCGTAGGCTAACCTAAAATATAAATAACCAAAAATCACTTAACGTAAAGAAAGAAAATAAATCAGTAGGAGAAAAAATCCAGGAGTGTACGACTAACCCGAAAGAAAGTCTACCACTCAAAGCTAGCCGGGGCCGATACTAAGAGCTGTGGCTAGGGTCTGGATGGAAGATGCCTACGCAAGGTGAAGAAGACATGCATGCATGACATAAACCCGGTAGGCTGGACCCCTAACATAAAATAGATAACTAACAATAGAGCGTAAGGAAATAAGGGAAGGTTCTGGGTATGGAAGACCAAGAACGAACCCGCCACGAGGCAGAACCATGCTGCCATGCTTCCGACCAAGAGCCCGTATTTATACCTAAAAAACGGCAAATACTGACTCAAGGACGGAAAAAACCCAATAGCAATAACAACTGATTACTTAACTTAGCTGCTGCGATGGCTGTACGCTCCATGACTAATAAATCCAAGATAGGGGCACAAAAAACACAGAGCAAAAAAGGGCACGTGTGTATGCGGTGCGCTAACTGAAAAGGATGGCCACCAGAGGCGCAGCAGTCGGCAGCATGGGATGGAGTAGTAGTAGTTGCTGCCCACTCTGTGGGTCGCTCCCTCTAGTGGGGTTTTGTAGTGGGAGATTTCTATTGGCAAGTGGTTCGTGGTAGTGGTCTCACTCGCCATAGTGTTCATACCGACACCCTCTTGGAGGGTGAGCGAGTCAGTAGTACTGACCTTTTCTTTATTTTATTTATTCTCTGGTATGTGTTAGTACATTTACCTTAGAAATAATGGATTAAAGGATATTTCGCGCAGCGACATGAACTGAGCCCAGAAATTCAACGTATTAAAGATAATTATTTTGCAAAGTAAGGAAAATATAAATTGATGGGTCCACGATTTCTAATTTTATTCTCAACTCTAGCTTCGTGACAGCATACCGAAGCATTTTGCAGTTGACTTTGCTGCCGCTCGAGTCTTGACTCAACGTATCGTACTGCACTGGGGTGTTGTCATTTCGTCTCCTACAGCCCAATAAACAATACATAAAAAAAAAATCAAACGAATATAATTCAGTCTTATTTTTTATCGAATTCCTTGCATATCATCCTGTTTCATTTGGACACGTTGGAAAGCTGTGGGAGTCAAAACTGAAGAATACATTAAGAAAGGCTTACTTTCATTAAAGCTTTCTTAGGTTGGTCTTTCTGTAGCTATTATTTCTACTAACTAGAAATTAATTCAAATTAGTTTCACATGGATACATCGACCTACTACCATAAGCATATTAGTATAAGTAGTTGAAAGGATAAGAAATATGAAAGGTGACGTTCTCGTTTAAGTGTCTATTTCATGTTTTTATTTATTTATTTTTTTTTTCAAGACTGCTTTAATCAAGGGTTGCTCTTTGACGGCTACAGGGTGTAACACGAGTGTGGTATGCACATATTTTGGGGAATGAAAGATAAAGTTTCTTTGAAGAGAAAATATTTAATAAACATGCATTTTAGGGCGTCCGTTGTCAGTGCGGGGAATTTTAAAATAACCTTTATCATTACTGATGCTTTCAAGCAATGGAGTTCGTGGTGAGAAGTCGGCTCGAGTCACCCGAGATGTAGAAGAGAGCGGATGTGGCGTATAGGAGTAATGGAGGGATTCGGCCGATGTTAATAAAGTATCTCCCAATAAAATGTATGCTTTAGGTTTTGAAGAAAAAAATGCATGCATCATTGAACTGTTTCCCTCCCTATCCGTGGTATTCACTGGCCACCGATAAAAAACAAAACAAAAAGAGTAAGCCTAACTGAATCTCTCATCCATCAAAGATACGTTTGCTTATTAATTAGACTTATTCATTAGACACCTATCAAAGATTTCAAGTGTAGATTTAAAAATCTCTTCCTCTCCATCTAAAGTATTCATCAGACACCAGTCATAAGCGTAGAGCTAGTCATGATTCCTGGTTCAGCAATGTCGTGACGAGGCACTAGAATTCAAAATTCACAAATGAATGTTGCTCAGCAACGTTTACACTACTGTATTGACTTGCTCTCTTGTGGTGCTTTGAGGTGTTCCACCTCTAGGCCCATGTTCTAAATTTTGCTGTTCTTTAAACAATTTGATTCATATATGTATGATTCTCTCCGGTTTAAAGCTTTCTTGTTATCTCTTCAACAGGAACTTGCACCGAATGCAGTGCAATAATTGTCTCTCGCTCATCGAGGGATGTTTCTTAGACCGATAAATGACACATTGACATTAGATTCCCGTGCACATAACATCAAAAGCAATAGTGAGAGGTCGCCTGGTTCACAGTTAGGATATCATTATTTTTTCTTTTTGTTTTTAAATTTGATAGCATTTTGTGAGATTCTAATATGTTTTCTGTAAAATTTAACAAATGGAATAGTTCAACTACCGTCAACTTAATATTGAAATGATAATTTAAGGACTATATGTTTATGCAATACTACTAGTGATAGGTGTCTCTTATCTATTTGGTAATGTATACCTATGGTTGTGATATGACGTTTTTTATCACTTCGTTTTGTTCACGTCAATTTTGCTATATGGAAAATAGTTTTACAAAATAACATAACATAATGTTCTAAAGATATCAGTGACTGTTTTTAACGTCATTACATAGGATTTCTTCCATCTTTGAAAAGAGAAATCAATAAATAAGGCATGAATCGTGCATCAGGCAAGTGAACAAAAAATTATGAAACTCTGCCACAAGTTTTTTGGCCGACAGTACATACCTATTGTAAATGCGCTATAATGTACTCTATTTTTACGTCAGCCAATTATTTCTCTTTTAAGGGTAATGCACTGGTATTAACATTAACTTTTAAATGAAATTACAGTAGCTTTAATTTTATTTAAAATAGTTTGGGAGCATGATTAGGGTCACAGTTAGTGTTTAAACTCTACAATTAAGCGTTTATTAGCATTTTTAGTAACTGTACCAAATTTATGTGAATCCTTGCATTGTGTGAGGGGTTGCAAGGCAAGGGGTTCTAGAACCTAACCTCGTGTAAGTTTCTGGAATGTAAATATATCTGGTGCAGCCTCCAGGGAAGCGGGAGTGCCAGGCATTTCTGGCATTGTCTCTGAAGAGGTGGGAGCGACCAAAGCAACTCATGCAGGTTCTCAAGAGGCAGAGGTGCCAGAAATATTACTGGCGCAGCCTCCAAAATCACAATTTGTCGAAAATTGTATTTTTCCTAACTATACAAACCTGAGGTCCTTTAACAATAGGAATGTACTTACGGCGTAGCTGGAATTACGGCCGTTGAATCTTGAACAAGGTGGTTAAGCATGTAACTACCGTGGGGCAGGCTAGCCTGCCCGGATGTAAACACTCCACTTTGCCTTTCGGCCCAGGTTCAGATTGAGGGGTGGCATGAGGTGGGCATATTTGTTAAAGGACCTCAGGTTTGTATAGTTGGGAAAAATGATATTTTAATAATAAAATAAGGTTTCACATATACTTACCAAACAATTACATTAGCTGTATGCTTTCTGACCTGGCAGTCGAAAATTCAAATTCCTGGCGGCGGTAGCAGTGCTGCCATTGTTTGTGTAGGTGATACAGATCCCACCCACTTTTGGGAATACCTGGTACTGCTGAGCTTAGACTTCAATTCATTGAGCCGCAACGACCATCTGTGGGGAGGAGAGGGCTCTGATTATGTAATTGCTTGGTAAGTATATGTGAAACCTTATTTTATCATTAAAATATCATTTTCACATAAGTGACTTACCAAACAATTACATTAGCTGACTCCACATTACACGGAAGGTGGGTATATGGACAGCTTTATGAACAAAATCAACAGTCATGTGCTCACATTATATATAATGTCTGCAGTACCTTACCTTGTGAGAGAGCAGCTACAGGTAGATACTGCCTCTGGTCGGCGCTCTCATCACATGTAGGAGACGTGGCAGTAAAGGCCAGGGTCGTCCCTACTAATGGTGGGATTTTTGCAATCATGGAAGTGCACTGATGATTGACAAAAAACAACAATAATTTGCCCTTGCCCTGGGCGAAAAGACCAAATAAAAACCACACAAAACCATCACCTACACTAAAAACCATATGGTACCCTTAACCAGATATAAGAACTGGTGGGTACTTCGGGTACATGTACCCCCAAGCTTCCCACAAACTCAAAAAACCTCAAATTCAAGGCGAGGACATAGTAGAGGGAAAAAACCGGGTCCCCCAATGCTTCCTCTCCCAACACCATTCCCGCTACTGACAACGGTCCCAATCTAAAGCAGTTTTTGTAAGTAGTTTCTACCTCCTTCAAATAGTGTGATGCAAACACCGATTTCGACCTCCAGAACGTAGTTTGCATAATGGAGGATAGAGACATATTCTGTCTGAAAGCCAAAGATGTTGCTACTGCATGAATCTCATGCGTCTTCACTTTCAGTACCCTGAGAGCATGTTCCTGAGTTTGGGCATGCGCTTCTTGGATTAAACTCCTCAGGAAAAAGGACATTGCATTCTTTGAAATAGGCCGTGACGGGTCTTTCGCCGAGCACCAGAGTCGGCTCGACTCTCCTCTCACAGTTTCTGTCCTAGTCAGGTAGTGTCTGATGGCTCTGACCAGACACAATGTACGTTCCTCATCTTCCGACCCGAGTAAGTCCATTAGGTTCTTTATCTTGAAAGAACAGGGCCAAGAAAGTCTGTTACATAAGAGCAAACTGCATTGCCCTGGGCAAAACCCACTTCCTTACTCATCGCCTGCAACTCGCTTACTCTTACCACTGTGGCTAAGGCGACTAATAGTGTCTTCCTAGTTACATCCCTCAAGGTTGCAGAATTCAATGGTTCGAATTGGGGGCCGTTGAGCCACCTTAAAACTACATCCAAGTTCCATTCCACTTCTTCAGGCTTGAAAATCTTGGAGGAACTAAAGGATCTGATCAGGTCACTGATGTCATGATTTGACGAAATGTCGAGGCCTCTATGCTTGAAAACCGATTAAAGCATGGCCCTATATCCTTTAATAGTTGAAGTGGCCAACTTCTTGGTGTCCCTCAGAAATACAAAAATTCTGCAATTTCTGGTATAGATGTCTCAGAAGAAGAATGCTATGTCGTTTGCACCATGACCTAAAGACTCTCCACTTGGACTGGTAGAGCTTGGCAGAAGAGCTTCTTCTGCAGCTAGCAATAGCTTCTGACGTCCTTCGCGAAAACCTTTTTGCTCTGACCAGGTTCCTGACACTCTGAATTTTGTCAGGGCCAGAGTGGACAACCCTTGGTGATATCGGTTGAAATGGGGTTGTCTGAGAAGCGATGGATTTTGTGGAAGTAGTCTGGGAAAATCCACCAGCAGATTGAGAAGGTCCGGGAACCACTCTTTCCTGGACCAGAATGGCGCTACTAGGGTCATTGTCACATTCTGGTGCGATTGAAGCTTGTTTAAGACCTCTCTTATCAACCCGAAGGGAGGAAAAGCGTAAACGTCCAGTCCTGTCCAATCTAGCAGCATCGCATCTGTTCTCCCCGCTAGTGGTTCTGGAATCGGAGAACAGAAAATGGGAAGGCGATTGTTCCTCGATGTGGCGAACAGATCTATTGATGGTCTTCCCCAAAGCTTCCAGAGGTCCTGACACACTCTCTCGTTCAGAGTCCATTCTGTTGGTAACACCTGATTTACCCGACTCAGTTCGTCTGCAAGTGCGTTCATTCTCCCTTGCACGAATCTTGGAAAAAGGGTGATCCTCTTCTCGTTTGTCCAGGTGAGGAGACCTTCGGCTATCTTGTTGAGAGAGAACGAGTGGGTCCCTCCCTGCTTCCGTACATATGACAACGCTGTGGTGTTGTCCAAGTAGACCTCTACGTTTCTTCCGGTGACTAATGTGCAAGGTCTTTTCTCGTTCTGTCCACAGACCTGATAATCTCTTGTCTCCTAGGAGGGCTGCTCCCCATCCACTGTCTGAGGCGTCTGAGTAGAACTGTAGGTTGGGGTTCGACACGACCAGGGAGATTCCTTCTTGTAATCTTTCCCTCGAATGCCACCAACGAAGATCCACCTTTATCTCTTCCATCAGGGGGAAAACTAGTGAGTCCGACTGTGTCTTCCGAGACCAATTTGCTTTCAGGAAGAACTGAAGCGGCCTCATGTGTAGGCATTCCTAGCCTTACAAAACTCTCCACTGAAGCCATGGTCGCGAGTAGGCCCATCCATTCGAACGCTGAGCAGGACGGGAGAACCAGAAATTGCTGGACTGTCGACAGGCAGGACTCTATCCTCTTCAGGGAGAGAAAAAACCCAAAAAGCTAGTGTCTAGTATCATCCCTATATAGAGAATCCTCTGAGTTGGAATCAATTGGGACTTCTCTGTGTTTACTATGATACCCAATTGTTGTGTCAAGGTAAGCGTCTCCTCCAAGTCCTTCACACACTGACGACTGGATCTGGTTCTCAGGAGCCAGTCGTCTAAGTAAAAAGCTGTGTTGATCCCCATCAAATGCAGCCACTTTCCCAGAGGAGCGAGAATCCGAGTAAATAATTGAGGGGGAGGTTGACAGACCGAAGCAGAGGGCTCTGAACTGGAAGACTCTCTTCTTGAAGACGAATCTAAGGAACTTCCCGGAGTTCTGATGGATGGGGACATGGAAGTATGCATCGTTCATGTTGAGAGATACCATCCAGTCGCCCGGTTGGATGGCTGACATTACCAATTGACTGGTTTCCATTCGGAATTTCGTCTTCCGGACGAAGAGGTTCAGAGCACTTGTGTTGTCCAACACAGATCTCCATCCCCAAAGCCTTGGGGACTATGAAGAGCCCGTTGTAAAGCCCTGGGGAGTTCGTGTCTGTTACCTCCTCTATGGCATCTGCGTTGATGAGCTCTTCTACTTTTTTGGCTGTCAAACAGACAGGTGTATTGGACAGTGGTGGATCCTGCGTAAAAGGGATCAGATATCCCTCTCGAAGCACCTGTATTACCCACTGTTCTGCTCCTCTTTGACTCCATTCCTCCCAGTAGTCATGGAGTCTTGCCCCCACGGGTGTGTGAAGGACCTTCCGATCATTTATCTGTCTTAAAGGAAGGTTTCTTGGTAGACTTGGAGGTGGTTCATAAATTAGTTCTTGGTCTCTGCTGTCACCTCGACTTACCTCCTCGAAAGGGATGCTTTTGTAGAGGAGAAGCTTTGGCTCCTGTCGCTGGAGGTTCCTTAGGTCTTCTCGCTGACTGAAAAAGAAGATCATTGGAGAACTTTTTCTCGAGGTCCGACAGCACATGCTTGATGGTTTCTTCTGGAAACGTGAGATTTACTTAGGGGGGAGAACAACAAAGCGATTTCTGTTTCGTGGTTACTCCTCGAGATGTGAAGAAGCACCACCGTTCTCTCTTCTTTAGTACTCCCATAGTCAATAGGGCGGCTAATTCCCCTGAACCGTCTCTCACTGCCCTATCCGCACAGGACGACACATTGAGCCAGTCGGCAGAAAAATCCTCATCTAGAGACTGGCAATCTTCAATTTTCCTGGCTAACGCTGCAATAGTCCAATCCAGAACACTGAAGACTTCGATCACCTTGTATAAGTTCTTCACCAGGTGATCTAACTCGGGTGAAGAGAACAACACTTTCGCAGCCGAGAACGCTGCTCTTCTGTGAGAGTCCACAAGGCCTGAGAAATCTCCTTGGGAGGAGGCAGAAACTCCCAAAGAAGGAACTTCTTCTGTCGCATAAAACCTGTAGGTTTTATTCTACAGCTTCGACGGAGGGAAGGCAAACGAAGCCTTGCCTGACTCCCTCTTCTTAGCAAGCCATTCTTCTACTTCCTTCAGTGCTTTCTTCGAGGACTGAGAAATTACTGGTTGCAGTAACCCCGAAGCCGCTGATCTCCTAACCTTCACAAACATCGACGGAGGTGAAGAAGGCGAAGCCGTTTCCAAAAAGTCAGGATAAGTCTGTGAAAGAAACCTTAACAAACTAGAATAAGCAGAAGAGGGCTTCAAATCCTGGTCTTGAGTTTCCTTTTCCGACAGGACGGCTGATACCCCCGTCTTCCTCTTCCGTCTGACTCGTTGTCTTCTTCAAAAAGACCATTAATTCTTGAAGTTGATGTTTAAAGGGACCCAAAGCGGAATCCTCTTACAAGGGTTTGGCCTTCGAATCATCCTTAGGCAAAGACGAAGTCGTGGCTGTTGTACAGCTCTTCTTCGAAAACGAACGACTGGGAGTCGAAACAACACGAGACGTATGAGGCGAACGAGTCGAAGCAACTCGAGACGAATGAGGCAAACGAGTTGAAACAGCTTGAGACGAATGAGGCGAACGAGTCGAAACCCCTATTGATACACAACAAGGCGAGTCAGTCTCGCAAGCGCTGTAACGCATGTGAGCATATGACTCCGTCCAAAGTTACGCTATCTGAAGAAGACTGACGATCTTCCTGGAAAAACTGGTTCAGCGCGAAACTGCAGGAAGGTTGTGGACTCCAGTGCTCCTTGGATTTCTTAACAGGCGACGACATCCCTCTCGTACGCTGGGCATGTCTCTTCAAAGGACGCAATACTAAATCACTCAACACTTTTCGCCTCGACACAGGCGACTACACTTCCGAGTCGGACGACAACTGCACGTCACTGATATCTACGCCTTTCCAGCTGCGTTTCCTGGGCACTTGCGAGTCAACTACGTCGACGAAGTCAGCGACTGACCGTGGGCAAACTCCCCCAGTCTCCCTTCGACCTCCGATATGTCTTCTCCTGGGAGCTGGGTAGCGGGACAGGGACCTTCGTCTAGGAGAACAGGGGGAACGGACAGCCGCCTCCTCGGACACGACACTGACACTTGGCCTAACACTGGCCTTTTCACTTGACTTCTCTACGAACGCACGAAACGACATACCCAAATCCATAACGGATTTTGCCAAGAACTCAAATTTCTTGTCCATCTTGTACGCTAACAAGGAAATGGTGTTGGGATCGGAAACATGGGATACCTGGTCTGGAGTAATTGGTACTGAAGTTGGAGGACTATCAATAGGTGAAATATTCGATAAAAGTGGAGAAGATAGTGACGGTTTGTTTGCCTCTAAAAGCACAGGAGTTGTCTCTACTCTAGTTTTACTACCTGCTCTAAGAGCTGCTTTCCTTTTCCTATCTTTGTCCATCTTATCCAAATGAGCTTGAAAAGTCTTCCAACTTTGTTCACCTAAACTACAGCACTCATCACAAGTTAATTCCTTGCTACATCACTGACCCCTACATTTAACACATTTGGAGTGCGGATCGTAACATAGTTTAGCTAATCTAGTTTTGCAGCCACTGCTGCAAAACCTAACTGAAGAAGAACTAGCATCAGACATCTTCGTAATAACTTGTTAATAACTAGGCAGCTAACTGATGAAGCAAAAAAAGCCAACCAAAAAATTGTACATCACCAAAAAGAAAAAATCCACAATGGCGAAGAAAGTCGACTGCAACAACAAACCACAGGTGTTACCCCATGGCCAGCAGAAAACGAATTGAAGACTAAGCTCAGCAGTATCAGGTATCCCGAAAGTGGGCGGGATCTGTATCACCTACACAAACAATGGCAGCGCTGCTACCGCTGTCAGGAATTTGAATTTTCGACTGCCAGGTAAGAAAGCGTACAGCTAATGTAATTGTTTGGTAAGTCACTTATGTGAAAATGATATTGTCATGATACAATAAAGTTTGTTCATACTTACCTGACAGATATATATATAGCTGTATTCTCTGACGACCGACAGAATTTCGAAACTCCCGGCAAATGCAGTGGTCGGCTAGGTGGTTAGTACCCATTCCCGCCGCTGGGAGGCGGATACCAGGAACCATTCCCATTTTCTATTCAGATTTTCTCTACCACTGTCCCCTGAGGGGAGGTGGGTGGGTACTTGATTATATATATCTGTCAGGTAAGTATGAACAAACTTTATTGTATCATGACAATATCATTTTGTTCATGACACTTACCTGCCAGATATATATACGTATAGCTGAATCCCACCATTGGAGGTGGGAAGGGACAGAATAGAAGGATTTTGGGAAACACATAACATGCAGATGATTGACATCTTGGTTCCTTACCTGTTAGCATAGCTGACTTCGTGATTACTGTCACCCAAGCCTGCTTCTGCTTAACTAGAATTTCCAGCAAGGATAGTTCTAGATGATCTGTCAACGGGAGCGTGACCACAATGTGACTAGACCATATTGACCATACTGAAGACAACGAAGCATAACCAATACCACCTAACCTAGCCCAACTAAAGTTAGTCCCATAACTTTTAGGCTAATTAAAGGGAAGACCGCCTCAAGCGGCCAAACCTACAACCATAAAACAAACCCATAATTAAAATCACACACATCCATTTTCTAAAGGATGGGGTTCGTATTGCTTCTCGTCCCCATTACTGTATCCGTGGAAATGTATGGTCCAAGCGAGTAGCAATTCTCATTTGTCGCCTTCACATCTCTGAGGTAGTGTGAAGCGAACACAGAGTTGCTTCGCCAAAATGTGGCACTCAGGATATCACCGAGTGCCATATTTTTCTGAAAAGCCACCGAAGTAGCTACCGCTCTAACTTCGTGAGCATTAACTTTTAGCAGTTTAAGATCACCATCTGTGCAGGACGAATGAGCTTCCCTGATGTGCTTCTCAAGAAGAACACCAGTGCGTTCTTAGACATTGGTAATTCCGGCCTCTTGACCGAACACCACAGCTTGTCTGACGGGCCTCTACATTGTTTGGTCTTTTCCAGATAAAATTTGAGAGCTCTGACAGGACACAAAACTCTCTCTGGCTCTCGTCCGACGAACTCTGATAACCCCTTGATATCAAAGCTTTTAGGCCAGGGGTTGGATGGGTTCTCGTTCTTAGCTAAGAACGAGGGGCTCAGCAAACACACCGCATTGTGTTCTCTGAAACCCACATGTTTACTCATAGCTTGAATTTCGTTAACCCTCTTAGCTGTTGCCAGAGCGGTTAGGAAAATAGCTTTTCTAGTTACATCTTTCAAAGAGGCAGCATGCATAGGCTCAAATGGGGCTGACATTAAAAACTTTAAGACAATATCCAAGTTCCATGAGGGAATCTTGTCTCGTGGAGCTTTTGAGGTTTCTAAGGACCTCAATAGATCATTAAGATCCTTATCATTTGATAAATCCAAGCCTTTGTATCGGAAGACCGTTGACAGCATACTTTTGTAGCCTTTAATTGTTGACACTGAAAGTTTGTCTATATTTCTAAGATGTAGGAGGAAATCAGCAATCTGGCTCACAGAGGTCGTGGAGGAGGAAATATTTTCCCTTCTACACCAACTTCTGAAGACAGCCCACTTCGATTGGTAGACAGCTTGAGAAGATGTTCTTCTAGCGTGGCAATAGCTCTTGCCACCGATTTTGAAAAACCTCTCGCTCTGGCCAACTTTTGGATAGTCTGAATGCAGTCAGACTCAGAGCGGAGAGGTTTCCGTGATACCTCTCGAAGTGGGGCTGTCTGAGTAGATCGATTTTTTCTGGAAGTGTCCTGGGGAAATCTACCAGAAATGACATGGCCTCTGTGAACCAGTCGCTTGCAGGCCAAAAGGGGGCGATCAACGTCATTCTTGTTCCTTCCGACGCCGCAAACTTCCTTATTACCTCTCCCAGGAGTTTGAATGGAGGAAAGGCGTAGAGATCCATCCCTTTCCAATTCCAAAGCATGGCGTCTATCGCTATTGCTCCTGGGTCCAGAACCGGAGAGCAGTAAATAGGAAGCCTCTTCGTTTTCGCTGTCGCGAAGAGGTCTACCAGTGGACGTCCCCAAAGTTTCCATAACTCTTTGCAAATCTCTGGATGGAGAGTCCATTCGTTTGGAAGCATTTGATGTTGACGGCTGAGAAGATCTGCACGAACGTTCTGCTGTCCTGAAACGAATCTCGTTAGAATCGTTATATTTCTTATTTTTGCCCAAAGTAAGATTTCCCTCGTTAACCTGAACAGGGACCGAGATAGAGTTCCTCCCTGTTTTTTTATATATGCGAGCGCAGTGGTGTTGTCCGAGTTGACTTGTACAATTCGTCCCACAATCCTTGACTCGAAGCATTGAAGTGCCAATCGAATCGCTTCTAGCTCCTTTAGGTTTATGTGCCAGGACCTCTGTTCCCCTCTCCAGAGGCCTGACACCTCCTCCTCCCCCAGTGTTGCTCCCCAGCCCGTCATGGACGCGTCTGAGAACAACACTAGGTCTGGGCTCAGAACTTTGAGGGACATCCCTTCCGATAGCTTGACGGGATCGGACCACCACTTCAAATGCTCTTTGATCGATTGAGGGATTCTCAAAATCTCGTCTAGGTCTTTCTTGTTCTTCCAGTTGTCTGCTAGGAAAAACTGAAGCTGTCTAAGGTGCAGCCTTCCCAGAGAAACAAATTTCTCCAGTGAGGAAATGGTCCCCAGCAGACTCATCCATTCCCTTGCCGAGCATATTTCCTTCTCTAAGAAGACCGATACTTTCTCTAAGCATTTTAGCTGACGTTCTATGGATGGAAATGCTTGAAAAGCCACTGAATCCATCTGAATCCCCAGATACACGATGGACTGTGTGGAAATCAGATGGGACTTCTCGAAATTGACCAGAAGGCCTAGGTCCTTCGTCAGCTGTAATGTCGTGTGCAGGTCCTCCAGGCACTTTTCCTTCGACGTGGACCAGATCAGCCAATCGTCTAAGTAGAGTGAAACTCTTATCTTCGAGAGATGGAGCCATCTTGCTACATTTCGCATCAGAAGCGTGAATATCATAGGGGCTGTACTCAGGCCGAAACAGAGAGCTCTGAATTGGAAGACCTGTCCTTTCAGAACGAATCTGAGGAACTTCCTGGACTGAGGGTGGATTGGAACATGGAAATAGGCGTCTTGGAGATCCAAGGACACCATCCAATCTCCTGGTCTCAGGGATGCTAAAACAGACTGTGCAGTTTCCATCTTGAATTTTATTTTCCTTACAAAAAGATTCAGCCTGCTTACGTCTAGGACAGGTCTCCATCCTCCCGAGTGCTTCGGAACAAGGAAAAGCCTGTTGTAGAAGCCTGGTGAGTTCCGTGATACAACTCTTTCTACTGCTCTCTTTTCCAACATTTGATCCAAAAGGTCTAATAAGATCTGTTGCTTCGAATCCTGATAAAGAGGGCGAAAGGTCTATTGGCTCTATGCTTAATGAAGGTTTTGATAGAAACGGGATCTTGTAACCTTTCTCGATCACTTCGAGTGACCAAGAGTTCGCCCCTCTTATCCTCCACGCTTCTGTGAAAAGAGCAAGTCTCGCCCCGACTGGTGCCTGGAGGGCCGAAAAGTCATTTCTTTCCCCTGGTTTTTGAGGGGGCTCTGCCCCTAGGGAAACTCCTCCCTCGAGCAGAAGCTCTCGAGAAGGCTCTTCCACGAAAGGGCTTATAATTCTTCCTAGAAGCTTGCGTGGTTCTTGAAGATGTCTGATCAGTAGGACGTTTCGAAGACCGAGACAATAAGTCCTGCGTCGCTCTTTCTTGGAGATTTACTGACAAATCCTTTACCATCGATTGAGGAAAAAGATGAGCAGAAAAGGGAGCGAACAACAATTCTGCTTTTTGCGCAGGCGACACTGACTTAGCTGTGAAGCTACAGAAAAGTGCGCGTTTCTTCAGGACTCCCGACGCAAAATGTGATGCCAGTTCGTCGGAGCCACCCCTTACTGCCCTGTCCATACATGACAAAATACTCGCTAAGTCCTCTAATGAAATAGAATCTGGGTTTCTAGACTGCACATCCAAGACGCCCAAACACCAATCTAGAAAGTTAAAAACTTCTAGAGTTTTGTAAAGGCCTTTGAGATGGTGATCTATCTCTGACATTGTCCAAGAAACTTTTGCTGATGCCAGGTAAGATCTTCTAGGAGCCTCCACTAAGTTAGCAAAATCACCTTGTGCAGAAGAAGGGATTCTTAAACCTGCTTCTTCTTCTGTCTCATACCACTTCCCTGATCTTCCACTAAGCTTTGTGGGGGGAAGTGCAAAAGAAGTCTTGCCCTTCGTCTTTTTGGATTCCATCCAATCATGGATTCTTTTAAAAGCCCTTTTAGTTGAGAGTGAAGTGGCCATTTTAACAAAATTTGGAGTCTTCCTTGCCTTCGAAGAGGTTAGCTGCAAAGGTGAAGAGAGAGGAACTGGAGCTCGAAACTTCTCGGGAAACAAATCTTTTAAAAGGCGAGTTAAAGTCTTATAATCCACAGAGGATGAGGTTGTAGGATCCTCCTCCTCTTCTGAGACAGGCTTGCTTGACAATCTCTCTTCTAAGGGAGACGCAGGCTTATCCTGAATTGAGCGAGAAGAAACCGAAGTTTCACCTCCCTTTCGAAACGTAGGTCTTGCACTTGAAATAAATTTTGAAGAGGAGAGCCGGCTATGTTCTCCTAACCTTGACTTTCTCTCCGAATTTTCCAAACTAACGTCATACAATTTCTCTTGGCGAGCACCCATATTGTAGTTTCTACTACCTTGAAGCATATGGCGCTTATCCTTCTGACTAGCGACCTGTTCTCTTCTTCCCACGGTGACTCTATGCATCGGACGCCTAGCGTCCTGGAAAGCGTCCACATTTGCGTCCTGGAAAGCGTCCTGATATGAAGGACGCTCATTTGCGTCCTGACGTGATGGACGTCGTGTAAACGCTCCTTTAATACGGTCTTGAGTTGTAAGAAGCCTCGCGTCCTCAAAAGCGTCCTCATATGCGTCCTCATATCTTTCTTCTGAACTAATATCGTGAGTTTCAAGTCTATCCAGCCGACGTTTACGACACCTAGCGTCCCAAGAAGCGTCCTTACGAGCGTCCTGATGAGTAAGGCGTTTCTTCTGTCGAATACTCTCTTCCTGTAAGCCAAGATCAATTCCTTCCAATTCTATTTCCGAGCGATCCTTCTGAACGTTCTTAGACTCTTGGAAAAGACGACGACGGTCGCCTGTGCGACACCTAATGCCTTTTTCTCTTTCGCCAATACTTCTAGAGACTCTATCAGCAGAACTGCTTGCGAGTTCCTGATTGAGTCGATGAGGTCTAGAAGGCGACGAATCAGAAGAGGACGAAGAACGAAGAGAAGCCGAAGGAGAACGTCTAGATTTCTTGACGGGTAGCCATAGATCTTTTTTACGACTACGCGATCTTTCTTCTTTCTTGGCGAAAAACGCATCCAACTGCTGACGAATCGCTACGAGGGTCTTTTTTGATGGTGAAGAACCATATGATGGAATGATCCTTTGAGAAGAAGATGGGCGAGGGGACGCCTTCTCCCTTCTCTCCGGACTTGAATCAGGACGCTCAGAAAGCGTCCTGAATCTCTTATGTGGGATACTGTCTTCGAAGTCTTCTGGGGAAGACCGAAGCGTAAATTGAGGCGGAGGACGCTCTCGATCTCCCGATGAAACGTCCTCTTCCGTAAGACCTTTCCTAAGAGGGTGAGAAAGACGATGGCCGCCAGTGCGACGTCTTACGTCTTCCTTACCACTCTCAATTGGAGAGGCTGCGTCCTCTTCCGTAAGACCTTTCCTAAGAGGGCGAGAAAGACGATGGCCGCCAGTGCGACGTCTTACGTCTTCCTTACCACTCTCAATTGGAGAGGCCTTCCGAGATTCCCACCCACGGTGAGGTGAGGACGTCTCGGAGGAAGAGAAGCATTCCTTCAAGATTCGAGCTTGTGCACGATCTTTGGCAGCCTGGGATGTGTCTTCAGGATCTGCTGAAGCAACGCCAGACCGGTGTTTAATTCCCGTAACCCTCCTTCGGCCTTCGACATGTCCATTCCCTGTGTTCTGGGAGTCCGACAGAGGTCTCAACCTGGAGGCATTAAAGGACCGATCTGATGCCCCCTCCACATCACTAGGGGCACTAACATTATCACTACACTTTTGCACATTAGATTGTAGCACTCGCATTTTCGATTCAAGGTTCCGAATCTATTCCAAAATGGTAGAAAGGGCATTCCCTTCGGTAACGATCACTTCCTTATCTGAAGGTGAAATTACAGGGTTATGCGTAACATGTTCTACAGTTATGTTAGATTGAGCAACTTTATCACTTTGACTTTTAACAGAAGCACTCCTGGATGAAGACCTCCTAATTCTGTCACGCTCAAGTCTACGAATGTAAGATTCATACGCCTTCAATTCGACATTAGTTAACACTTCACTTTCTTTGCACCTATCATCCAACAAGCAAACATGCCCTCTACAATTCACACACACCGTGTGAGGATCTACCGAGGCTTTTGGTAGCCTCACCTTACATTCTTCTACACCACACACTCTGAAACTAGTAGAACTAGATCCAGACATCTCAATTCTAAGAAAAATCAAAAGCAAAATCAAAATCCAAACCACAATAGCGTATGCCAAATCACTAAGCCAAGTCCGAAACCAAAAGACAATCCAAATACTCAAGTGACAAATGGGGTTTTCAAAATCCTAGGCGGAGGTCTGTAAACAGTTGTTTACCGACCGGCGACAGAGAAAAATCTGAATAGAAAATGGGAATGGTTCCTGGTATCCACCTCCCAGCGGCGGGAATGGGTACTAACCACCTAGCCGACCACTGCGTTTGCCGGGAGTTTCGAAATTCTGTCAGTCGTCAGAGAATACAGCTATATATATATCTGGCAGGTAAGTGTCATGAACAAAATACAATTTTCGACAAATTGTGATTTGTTCCGATACGTAATACAAACCTTCAGTCCTTTGACAATAGGAAGACTCACTGATTGGTGGGAGGAATCTGAGTGAGCCTCTAGAACTGACTGGAGTTCTGTGCACCTAGGATACTCCTCTTGGTCGTAAGAGCGAGGAGGAATGCCCTGCTGCCTCTGACAATTTGATCGGAGTATAGGAGCTGCGTGATCAAGAGTCAGACTTCTGGGCCTTTTCAAAATGAGTGAGGGATCATGACTCATCCAAAAAAGGGCTGTGAAGAATATTGGCGTCGGAGACATTAACGCAAAGTTCTGGGAAGGGTTTGCATTATTGTCAGTTTCCTTCCTCCCCTTGCTAGAGGAAGGAGCGGGATTGCTTCTATGATTCTGATAAGAAACATAAAAAGGATGCTTATGTATAGGCTTATTGCATCAATCGTCTAACCAGCCAGTGTGAGTTCGAGTCCTATCCTCAACCCGAAGGATGAGGAATGGAAAGACGAGGCGTGGAAGGGGGAGAGCCAGTCACTCTCGCATCCTTCTTACCTCTACAACTGCAAACTATGGACGAGATGCAACTTGTCCTCTTGAAGGAGCTGGGTAAGCAAACACATCTTGCAAGCATCCACCACTGGTCCAGGGAAATGAGGTTCCAAGGACCTATGGGCAGTCCTGAAGGGAAAGAAGGATATGGTCGCAATGACCTATCCATCTTCCTGTCCGACATATTCTTCGGAGTGATGCCCAGTACCCGTCCGGTCTATCCACCTGCAGCGAAGTCTCTCGCGGTCTTGTATCCCACTGCGGCAAAGTCTCTCGCGGTCTCGTCGTCTCCACAGTGGATAAAGACACCGACTTTCCATAGTGGGTGTCGATAGTTATGGGTACCGGAACACGCCAGTAGGACGAAGTAATAACTGATCTGGGTCAACCGATACAAAGTCCACAGCGTAGCTCGTGATGGTCTCGGACGCTTCGACAGCTGCCGACTGACTGCGTTCAGTTGTGTGAGGCGAGCTGTCCATGTATCTGAGGCGTAGTCACTTGACCTTCGCCTTTTGAAGGGTTATGCCAAGAGACCATACAAATCGTCTATCTGTTGCCACCGATGCTGGAAGGCGAGATGATGATTCTCTCAAGGGATGTGCCCAACAGACAAAAGTCAATTGCCTTCTAGAGACCAAGGTCCCTGATGGCAAGACAGAATTAAGTTCTCATAGTAGTTGAATCTCAGCTAAGGAGAAACAATAGTATGTGCCGTTGAAGACGAAGGTGATAGGTGAATGCAGACCTACATCTTCACAGCCGAATCGAGAGAAGTTAAATCTCAAGTTCTGAACGTAGAAAAGTCCCGCCGATGACACCAACCCGCGAAGACAGCTTAATCCCTGTTATTTACAGAGGACTGAAAACGATAAACCGCTACTTCATTGCTGTTCGGTGAGAAGTCGTAGTTGCATTGAAAGCGGAGCACTTTTCAGTAATGAAAACACAGGGATTGTACTGCCTGAAGAACCGCTTCTCATGGGCTGAATCATCATCATCTTCTTCCCAGCTTATCCAGGGAGGACATCTATATACTTGGAAGTAGATCTGGCATGGCGGGGAACAGGCGATGTCTCCCGTTATACATCTACAATTCGGGGTGGACAATGAACAATTGCACACCTACGAATACGAGATATATTTAGAAGACAAACTCAGATGTCTGAAGAAATCATTCCGCGTTATTGCAGAGGCAGGTGCGATGCAGCGGGAGACTAGGCTACAGACTTCTGTTACCGTGCGGTAAACAGAAACATAATAGCGAGTCTAGTGAGATATCTGTCTGAAAATTCTCGCAATGTCAAAGGCGATGCAGTAGAGATGGTCATCCACGTATGCGAGAATTCCAGCCAACCAGAGACCTAAGTCTGTGATTGCCGGGCAGAGATTCGGTTCGGTAGTCAATCATCGCCGAGGAGAGAGACAAAATCCAATCGTACTATCTCGGAGAGCCAGCTGCCGCAGCCCATACACCGTTAGCTCTCGCTCACTCGTCATCCAGAGTTGCTAGGTAATTCATTTCAAGAAGGAATGCGTTCCACTAGAACCATCGAGCACAAAAAAATATGCTCGAGCATTTGCATTTAATTGAAACGAATTTCGGTGAATGCAAACGCTAAGGTGGTGTTGTTGTAACAATACCATAAGTATCTCAGAATCGAAACTGGTAACTCCTGGGAGGTTTGCAGGGCAGTCCCGAGTTGCAGTTCAATTAAGAAGATACTATTCGTCTTCATCACAACCCGTAGAGTTAACTACGGTATGTGCCTACACCTCGGACAATTCAACTGATAACAGAAGCATATCGCGAGGGCAATATATGTAGTATATTTGTAGGTTCCTGTACATAGACCTCCATCCTAAATTCTCTTCCATTCGAGGAACAAGAATAAGGACTGGAAGCCGACACCCTTCATTCTCTAATGAAGAGAGCAAAGGAGAAGTTTTCCCGAAGGAAGACTTCTATGGTGATAACAGGATACCGAAGACGATAGTTCAAGCCGAACTGGATGTTCCCACACGTTCTTCTCTATCCTGGGGTTGGCCACCTACTGAGGCGACGGACCGTCAGGTCCATCCAGGCTGAGCCCCTCCCGAGATATTCTTCCTTCAGCAGCAGTACTTCTCTCGAATGCTAGAAATTCCAGGAATTCGAGCATTCGGCGAGATTCCCGATTATTGTAGTACCAATTATCCAGGATTCTCGTCTCGCCCACTCTGGAGCGTGGTTTCGCCAAAGTGTTTGCAGATCGCAGAAGACCAAAACACTCGGAGAGTGCTAGAAACTCCAAAGAATTCTAAGCGCTCAGCGAAACCCCCACCGAATTTGTCAGACAATTATCGGGTGGTGGTCCTCCCGATTCCTGTAGAAATTGAGGATAGGGCAAGATCCTTCCTTAACGACGGGGACTTACATCCGGTAGGGCCCGAAGGTCCCTCCAGGAATGCAGTCCCCGACGTGGAATCCTACGGAGAACGCTCTGCAGGACCTTCCCCTTCCTGTCGCAGCCATAGGGAGAGAGGGAATGGGGGAGGAAGATTGGATACTCGCTCGCCTTGCCAGCAGAACAAGCAGTCGGAGAAGCGAGTACGGGCAGCCATCACCGTGCGGTGATGGCCGCTCAGTCTAGGAAAACGTTACAGTCTGGAGAAAACGTTTTCCTGAGGAGGGTTACGAACTCGTACTGTAGGCTAAACGTCTGCCGCCACCTAGACCGTCGTCTGGGTGGGGCACCTGACAGGAGAGAGCCGATACCGTCCTCCGACGCGTCCCAGTCCTCGTCGAGGTCGAAACCTCTCAAGAGGATCAAAGGGGGAGCCCACCCCGGTCTCTGCGTGCGTGGTCCAGTGATGGACACTCCAAGAGTCTGGGAAGAGTCATTCGTCCTCGCCAGCCCCCCACGATCTCCTCCAACCACTTGAGCAAGGATCTGTTGGTCCCAAGACCGAACCAGGCTCGTAGCCGGACCGTAAGAAGTGCATTCATCACGGTCACTCCTGGTCGCCTCGGTTCTCCCGGTGTAGCCTGAGGAGGTTGAAGGGACAGGTGAGGGAAACCTGGCGCTCCTCCCCTGCCTGCCAGCAGAACCGGTAGACTGGGAGGACTGTAGGCAATCACTAACCGACGGTGACGATCGAGCTGCCGGTCTGGACCAGCGGTCTCCTTGCGGAGAAACGCTGGACCAAGGACGAAGCGTCAGTCTCTTCAGGAGAGCTGTTACGAGTGCTCCTCCCCTGCCTACCAGCAGGACTGCAGGCGATCACCAACCACGGTGGTGGTCGAGCTGCAGGTCTGGACCAGCGGTCTCCTTCCGGAGAAGCGCTGGACCAAGGACGGAGCGTCAGTCTCTTCAGGAGAGCTGCTACGAGCGCTCCCCCCTCGCCCACCAGCAGAACCGGCGTGCTTGGGGGGCTGCAGACGCTCGCCAACCCACGGTGGCGATCGGGCTGCTGGCCTGGTTGAGCGGCTCTCCGGGGGAGAGCGGCTAGACCGAGAACAGCGGCGGCGGTCCCGAGCGTCAGAAGAGCTGCTGCTGGTGCCCCTATCCGTCAGGTCCCAGTGGGAGCGGAGGTCAGGGGACCGGCAGAGTCCGCTGTTGCGGTGGGAACGAGGTCTGTCCTCACGGCACGTCACGCTGCGGCTGGTCCAGGGGACCGCTTCCTCGCCTCAGCTCGCAGCCGGTCTGGGACCGTCGCGTCAACCCTGGGTACTGGCGGCTCAGCACGAGAGCGATCACTGGCCTGGTGGGAGTCACCTGGGCAACTCCCACCAGCCTTCCGCTCCGTGCCTGGATCCTGGTGCCGAGCGAACTCAGTTGCCTGGGTCTTGGCTGCACGGTCACCCGCAGGTGACCGTACACTCGGTACTTCTCGCGAACAAGAGGCCGAAACGGTACCTGGCGTTGAGGCAGAACCTCTGGCGCCAGGAGAGGAGGTACCAGTGTTAGCCGGTACCCCTCCAGTCCCTGTCATCTTCTTCCTTGCGGAAGGAGAGACGGGCCTCGTTCCCGAAGGAACAGGAGGACCAGTGGAAGCCCCAACTGTCACACCGGAGTGGGACAGACCCTTAGAGGTCTCTGAGTGACACTTCTTAGGGGGAGAGGAGGCTACCTTCTTCTTCTTCTTCGGATAGGAGGCCTCGGAAGTTGAAGGGGAAGAGGTGGCAGAAGATGACGGCGACACCTTCCTCTTCTTCCTGGACTTCCTCTTCGCCAGTTTCCTCAGGACAACTGACAGGTCCTCCATCCAGGATGGAGTTGGGGCAGTTGCCGAAGCAACACGGCCCAACTGCACCTGTCCGGAGGGACCTGCAGGAGTAGCAGTGGTGAGAACGCTTCCTCAAGGAGGGCTACGAAACTCTTACCTGGCAGGTGAAGCGTCTGCCACCCCCGAGATTGGTCGGTCGCGCGAACACAACCATTGTCTGGGTGGGGCTGAGCGTGCACCTGACAGGCAACAGCCGATACCGTCCTCTGACTCTTCCAAGTCCTCGTTGAGGCCGAAACCTCTCTGAAAGAAAAGGATTACTTAAAAGAGGGCTGGATGGCCCACCTCCACCGATCTCTGTGTGCATGGACCCGTGGGAACGTCACGTCAACCCTGGGCACCGGACGATCGCTGTGAGAGCAATCGCCGGTCTGGCGAGAGTCACCAGAGCGACTCCTACCATCTTCCGCTCCGTGCCTGGGTCCTGACATGGTGAGCGTACTCAGCAAACTGGACCCTGGCTGCACAGACACCCGTAGGTGACCATACACTCGGTAATGCTCGCAAGCAGGCAGCGGAGACGGTTCCCAGTCCAGAGGTGGAACCTTCGGAACCGGGAGAGGAGATACCAGCGGTGGCCAGTACCTCCATGGTCACCGTCTGCTTTCTCCCCGAGGAAGGAGAGACGGGCCCCGTTCCCAAAGGAACGGGAGGACCAGCGGAAGACCCACCTGTCTCACCAGACCGAGACAGGCCCTTAGAAGTCCAATGTCGAGACTTCTTATGGGGGGAGACCACCTTCTCTTTTACGGCAAAGCCTTAAAAGTTGAAGGGGAGGAGACATGAAGATATGATGATCTCGAAGAGGAGGATGACGACACTTGACGAGCTCTCTTTCTCTTCGGTTTCTCGTTCTGCCAGACTTCTACCATCAGGAGTAGATAAACCTCACAGGGCAGCGCGACAGCTTTGTCCAGTGACATAACTCCAGGGTAGTAGTGGTAATGAATATGATTATCAGCAGGGGATCAGTACACACATTAGAGGATCGGTACGCAACATGCTACGAGTCATAGGTACAATTCCAAGGTTAGGATAACCAATACAAAAAGCATCCAACCAATACTGCTGAGAACACAATCACCACTAGTCTATAAAATAAGGAAAAAAATTTTATTGTCATGATACAATAAAGTTTGTTCATACTTACCTGGCAGATATATATAATTAAAGTACCCACCCACCTCCCCTCAGGGGACAGTGGTATGAAAAATCTGAATAGAAAATGGGAATGGTTCCTGATATCTGCCTCCCAGCGGCGGGAATGGGTACTAACCACCTGGCCGCCCACTGCGTGTGCCGGGAGTTTTGAAATTCTGTCGGACTTCAGGAAATACAGCTATATATATATCTGCCAGGTAAGTATGAACAAACTTTATTGTATCATGACAATAACATTTTGTTCATGAAACTTACCTGTCAGATATATATATAGCTGAATCCCACCATTGGAGGTGAGAAGGGACAGAATAGAAGGATTTTGGAAACACCTCAAGTGCAGATGATTGACATCTTGGTTCCTTACCTGTTAGCATAGCTGACTTCTTGATTACTGTCAGCGAAGCCTGCTTTTGCTTTACTAGAGTTGCCAACAAGGTAGTGACCTGTGTAGTTGGTGCGCTCTAGATGATCTGTCAATGGGAGCGTGACCACAATGTGACTAGACCATATTGACCATACTGTGAGGGCAACGAAGCTAAAACCACCACCTGACCTAACCTATCGAAGTTAGTCCCATAACTTCTAGGCTAAAGAAAGGGAAAGCGCCTCAAGCGACCAACCCTTCAAAGTTAAAAGCACACCTATCCCTTTTCTATAGGATAGGATTCGTGCTGCTTCCTGCCCCCAATAATATTTCTACGGATATGTATGGTCCTAGCGACTCGCAGATCTCATATGTCGTCTTCACATCCCGTCGGGAGTGTGAAGCGAACACAGAGTTGCTTCGCTCAAACGTGGCACTCAGGATATTACTGAGTGTCATGCTCTGTTGAAATGCTTCCGAGGCCACGCCCTCACCTCATAAGCATTCAATTTAAATTATTTCAAATCTTTGTTCAAACATAGTGAATGAGCCTCTTTAGAAGAACTCCTTAACCATAACGCCAGGGCGTTCTTCGACATGGGCAAGTCTGGTCTTTTTACGGAACACTGAAGATTGTTCGAATGACCTCAACTTTCTTTAGTTTTATCAAGATAAAACTTGAGAGCCCCGACAGGGCACAGGACTCTGTGGCTCTTGCCCAATAATTTGTACCATCCCCTTGATCTCCAGGCCTCTGGGCCAAGGGTTAGACGGGTCTTCGTTCTTAGCAAGAACGGAAGGCTTAGAGAACGCACCGAATTATGTCCTCTAAAGCCAAAACTTCTGATGATGGCTAAAACCTCACTAACCCTCTTTGCCGTAGCTAGAGTGGTTAGAAAATTAGCCTTTCTGATCACGTATATTAAATTTACAGAAAGGAGAGGTTCGAAATGCTTTGACATCAGGAACTTCAGACTACGTCTAAGTTCCATGCCGGAAGCTTCGATCTAGACAATTTCAAGATTTCCACAGACCTCAAAGATTGTGAAGGGCTTTGTTGTTTGACAGATCCGAATCTCTGAGACTAGAGGCCGTCAACAACATATTTCCGTATTCTACAATCGTTGGGACTGCTAGCTTATCCCATACTTCAGACGGAAAGGGAAGGCGGTAAAGTAATTCACAGATGTCAGAGGTGGAGGAACAGTCATTCTTCATGCCCTATGTCCAGAAACGGCCCCCTCCGATTGGTACACTGCAAAATATGCAGCACTGCTTTGCTTTGGCAATGAGACTTACAATTAATCTTGAAGATCCTCTCGCTTCTTGACAGTCTGAACGCATTCAGACTCAGAGCGGAGAGATTTTAGGTACCTCTCGAAGTGAGGCTGTTAGAGTAGACCGATTCTCTCGGGAAGGGTCCTTGGAAAGTGCTCTCTGAAGGACGTGACCTCTGTGAATCCAGCCTCTCGAAGGCCAACATGGGGCGATCAGCGTCTTTCTCGCTCCCTCTGATCCCAGCGATTATCTTATTATATTTCCTGATCTTTTGAATAGGGGAAAAGGGCTAACCAACTATCCCCATTCCATACTATAGGATGGCGTCTATTGCTACCGCTCTCGGATCGAGAATAAGGGAGCAACGTAGAGGAAGCTTCTTCGTCTTCAATATTGCAAAGAAATCTACGAAAGGACGTCCCCAAAGTCTCCACAACTCTCGACATACTTCTAAGCGAGGATTACTCAAACGTCAGTAGTTGCTGCCATCGATCGAGAAGATCCGCACGGACGTGCAATCGTGTAACGAACCTCTTAAGGATCGTTACGTTCCGTGCCTAAGCCGATAACCATCTCTCTCTTCTTGGGATATGAGAGAGCTGCGGAATTATCTGAGATGATTTGGACCACTCGACCAAAATCTCACTCTTCGAGGAACTGGAGAGCTAACCAAATTGCTTCCAATTCTTTTAAATTATGTGCCAGGACCTCTGTACCTCTGTCCGGATGCCTGGCACCCTCTCAGTATCACCTGAGGTGATCCTTAACCCATTGAGAGACGTTTAGAATTATCTCTAGATCTTTGATGTTATTTCAGTTCTCCTGTAGGAAAAACTGTAGAGGTCTGAATTGCAGTCTATTCAGGGAAACAAGCTTCTCCAGCGAGGAAATGGTCCCCAGCAGACTCATCCATTCCCTCACTAAGCATGCTTCCTTCCCTAATAAGGCTGCGCTTTGCATAAGCAGGAGAGCATTATTATAGTGCTATGCCGCGGTAGACTCGTACAGAATTCTGTTACAGTGCGGTAAGCAGCGCCGAACATGTCTAAGAGATATCTGTTGAAAATTTCTTAGCAAAAGGAAGTCGTGTTTATTCATGATTACCAGAAATCCCCTCAACCCGAGGCGAAAGTCATGATTGTAGGGCAGAGATACGGTTCGTCAATCAATCCCGCGGGAGAGAGAGACGTAAACGACCGAGCATAACAACGAGCTACCTGATACTGAGTTGGTGACACTGTGACAGTTACAGGCAGCAGCTTATGTTCACCTTCTCGCAGTCTTATGCCGAGTTGCCAGCTATTCTATTCATCTAAGGAATAGATTTTCCATTATTTGAACAGAAACTCTCAAGTTGGCATATTTAAGCGAAACAAAATTCGCTAAATACAGAAGCTGATTTTGTATTGTCGTAACATTACGCTTAATTAACCAAATGTTAAATCAGAAACTCCTGGAAAGTTGCCGGGAGTACCGATTAAATATACTGCGTCATCCACAATGACAGCAACCTCTCGTCTCGCACTACGTATTCTGCCTGAGTTACCAGCTACTCTCTTCTACGAAGGAATAGGTTTGTTACTATTATCAATCAGAAGAAAATTCTCAAGCAGGCATATTTAAGCGAAACAATTTGCTAGATGCAGAAGCTGAGTTGGTGTTGTTGTAACAATACCTTTAAGCATTGTCCTTACACCGGATACTCCTGGAAGTTTGCAGGAAGGACCGATTAAATACACTTAAAATAACAGTCCTTTCGGTTGCCATCTGTAGAGGTAACTACGATATGCGTATATGACTTGAACTTTACATTAGTAATATGACGCAAAGATAAAATACGTAAGTATTGTAGTCACTTGAACATCTCTACTACATTCTTTCCTCGACGAGGAAGAAAGAGAGAATGGAAATCGACTGTCTTCGTTCTCTTTGCCAAGAGAAGGAATTAATATTATTCAAATGGAAATCCTCAAGTGAGAACCGAAGATCGAAAAGGAAAGTTCAAGCTTCTTATGATATTGGACATAAGAATTCATGGACGTAGTCTATAAGTCTTTTTCCTGGATGAGCCTCTGACTAATGAATGAGAGCTCTTTCGAATTTTGTTACTTATCCGCTTATGCGATAAAATGTTATTAGTCAATGAGAACAAACCCATTTGCATGACGGAAAGTAATCCAGGAATTCGAGCATATAGTCTTCCCGATTCCCGCAGAAATCAAGGAAGGGGCAGGATTCCTGATTAGAGACTGGGCTTACGACAGGAAGGACCTTAATGTTCCCCTTCGGCAGCGCAATCCCGAAAACAGACGAGGCGTTTTATGACACTGAAATCTGCTTACAGTTTTCCTGGAATTCATCAAGTCATGGATTCTATTGAACGCTCCCTTCGTAGAAAGCGAAGTAGACATCTTGACGAGACCAAACTCCTTCCTCTTGAAGAGCGTTCTTGCAGGAATCCTGCCGAACGTCTTGATGCGTAGGACGCCTATCGTTCTGAAGAACGTCCTGGCAAGTGCTCTACCGAGCGTCATGACGTGTAGGAAGCCGAGCGTCTACAAAAGCGTCCTCGCTAGCGTCCTGGCGAGCGTCCTTGCTAGCGTCCTGGCGAGCGTCCAGATGTGTAAGACATCGAGCGTCTTCCAAAAAGCTTATCAATGTTTATGACGTCGAGCGTCTTCCAGAGCGTCCTGATGAGCGTCTCTTCGTGTAGGACGTCGAGCATCTGCAAAAGCTTCCTCACGTCTCAATGCGTAGGACATTGAGCGTCTTCAAGAGACATCCTCGCGAGCGTCTTACCGAGCGTATTGGTGCATAGAACACCAAGGGATCTGAACGACATCTCAGAGAGGATCTTATCGAGCGCCCTGATGCATGAAAGGCCACCCGAGAAGCGTCCTGGAGAGCCGCACGCTGCTCCTGAAGTGTGAGAGCACTATAGGAAGACATACGGCTATCGTCTCCAAGACGGCCTTAAAGACCTTCGTTACCTTCTAACAAAGACGGTGGCCGCCTGTGCGACATCTTGCGTCTTAGTAAAGCAAATGAACATATCCAGAAACGCGCTCAAAAAAGGAACACCGAGCGTTCCGAAAGGCATCCTCGCGAGGTGCTTGCCGAACGTCCTGATTGCATTCTTTGAGCGTCTTGAAGAACGTCCGGAATAGAAGAGCGACGAACATCAAGGGAAGCGTCATAGTGAATGACGTGCGTCAACACGAGTAACCTGAGAGGCTTCCTGGCGAGGGGAGAGCCGCTCATGAAACGCGAGCGTCCTAAGCAGAAGTACGGTGATCGTCATCAGGACGAGTCTTAAGGACGTTCGCCATTCTTGACAAAAACGACGGCCGCCTGTGCGACATCTTGCGTCTTTGTCACGCTCATCGACACTGCAGAAGGGCATTTAAAAGGACGCCTGTATGTTCTTGGGTATGAGGAATTCTTTGCCCTTCTCCTGTCGAAAACTAGGATAGTCTGTCCAGTGTCATCTCTGTCCGCTGACAGAGCGTCCCTTAGGAACGAGTAAGAGGCGTCTTGGCGAGCTGTTTGACTATGCAAATCAGCTTGCCGGACGTCAAGCTTATGAGCTTGAACAATATCCCGTTTCGTAGTAAAGCGAACGTCACATAACGTATACATAGCGCCATGAGGGGAGGAGGGAGGGGAGCGTCTTGGAAAGCAAGAAAACAATCCTTGCTACAAGAGTAAAGACGTTCCTTCCTCTCGATAGAGCGTTGAATGTCTCGAAAGGCGTCCTCGTGAGGGTCCTGCCTTAAGGACATTTTAATCTCTTGACCCAGACGACAGCCGCCTGTGCGACATTTTGCATCTTTGTCACGCTTATCGATATTAAGTCATGCCGAAGGGACGCCAGAACAGTACTCTGACGCTCCCTCCTAACGAGAGAGAGGACGTGAAGCATCCTTTTCTCTAAAGCTTCTTTTAGAGGGCGCGAGTCCTTCCGAGAGCTCCAACCCTGCGGGGAGGACGCCTCGGAGGACGAGAAGCAATCTTTCATGATTCGTGCATGTGCACGATCTTTGGCAGCCTTGGAAGCGTCTTTAGGTCCTGCCGAAGGGACGCCAGATCGGTGGGGGGTTCCCGTAACCCTCCTTCGGTTTTCAACTTGCCCCCTCCCTGGTCCTGGGAGTCCGACAGAGGTTTAGACCTAGAGGCGTTATAGGACCGATCTGACGCCCCCTCCACAACACTAGGGGCAAAATCAACATCACTACACTCACAACACTGATTGGAGAGCGAGCACTTTTTCAAGCTTACTTGATGTAATCCACCATAATAGAAAGGGCATTACCTCTCACAGACACTTCCTCTAGGTCCGTAAGCCATACCACAGGGTTAGGTAAAATAAAGTCTACTGGAGGTTAGTAGGTTCATTATCCTAACTTCTGTTTACTGTGGAGGAAGACCTCCTGATTCTATCACGCTCTAATTTGCGTACATACGAATCATACGTCTTCTTTCGGAATCAGTCAACATTACACTAATTACATTGATCTTTCAACAAAGAAAACATGTAAACGTCATGTATACTAAGCGAGTGTCTACCGAAGGTTTCGGTAGCCTCCCCTTACCCGTTGCAGACAACCAAGTCTGAAACTAGGCTAACTAGATTCAGACATCAAATGCAATGAAAAAATTTTAATTAATTTATGATAGCGTATGCCTAGCCACAAATCCAAGTCAATCATTCAAAAAATAAATAGGATACTTAAGTGGCTAATGAAGTTTCAAAATCCTAGGCGGAGGTAATGGAAACAGGTGTTTTCACTACCGCGACAGAGAAAAATCTGAATAGAAAATGGGAATGGTTCCTGATATCCGCCTCCCAGCGGCAGGAATGGGTACTAACCACCTGGCCGCCCACTGCGTGTGCCTGGAGTTTTGAAATTCTGTCGGACTTCGGAGAATACAGCTATATATATATCTGACAGGTAAGTTTCATGAACAAAATATTAAAGTAATGAGGATACTCCTCACGCATCCAAGGGCACCACCCTCCGAAGTGAGAGGAGATCCCCCAACATCAACACTGCATGCCCATCCTTCTACCTTCTTCCGATAGTAAGTGAAAGGTTGAAGGAGAAGAGAAATTACCATAACAACAAAACACGGACAAACGTTTGAAGTTCCCTTAGTAATTCCCAAGTGTAAGCGTAATTTCCGGATGAATACATGTCCCGTTACAGGATCAATATCACTTATGTTAAATACATGTCTCATCCTCACGATAAATACATATCTCTTCCTCATGCAGGTCTGAGCCAGTGTTAAAGGGCGAAAGAATGTAAATAATATGTTGGCATACCTTAGCTGCCGACTCTTAACACCAGTAGAGGGGCGGTTACAAAGGCTATCACAAAAAGTGGGTTTGTATATTAATTGAAAAACCAGGGACAAACCTTTGTTTAGTATTAATATCAAACACCGTATATGCATAATTATTTAAATACAAAAAATAAACCAAAAGGAATCCACCAGGAAAAAAGATCAACGACCAGTCAGTCGGAGCTCAAAACACACGTCTTCATCGGAAGACGGCCGAAAACAAAGTGGAGTGTTTACATCTGGGCAGGTTAGCCTGCCCCACAGTAGTTACTGCCTAACCACCTTGTTCAAGATTCAACGGCCGTAATTCCAGCTAAGCCGTGAGTACATTCCAATTGTTAAAGGACCGAGGGTTTGTGTTACGTTTCGGGACAAAAGGCTGGAGTACCGTCACCATCCTACTTAAGAACATTCAAGTCATGAATATTCATATATATGAACAGACAGGGTTCCAAGATCAAATTTTGCTCTGCGCACCTATTTTGTGAGTAAGAATTTTTGCAAAAAACAGAAGAATACAAGGAAGAAGATGAATCTATTTTCTTAACATCTTCCCTGATTATCACAGGTACAGGCAGTCCCCGGTTACCAGCGGACTGGGTTATCAGGGATCGGATTTATGGGGCTTGTCTACCGCCATAAAATCGGCAATTTATGGCGCCATAATGAGATGAATTCCAGTTATTGGCACCATAAGGGTTCTTATGGTGCGCCAGAAGGATTTTTATGGTGCGGCAGAAGGATTTTTATGGCGTGCCAGAAGGGTTCTTATGGCGTGCCAGAAGGGTTCTTATGGCGTGCCAGAAGGGTTCTTATGGCGTGCCAGAAGGGTGCTTATGGCGCCAATAACCGGTTATCGGCGGCTAAAGCGCCGTTATGGCGCCATAGATCACCGAGTTTCGGTTAATGGTACTTTTTGCTTATCGGGACACCCCCGGGGAATGGAACCCCCCTCCCCCCACCAATAACCGGGGACAGCCTGTACAGGCAGTCTCTAGTTAACAGCGTGGGTTCCATTCCCAGCTGAGCACAGATTACCGAAACTCGTGGATAGTAATTATGGTACATGTATATAAATGGAGTTTACGATGTTGTATGCAGCAATAAACCACTTATCAGCATCACTGACTGCTTATTGGTGCTGATAAACCACTTACCAACACCAATAAACTGCTCACCAATGGCAAGAAACCACTTACCGATGACAAAAATCACCCACGATCGCTGAAAATCTGGTTGAAAATGTTGTTATCCAAGCGCTGTATAACTGAAACGCCATTAAATGCTGCTGCTGATAATCGAGAACTGCTGTATTCTCATGATTAACTACCATGTACAGTGGACCCCCCGTATTCGCGTTCTCCAGATTCGCGGACTCACACATTCGCGGATTTCTCTCGGGAACGTTTCCCTGCATTATTCGCGGAAAATTCACGCATTCGCGGTATTTTTCTGTGATAAATATCACAAATTCCTGGTTTTTTTGATGAATTTCATCATAAAATACACTTTTTATGATAAAACTATTAAAAATGATATTGTTATGATACAATAAAGTTTGTTCATACTTACCTGGCAGATATATATATAGCTGTATTTTCTGAAGTCCGACAGAATTTTAAAAACTTCCGACACACGCAGTGGTCGGCCAGGTGGTTAGTACCCATTCCCGCCGCTGGGAGGCGGGTATCAGGAACCATTCCCATTTTCTATTCATAATTTTTATTTCCACTGTCCCCTGAGGGGAGGTGGGTGGGTACTTGATTATATATATCTGCCAGGTAAGTATGAACAAACTTTATTGTATCATAACAATATCATTTTGTTCATGAAACTTACCTGTCAGATATATATATAGCTGAATCCCACCTTTGGAGGTGGGAAGGGACAGAATAGAAGGATTTTGGGAAACAAATGCATGCAGATGATTTACATCTTGGTTCCACCTGTTAGCATAGCTGGCTTCGTGGTTACTGCCACGTAAGCCTGCTTGTGCTACTAGAGTTGCCAGCGAGGTAGAGACCTATATAGCTGGTGCACTCCAGATGATCTGTCAACAGGGGCGAGACCACGACGTGACTAGACCATATTGACCATACCATGAGGGCTAAGAAGTAAAATAAATATATATACATATATATATATATATCACCACCTGACCAACCTAGCCAAAGTTAAGGTGTTTTAACTAAGGCTTAAGAGTTAAGAAGTCGCCGTTGTCGGCGACTCAACAACTAAATTAAGAGCTCTTCCTAACCATTTTCTACAGGATAGGATGAGTGGTACTTCTTGCCCCCAAGATTGTGTCTGCAGACACGTATGGCCCTAGCGAGCAGCAGATCTCATATGCCATCTTCACATCTCGCAAGGAGTGTGAAGTGAACACAGAGTTGCTTCGCTAAAACATGGTACTCAGGATGTTGCTGAGTGCCATGCTCTGTTGAAATGCTTCCGAGGCCGCGCCCTCACCTCGTGAGCATCAGATAAAAGATTTCAAATCTGTGCAAACACAATGAAGGAGCATTTTTGAAAGAACTCCTTAACACTAAAGCCAGGGTGTTCTTCGATATGGGCAAGTCTGGTCTTTTTCGGAACACTGCAGATTGCCCGAATGACTTCGACTTTCTTGTTTTATGTAGATAAAACTTGAGAGACCCGACAGGGCACAGGACTCTCTCTGGCTCCTGCCCACTAACTTGTGCCATCCTTGCTTCCAAGCTCCTGGCCCAAGGACAAAACGGGTTTCCATTCTTAGGCCACAACGGAAGGCTTAGAGAGCACACCGCCTTGTGTTCTCTATAGCCAAAACTTATGACGATGGCTTAAAATTTCACTAACCCTCTTTGTCGTATCTAGGGTGGTAGGAGAAGGCCTTCCTGATCACATGCAAGAAGTTAACAGGTAGGAGAGGTTCGAATGCTTTGACATCAAGAACTTAGACTACGTCTAATGTTTCCATATTGAAAGCTTCGATCTGGACATGCACAGTCATCCGTCTGTACTAAAGTCAGGTGACCGACCAGTTGACCAGTCAGACGAATCAAGGACAGCAAGGCTGTACCCTGAAGACCATAAGGCACTATTCTTCGCTGAAGGATGAGTGTCTGGACTGCCTGGGCGATTCAATCTAAGCAAACCTTGGGGGTGTATCAACGCAACCCAACGTCGTCAGCGAATCAACTCCTGACTCGAGCTTCTGGTGCCAGGAGAAAGGAGCGAGGAGCAAAAAGGCGATTCAGTCCCGAAGGAAGAATGCCTGACAGTCCAACCTGGTCTCATGTTACACGATCATCGGGGGTGTATAAACGCAACCGACTTCGTCAACAAGAAACTCAGGGCTACTATATGTCGCCTGATCTCGCACGAGTGTCTGACTCCGAGAAAACAGGTGAGACAAAAAGTAGATGGTGAGCGAGTTTCGAGATTCCACAGAACTCAAAGATCGTGAAGGGCTTTGTTGTTTGACAGACGCAAATCTCTGAGCCCAAAGGCCGTCAACAACATATTTGCATATTCTTTAATAGTTGTGACTGCCAGCTTATCCCATTCTTCAGACGGAAATGGAAGACGGTAATCTTATTCCTGTCAACATCTCGATAGTCTGAACGTAGTCAGACTCAGAGCGGAGAGGTTATAGGTACCTTTCGAGTTAGAGTAGACCGACTCTCTCGAAAAGGTCCTTGGAAAGTGAACTAGGAAGTATGTGACCTCTGTGAAGTCCCCAGGATCCTGAAGGCCAACATGGGGCGATCAGCGTCATTGTCCGCTCCCTGTGACGTCATAAATCCTCTTATTACATTTCCTAAGCGATTGAAAAAGGGGAAAAGAGACTAAACATCCATCCCCGTTCAATATCATAGGATGGCGTTTAATGGTACTGATCCCGGATCGAGAATAAGGGAGCAGAGAAGAAGAAGCCTCTTCGTCCTCAACATATCGAAGAGAAGAATGAAAGGGCGTCCCTAAAGTCTACACAACTCTCACTTACTTCTAAAGAAAGATTCCACTCGGAAGTGAATGGTTGCTGCCGTCGATCGAGACGATTCGTACGGACTTTTGCAATCCTGTAACGAACCTGTAGAGGATCGTTACATTCTACGCCTGTTGTTATAATAGGCTCTTTCTCGTAAACTCGAACAAGGACCGAGAGAGGATACTTCTTAAGATATGAGAGAGCTGTGGAATATCAGAGTTGATCTGGACCACTGGTTCCCAAAAAACTTCGTTTCGAGGACTGGAGGGACTACCGAATCGCTTTTACTTCTTTCAGATTAAGATCCAGGACATCTGAAACCCATATCCAGATGTCCGGCACCTTCTTTCTATCACCTCAGGGGGGGTGATAGACGCACTGAGAGATGTTCAGAATCATTCCTAGATCTAGAATATTTCAGTTTCCCGGTAGGAAAAAACTGTGGTCTGAATTGCAGTCTATTCGGGGAAACAAACTTCTTCAGGAAGGAAATGGTCCCCAGCAAGCTCATCCATTCCCTTCCCTCCCCGAGTATGCTTACTTCCCTAATAAGGCTGCGCTTTGCCTAAGCAGGAGAGCAAATAAAAGTGCAATGTTGCGGTAGACTCGTAGTTCCATACCGTGCGGTAACGAGCACCGAAAGGATTAAGAGATAACTCTGTTGAACATAGTAAGGCAAAACGAATGCAACGTTTATTCATTCACGTAAGATATCCCCTCAATCTTAGGCTAAAGTCCGTGATTGTAGGACAGATAATACAGTTAGTCAGTCAATCCCGCAGGAGAGACTGTAACCGTCAGCACAGAGATACGGTTAGTCAGTCAATCCCGCAAGAGAGAGAGACGTAACCTACAGCGAATGACAGCGCACGATCTGTTACTGGCTCGGTTGGACTGGAGGACAGACACAGCGTGACAGCAGCAGCCAGCAGCTTACGAACGTCGTCTCTTAACTTTATGTCTGGGTTGCCAGCTACCCTATTCTACGAAGAAATAGGTCCGTTATTTTTTAAGCAGAAAGACTCTCAAGCTGGTATATTTAAGCGAAACAGAAAACGCTAAATATATAGATGCGTTTGTGTCGTCAGAACACTACCATACAACGGTAAAAGATAAATCGGAAACTCCTGGAAGGCTGCAGGGAGTAACGATTAAATGTCCTTAAAATAGACAATAGACCTCTCGGTTGCCATCCGAAGAGGTAACTACAGCAAGCGTATATGACTTGAACCAACCAGAAGTAAAATAACGCAAGGCAAAATATGAAATTATATCACAATAAAGTTTGTTCATACTTACCTGGCAGACATATATATAGCTGAATTCGGAAATACAGCTACATACATATCTGACAGGCAAGTTTCATGAACAAAACTTAAGAGAATCGAAGCAGTCAGCTCAAGCTTCTTATGTTATTGGACATAAGCGTTCATTGACGTAGTCTACAAGTTTATTTCTTGTACGAGTCTGCGAATGACGAATGAGAGCTCTTCCGAATCTTGTCAATAAGAGCTTATTCGCTTACGCAATATCAAGTTAATGAGATGTTTGTCAATGAGACTAACCCATTTACGGGACAAAGAGATATTTTGTCAATGCAGGGGATACCCCACTTACTTGACAAAACGAAAGTATAATTGTCAATGGGGGAAAGTCACTGAATTGACAAAACGTAATCCAGGAAGTCGAGCCATTTAATTTTTCCGATTCCCGTCTCAAACGAGGAGGGGGCAAGAATATGTTAAGAGACTGGGCTTACGGCAGGTAGAACGACGATGTTCAATTCGGCAGCGTAGTCCCGACTAGAAACTAACAAAATCTATCATCTGAAAAACCCTTTCAGATGGGCTAAAAAGCTTGCAAAATTATCCTGGGAAGAGGAAGAAACTCTCCAACCAGCTTCCTCTCCCGTATCACAACTAATGCCTGCTAAAGCTTAAAATTTATTGGCAGAATGGCAAAGGTTGCGGTAGAGCAAACGAGATCTTCCCTTGAGCTTTCCTTAACTCCATCCACCTATGCGAAAAGCAATATTAATTGACAGAGACCTCTTGAATTCACGAAACCCGATGTCTTGCTGTTTTCGAAGAAGAAGTTGTCTGTTCACTTTAAGCTTCCTCCGAAGCACTGCCTACTTCACATTCTTTGCAGGTGAGGTAGAAGGTATCACCGAAGGTAGAGGTAAAAATTCTTTAGGCCCAAATCTGAAACAAGAGCTTGAAGAGTTCAACAGAAACGTTCAGCCAGGCGACAAACCTGGCGTGCACTGGTGCACGCTCGGCGTCCCCTGGCGCGCGCTCGGCGTCCACTGGAGCGCGCTCGGCGTCCACTGGAGCGCGCTCGGCGTCCACTGGAGCGCGCTCGGCGTCCACTGGCGCGCGCGCTCGGCGTCCACTGGCGCGCGCTTGGCGTGCACCCACGCGCGCCTGGAGTCCATCCGAGCGTCCCAGGCGTCCGCTCTCAAAAGCTTCCTGCTACTATGACTTCTTTTACGTATTTCTCGGTGGAAAGACGGACACGAGTTCAGGCGACGTTCGCCTTCTTACTTCTCACTGAAACGCATAACGACAGAGAGAGAGAGAGGACGTGAAGCGTCCTCTTCTATAAAGCTTCTATTTAGAGGGAGCGAGTCCTTCCGAAAGCTCCAACCCTGCACGGGAGGACGCTTCGGAGGACGAGAAGCAAACTTTCAGGATTCGTGCACGCGCACGCACTTTGGCAGTCCTGGGGATTTTCATCAGAAACTGCGAAGGCACGCCAGATCGGTGGGGGTTCCTTGTAACCCTCCTTAGGCTTTCGACATGCTCCCTCCCCGGGTCCTGGGAGGCAAGCAGAGGTCCCGGCCTAGAGGCGAAACGAGGCCGATCTGACGCACCCTCCACTACACAAGGGGTATCACTGCACTTCTGCACTTCACTTTTACTCTCTAAAGCAAGCACTTTCGATTCTAAGTTATGAATCGAAAGAGTATCAGAGAAAGGGCAATTCCTCTACAGACACTACTTAGGGCCCGAAGGCTACACTGCAGTGGGTTAGGGGGGAGTAAACAATTACAGAAGTAGCACTTCACAGCAATGAAGGAGAGCGAGCACCTCTCGTAGACATATTCATAGCCCGTAGGGCCATACTACAGGGTTAGGCAAAATAAAGTCTACAGGAAAGGTTAGCAGGTTCACTACCCTGACTTTTGTTACTGATTAATTGCGTACATACGAATCATACGTCTTCCTTACGGAATTAGACATGTTTACTGATTAATTGCGTACATACGAATCATACGTCTTCCTTACGGAATTAGACATGTTTACTGATTAATTGCGTACATACGAATCATACGTCTTCCTTACGAATATACGTACTTCTTACCGAATAGACAAAGTCTCACTCCTTACATGACAAATCTCAACAAAGAAGCAAGACCCATACCCCTCGTACATACCAAGTGCGGATCTACCGAAGCTTTCGGTAGCCACACCCTATCTTTGCAGACAACCCCGTCTGAAACTAGTGTGAGGACCAGAGATTAAGACAGGTAGCTGGGTACTGATAATTTATTTACAGACAAACTGGGTTGACATAGACAGGTGCGGACGGATATGTAGTGCAGTCTCGCACCGCAAACAGAAATGACTCCGAGACGGTAAATTTGTGTTTTCTTACAGACATTCATTTAGATATAATAAAGCGTACATATTAATGGAATTGCAAGTGTTATACATCAGCGAAAAGGCCGCGGAACGCTCTATCGGATGGAAGTAAGGACAACGCGACTTGATGATTGGTTACAATGAAAATAGGGAAAAAGTGTTGTCCTTACAAATACTCCCCCCCAAGACAATGATTATGGAGTAATTATTGGATGACAAATTACATGACAATTTGGAGGCAGGGGGCGACCCCGTGTCGTTGTGGCACTTGATGTGGGGCGTCCTCGAGTATAGTCCTTCGGTTTTGCTGATCGACAGGATGCCTCCCCTGGCGGTAGCCTGGGGGGTTCTACTGTATGCCGGGCGACCAAGAACTGCGAGAGAGAGCTGCATTGTGTGTGGTGGGGACGGGCCGTGGGAATCCCCAGGTGCGGCAGTGGCGTCCCGCGGGCATGGCGGAACCACAGGTGAGCAGCGGCGTCAGCAGGTCGAGGAAAACCCACAGGTAGCGGCGTCGGCAGGCAGGCAGGGGAGGCCCACAGGCGTGGAGGGGGGTCGGTAGGCCGAGGAGGACTGCAGGCGGCGGCGTCAGAAGGGTGAGCAGGTTCACAGGTGTAGCATCGACGTCAGGAAGGCCGAGCGAGCCCCAGGAATAACGGCAGCGTCGAGGTTTGAAGAGGCCCACAGGCAGCGACGTCAGGGGCCGAGCAGGCCCACGTGTGCCGGCCGCGACGTCGAGGGTGGGTAAAGCAGGTCCCTCGGTGTAGCAACGGCGTCGGCTGCAGGGAGGGGAGGCCCCACAGGCAGCGACGTCGGGTAAGGGTAAAGCACGTCCCTGCTTATAGCAGCAGTGTCGGCAGGCAGGGAAGCCCACAGGCAGCGACGTTCGGGTGGGTAAAGCACATCCCTGGCTTATAGCAGCAGTGTCGGCAGGCAGGGGAAGCCCACAGGCAGCGACGTCGGGTGGGTAAAGCACGTCCCTGGCTTATAGCAGCAGTGTCGGCAGGCAGGGGAAAGCCCACGGCAGCGACGTCGGCGTGGGTAAAGCACGTCCCTGGCTTATAGCAGCGGCGCCTGCAGGCAGGGGCTTTCATCTGGGGACTCGCAGGTGCGGCAATGGCGCGGGGGAAAAACCGAGGAGGCCCGCAGTTGTGGCGGGTCGAGAAGATATCTGGTGTCCCCCAGGTGAGACAAAGGAGGCCGCGAGGTCGGATGGATGTTTCTGGACCGCCGCCTGACTTTTGTGTTGGTGACCAGCACCCAGCTACCCGTCCTCGAAATAAACGCCAAAACACGCTGGGAAGCAGTGCCGTGATTAGTCCGTTAATGGCGTTGGTCGTCCTCGCAGTGGAGTTTTCAGAGACCTAAACTGTGGCGCCGTATTGAGTCCGTTAAAGGTTCTCTGAAGGTGAGCGGCCGTATTTAGTCCGTTAAAGGCTGGGCCTAAACCGCTTGTGTCACCAACTCCGGGAGGTCACCAGTTGTGAGGACCAGAGATTAAGACAGGTAGCTGGGTACTGATAATTTATTTACAGACAAACTGGGTTGACATAGACAGGTGTGGACGGATATGTAGTGCAGTCTCGCACCGCAAACAGAAATGACTCCGAGACGGTAAATTTGTGTTTTCTTACAGACATTCATTTAGATATAATAAAGCGTACATATAATGGAATTGCAAGTGTTATACATCAGCGAAAAGGCCGCGGAACGCTCTATCGGATGGAAGTAAGGACAACGCGACTTGATGATTGGTTACAATGAAAATAGGGAAAAAGTGTTGTCCTTACACTAGCCTACCTAGATTCAGATATTTTATGCAAAAATGAATCAATTTCAAATCAATTTAAGATAGCGTATGCCTAGCCACAAATCCCACAAATCCAAGTAAATAAATCAAAAGACAATTAGGATACTTAGCGGCAATGAAGTTTCCAAAATCCTAAGACGGAGGTACTGAAAACAGGTGTTTTCAGCACCGGCGACAGAAAAATTATGAATAGAAAATGGGAATGGTTCCTGATACCCGCCTCCCAGCGGCGGGAATGGGTACTAACCACCTGGCCGACCACTGCGTGTGTCGGAAGTTTTTAAAATTCTGTCGGACTTCAGAAAATACAGCTATATATATATCTGACAGGTAAGTTTCATGAACAAAAAACCATGTAGGAAAATTTTTAGTGGGTTTTTCTTGAGTTTTAACTAACAAAATAGGCTGTTTTTAGCATTTTTATAGGGGTTCCAAATATTCGCGGGTTCTAACTATTCACGGGGGGGTCTGGTACGCATCTCCCGCGAATACGGGGGGACCACTGTATTCTTCTTATAATACCAAAAATAATTGTTAATTTTTGTAAAATATTCCCACTTATTTCTATCTTCCTGATTTAACTTGCTCTGTGATGATTTCCCATTTTCTATATTTCCTCTATCCAAAGTAAACATTTAGTAGTATATATTTTTGTCACTAGATGGCAATATGTACTGTTTACTTTATGAACTTCCAATGTCAAGACACTGCTCCTGTGAAATTCTCTCCAACTTTGTAACCTTCAATGAAAAAATACTATACAGGCAGTCCCCGGGTTACGGCGGGTTCGGCTTACGACGTTCCGAGGTTAAGGCGCTTCTCAATTATATTAATCAGACATTATTTCCAGGGTTACGACGCATGTTCCCGGGTTACACCGCCTACAACCCTGATCTGGCAGATGAAATAAGACACCAAAAATGCAAAATAATCAATATTTTAAGGTTTATTTGATTAAAAATGCAATAAGAATGCAGTTTACATAGTTTTCAATGCACCCAAAGCATTAAAAGTAAGGTTTTCTTAGGATTTTTCACGATGTTCTGGCTTACGACGATTTCCGGCTTACGACGCGTCTCAAGAACGGAACACCCGTCCTAACCCGGGGACTGCCTGTATTTTGATTGTTGTATAAATCTGAACTTTATTTTCTTTTACCTTTTTTGCATCCAAAGTAATTCTTTATAACACAGGCAGTCACCGGTTATTGGCAGGGGTTCCATTCTCGGCAAGGTGCTATGCGAAAACTGCCATTAACCGGAGCTGTGATTTATGACGCTTATGGCAGCGAGTTTCAGTTAATGGCACCTCGGTTACGTATGTAATAGCGCTGTAACTCTATTAGGTGCCGATAACTGAAACTTGACCTGTTATGGCACCATAACTCGCTGATTTTATGGCGCTAGACAAGCCAGATTGCCATTAACCGAATCTGTCGATAACTGGGGACTGCCTTATAAGAAAAAGCTCAAGATTTGCACTGTTGTAAGCCATAAAAGGTGCAGGGGAAACAAAAATTAGTTATTTATCAACAATATAAAAATAAAAACAATTAGACTGTAGGGAAAATTTTACATTCTATAATATTTCACGATTATAGACTACATGTCAACCATTTTCAAGTTCTAAATTAAAACATTCTGAAATTAAGACCAGAGTACTCTACTACTGTAAATGTCATGAAATTATTAAAGCATTTCATTTCAATGTTCTAGCCCTTTTATTTATATCTAAAATAAATTCCGGTAACATTTTACCTAAAAAAATTATAGCATTTTTGTTAAGTCTAAGCAACAGCTCCACATGCAGTATTACCTTGGAAATGGATTTTTCTTATATTTCAGTGTTGCTGATGAAGGATTTGGTGTTGTTTATTGTTGGTCAGTTATTATTAACCTCATATCCAGCCAGACCTTTTGGAAAAGTGGGGTTTAGCATGGAGGAAAACTTTGAGAGAACCGGACTGCCATGTTGTTATGGAATGGTTCCTCACATGCGCAAGTCATTAGGGAGCCATATGTTTAAAAAGGGATTGGCTAAGGAAATATACGGTATCATAAGAGGAACTGGGTATATACTAAATTAATGTACAGTGATGCTCAAATCTCATGCGACATGACTCCATGGGATTTTGTTCAAAATTCACTAACTAGCAACCTAGCATGCTCCATATTTATCTTTTATTTCAGTGTGAAAACGCGATTATCCCATACACTAAAGCCATATGTTTCATAAGAGTGAAATCTGCCATATATTTAAAAATTGTAAGGAAATGTCACATGTAGCCAAATTTCAGAAAAACTCTTACGAAACATTTTCAAAACTTTCGTTCACTCATTGCTGAAGCATTTAACCAAAATGAAGTCGCCATCAAACCTCAGTTCAAATGTTAAATAAAAAAAATAAAAAAAAATTAAAAAAATGTTGTAACATTAATAATGCTTCCAAAACAAGCAAATAAAAAAAATGTTGTAACATCAATAATGCTTCCAAAACAAGCATAAAATCTGAAATAGTCATATTTGATTGCTTTTACCCTCAACGCTGAAAAACTTTAAATATGCATTTACATAAGTAGAATGCGCCCACCGATATCAACGTGTGAGGAGCGCATGTGTGACGTATCAGTGTCGGTGCAACAACAACCACCTGGTATATAAGTAGGTCTACAATGAGTAGCGACCATTAAATTATCTTGAAAACATTTACTTTATAAGTGTTGAAGGACTCTTTGGATTTTCATACATAATTATTTGTTATCTTTCTTAAATATTTCAAAACTGATAGCATACTAGCAAATATTTGCCTATTTGTCAAAGCCAAGATATTATTCCTAGGCCTAGGTGTTAGATTTCTTTACTTTGCACTTAACATTCACATATCTATATTAACAATTTCTGGCCAGAAGGCAAATGAGGTTATCTACACATTCTTGCACTTCAAGTTACCCTATGAAAGAATAAGTTATACACCAAAAGCGAGCAGAGGGACTTTTAAGAAAATAAATATTGTAAACCAGTTGAAAAACAAGTGTTCCTTTTGCCTTGGTATTAATACTATGATATTTCGATTAATAGCCATCTTCTCCATATAACCAAAATCATCATCATCTTTTATTCCTCAAAGAACAGGTAATCTCTACAAATAAAAACATTAGTAAAGTTTATATCTCAGAAAGCTTAGATTATTTTTCTAGGCCTATAAATCATTTTGCAACATAGAGGCAGTTTAAACACAGCCTGTAACTTCAACATTCAAAGAAAACTGGTTGTAATTCATATTCCTCAAAGAACAGGTATGTAATTCATATTCCTCAAAGAACAGGTAATCTCTACAAATAAATTCATCAGTAACAGATTACATCTCAGATGGCTTAGATTATTTTTTTAGGCCTATAAAACATTTTCCAACATACAGGCAGTTTAAACGCAACCAAAATCTTCAGCATTCAAATAAAACTTGTTTTAATTCATATTCCTACATTGAAATTGTTGTTATGACTGTTGAGCTTATTAGATCTACTGTCGTAATGCTGCAGACATGGTTATATCCAGTCCGAGGAGCATGTTAAGTGTGCTTCCATTGCTGGTACCGCTAACCTTATCACACCACACTTGAACTGAGTAACGTAAAGATAAAAAAAATAAAAAATCAAGGTATTTCTACAGAAGCAATCCACGGTGGCTTAGACTATGGCAATTGACTGTTTCCTATGTTATTTTAGTAGCTGTACAAGATTTAAAAGTAATATCCATTCGGGCGGCTGTAACTAAGCAGTAATTTACCTTTGAAAGTTACATAATAGCCGTACCAAACTCAAAGGTAAATTAAAGTTTAGTTCCAACCAAACGAAAAAAATATTCCATACAACCCTTGTAAATCAACTAAAATAACATAGAAAATGTCAATTGCCATAGTCTAAGTCACCGAAGAACGGTCCTATAGGACGGTACCAAGTATTCATTACGGTGAGGGAAATGTAAACACAGCCTCCATGTTTGAACTCCCCAACCACCACGGAGGCATATGTTCACTAAGGGGGGGGTAACGCACACGGGGTGGGCAGGGTAAGGTGGATGGTACGAGTTGTCTTAGCAGCACCCCACTGAATAGTAACAGAGACCTTAACGTAACTTTCGGCAAAAGCCTAACACTCACTCCCAAAACAAATAATTAAGAATAATGTTTGGACCTTACCTTAAAGGGGTGGAGGGTACAAAGCCTTTAAGAATGCATGGAGGCGGGTCTTGGGTTCCTCAAAATGCAGCTTGAAATAAGCAACAGCCAAGTACCCGACGAAGTTGTACATTCTCCTCCCGTATCTTGGAGTCAACTGCCGGAGTTCCCTCCACCTCCTCTCGATTGTATTAGTATGGGCACCGGTTTCTGGGTCCACAAAGTTCATCGAGTGGTTGACTGTCAAGTGGACATAACCTTCATCTCCCAGGCAGTCATAAGCCCTCCAACAGTCAGAAATAATAGTGGTAACCGGCACAATGTATTCTTTGATAACTGCAAGCAGAGTCCCACTCGTCCTGTCGGGTACGGGAACAACGAAAAACTCCCGGGTCTGCCTGCAAATACCACCGAACACCCACTGCCCTTCGATGAGGCGACCTATGTTGTATTTTCTTCTCCCAAACTTCGCCTCATCGATTTCAACAATTGTGCCGGGCCCACCAATTTCCTTTTTCTGTTGGAAGCACCAATTAACTAGGACCTGAAATAAAAGTCAGTGTTAGGGGAGGTAATTAAGTAGGGTAAATTTCATAATAATACAAGGCAGGTTGTGCATGAGAGATGGAGGGAGGGAGAGAGAGTGAGGGAGACGGAGGGGGTAGGAATGGAAAAGGGTGAGGGGATAAGCAAAATACTTACTTCCCGGGAGAAGCTGGCCCAATCATTAATTGTTGAGTCTGACAGTCCAAGTTCTGTTCTCGCAACTTTGCAAGAAAAAAAAATCCCTCACATACAGGTACGCGAAGAACAGAACTGTCTCAACATCAAGGTGGGACCCAGAGAACCAAGTGCCCTTAAACAAGGAAAAGTAGTAAGAACAGCGTTTCTTTGCTTTCTTACTATGCGGTCGATAAGACCGGTCACACCTAAAGGTAAACGTGGAGGGAAAAGTACCAATTATAAACCTCAAAACATGAAAATATGGAGTAGGTCATAAATGGTATAGGTGTAATATAATATTGCCATTAATCTAGGGTCGGGTCATATCACGGTTACACGTAGAAACCAACAAACTACTCGTAAGGTATTTACCTGAAGCACTTCTTTTGCAAATCTAGGCGGCACTCATTCCCACAATGGGGGCAAAAGACCTGCTTTCTCAGGAGGCCGTGGTCCTGGCATAAACATATCAGCCGTTCATAATTACCTGAGTAATAGGCAGAGAAATCTCTGTAACTCAATGGGGGCAAAAGACCTGCTTTCTCAGGAGGCCGTGGTCCTGGCATAAACCGATTAAGTCGTTCATAATTACCTGAGTAATAGGCAGAGAAATCTTTGTAACTCATGTAACAATTGTTACATGAAGTTGGCAAAGAGTTCCTGGTGAGGGGCTGGGGCGAGCGTGAAGTTGATGCACCAGTCGAAGTCATGGCGGCAGATTCAACAGTTGTACAGTTAGGAGGTGGTAGGAGGCCGGACCGTACAAAACAGGGTAGGGGAGGTGGGGTGGAGTAGTAAAAATGTTTTAATGCTATTGGTTGAGGCAGGGTGGGGCTGAGGTAAATGTACAAGCACTTAACAAAATAGGTTGGCCATTTTAAGGGTAATAAAAGGAAATGGGTAGTTAAGGAACTAAATGTAAATGTGGGATGGGTTCAAAATATGAATTAATACAAATACATACATAACGGGCCCAGGAGGGGGTGGGATTTAAGTCCTGGGTGGTAAATGTGTAATAGGGCCTAAAGTTGTTTTAATAAATACTAAATACCAAATTAAACATAGGTTACCATATAACAAAACTAATTTAACTTGTAGGGGATGTTGCCTGACCAGGAGGGGTTGGCCCTGCTGTACCCCTCCTTAAAGAACCAAACCAACCTAACATAACCTAACCTAGCAGGAGATGTAACCTAACCTAGTAGGGAACTTAACTTAGTAGGAAATGTTGCCTGACCGGGGAGCGTACCCCCCCCCAAGGCCTAGAAAGGAATGTAACCTAACCTAACATAATAGTAGGGAACTTAACCTAGAGGGGATGTTGCCTGACCAGGGGGCGAAGCCCCCCTGTAAGCCCCCTTGAAGACCTAGCCTAACCTAGTAAGGAATGTAACCTAACGAACCTAACCTAGTAGGGAAGTTAACTTAGTAGGGAATATTGCCTGACAGGGGGGTTTAGCCCCCCCTTAACCCCCCTTAAAAGCCTAACCAACCTAACCTAGTAAGGAATGTAACCTAACCAAACCTAACCTAGTAGGTAACCTAGTAGGGAATGTTACCTAACCAACCTAACCTAACCTAACCTAGTAGAGAACTTAACCTAGTAGGGAATGATGCCTGACCCCGCCCGGTGACTTAAAAGGCCTAACCTAACCTAGTAGGGAATGTAACCTAACCAACCTAACCTAACCTAACCTAACCTAACCTAGTAGGGAACTTAACCTAATAGGGAATGTTGCCTGACCGGGGGCGAACCCCCTTAAAGGCCTAACCTAACCTAGTAGGGAATGTAACCTACCCAACCTAACCTAACCTAGTAGGGAATGTTGCCTGACCGGGGGGGCGTACCCCCCCTTAAAGGCCTCACTTAACGTAGTAAGGAATGTAACCTAACCAACCTAACCTAGTAGGGAATGTAACCTAACCAACCTAACCTAGTAGGGAACTTAACCTAGTAGGGAATGTTGCCTGACAGGGGGGCAAAGCCCCCCATAACCCCCCTTAAAGGCCTAACCTAACCTAACCTAGTAGGGAACTTAACCTAGAGGGGTTGTTGCCTGACAGGGGCATAACCCCCCTTAAAGGTCTAGCCTAACCTAGTAAGGAATGTACCCTAACCAACCTAACCTAACCTAGTAGGGATGTTGCCTGATGGCCCCCATAACCCCCCTTGAAGACCTAACCTAACCTAGTAAGGAATGTAACCTAACCTAACCTAGTAAGGAATATTGCCTGACCAGGGGGGCGTACCCCCCTTAAAGGCCAAACCTAACCTAGTAAGGAATGTAACCTAACCAAACCTAACCTAGTAAGGAATGTAACTTAACCAAACCTAACCTATTTAGGTAACCTAGTAGGGAATGTAACCTAACCAACCTAACCTAGTAGGGAACTTAACCTAGTAGGGAATGTTGCCTGACCAGGGGGGGGGGGGTGGGGGGGGGGGGACAGAGCCCCCCTATCCACCCTTGAAGAACTAACCAACCTAGCCTAACCGGGTACCCCCCTTCAAGGAAGTAAAACTAGTAGATAAACCAACATATAACAAACTAAACCTAGTAGGGTATGTTGCCTAACCGGAGGGGATTCGCCCCCCAGTAGGTAAAATGACATATAAATCTAACTTTGAAGGGTGTGGAAGTGTTGTAAAATGTTAAAAGCATACATAACTGCATAACAGTAAGGAAACTGGAAGGGATGTGTAAATTGTAATGTCTGTAAAACGGTATAATGGGATATATTTAAATGTAGGTTTTATAATAATAATGGCAAACTATATATTTAAATGTAGGTTTTATAATAATAATAATGGCCCACTTTAATCTAGGTATTGGTATGGGTGAGAAATGCATTATAAATAGTGTAACGTAAAGAGCCAGTCGTGAATACTGGAAAGGGGAGGGATTGAGTTGTGTATAAATCATATAGGGAGTGTGAATGTAATATGCAACGCAATGTACAATTTCACATAACAGGTAGGTAGGTAAGTATCGAAACGTCCTAAAACCTAGTTCTAGTATCAAGACGTAGGCATTTTTAGGTGTCTGTCCTTAATTATAACATAATATTTCAAATAATATATGGTGAAATTATTAGGTCGGGATATTTCAAAACAGTTATTATACAAATACTATGGAAAAAGGAAAAGGAATAAACACTAGAATTCACATATGTTTAATAAACAAATTAGGTAAATGCTTTTATGTAACTCAACGTATGGTTACCAGCCAGGGTTCCCAGATGACACCACTACCAACCAGCCAAAGTCTACCATGAAACCAGCCAAAATCCCGCCAAATGGAAATCCAAACCAACCCAAATAACCGCCAAATATATGTGCGTTATATTTACTTTTATAAATGCATATTTTTTATCATATATATGCTTGTATAGCAGCACCATAGTTTTAGTTACATAATATAAACTACTATAAGAATACAGGAAAAAAAAACGAGAATGAATTGAAATTTTGAAATGAGGCTCGCTCTCCGAGAATCCGGCAGCCTGTTTTGTGGTCGTCTGGTGTGTGTGTGATTTTTTTTTTTATTCCATCTACATATTTTGCTTAAATGTTACCAAGTTTTTACTGAAAACCTATTCAAATTCCCCAGATTTTCCTGAAAACCTTGAAAAATTCCCAATCTGGGCACAGATTCCTCAAACGTCAGGTCACTGTTTAGCTCAAACAAAGTTTCTGAAAACCAGCCAAAAAACCACTAACCAGCCAAAGTGAATTTTTACCCACGAAATTAGAAAAAAAAAAAAAAAATTTGTGAGAAAACGCCAAATCTGGGAACCCCATTACCAGCCAATCCTTCACTCAGTCTGGTAGCAACGTAGGGGTCATACTGTAACGTGTTTGGCTAAATACATGTATCCCTCCCGTAAACCCCCATTTTTTCCCTCACTAAGAAGTCTGAGTTTAGGCCAAAAGCTCCCTTACAGTTAGCGCATGCGCAGTAGCATTAGCGCATGCGTAGTAGGATTCAGTGTCGTGGTAGTAGTAGTAGTAGATGAATATGGATGTGGAACGGCTCCACTATCGCTAGTTTTTTATCTCTTATTTCCGCCTGTATTTCGTGTTTTTAAAAGTGATAAATGTGGGAAATACCACAATAACATGGCAAAAACTCCCCCCAAGTGGTTTCTCCCCACCCAAAACCCCGGTTCCCACTGGGGGTCCCCCTTACCGTAGGATAGAGTTGGGGTTTTGTCCCCACCCAAAACCCCGGTTCCCACTGGGGGTCCCCCTTACCGTAGGATAGAGTTGGGGTTTTGTCCCCACCCAAAACCCCAGTTCCCACTGGGGGTCCCCCTTACCGTAGGATAGAGTTGGGGTTTTGTCCCCACCCAAAACCCCGGTTCCCAATGGGGGTCCCCTTTACCGTAGGATACAGTTCAAAGGTAAATTAGTGTCGTCCAAATAAATATTACTTCAAATTCTTGTTCACGAGGTAAAACTGCATTGAAAAACCGCAATTGCCATACTCTGGGCCGCCACGGATAGGTACACTAGATCTACCAAAATCAATTCAAATCACACAAATTAAGAATTATACCAATGCATAAAAGGGATCATATCTGTTGAACCATAAGGAAAATAAGGCTACCTGTGAATTCGCAAATTTTTCAACATGAATGACATTACAAATCAAAAAAAAAAAAAATAATAATAGCACTACTTGTCAACATCACGTTGAGTCTGAGAATATGGATGATACAAAAAGAATCATGTCGCATGAGATTTGAGCCCCACTGTACAGTAATCTCGCCTAGCCTAACAGGATGTGTTACTGAGGTAGAGGCTGGAGCCCACTAGACACCCCCTGGTGAAGGAAACACCACCTTTTACCAAAAACTCCCCTATAAGACTGTGCATGCACAATAGCAGCCTAGGATGGCCAGTATACAGCTTCTGAGGTTAATTACAGGTTGATTACAGTCGACTAACAAAACATAGGCCTAATAGTAAATTAATAAACAACCAAAAGGTATTTCTACAGAAGCACTCCACACGGACTGCAAGGAAACTTAACCGCGGATACGACATCCACTAGGGATTGGGGCGTCCAATGTATTCCGCCGTGTTTAGTACTGGACCCTGGGGGTTAATTACAGTCGTCCGAATAAATATTACTTAAAATTCTTGATCAGTAAGTAAAACTGCATAGAAAAACGGCAGCTGCCATAGTCTAGGCCGCCACAGATAAGTACCCTAGATCTACCAACCAAAATACTACCTACCTATAGGAAATTTACAAAGTAATACTCAATGCAAAGCTCTTGCTTAGTTCTACCAGCAAATGACCTAACCGACCAAAGATAACCTAACCTACATAGTAGGTAGTAGTTAGTACAAGGTCCTTACCAAAGTACATGATATTGGTCTGAAAACATTCCATGAACTTCCCTTAATCTGTATGAAAATATAATTAAATTTCCCACCCAAAAATCCCGCTTTCTCCAGTGGACCCACGAACTCCAATTTAGGCCTCGCCTATAAGGATGGGGTTCACCTAACGTACTACCTAGGTACTTGCTAGCCACCCTTAGCCTATAGGCTATCACACGTTTAACCACGGGAAACTTACTACCTATACCTATTTTCATGTCCAAATTCCAATAGGTTCAATAGCAAGTGATTATTAAAAATTTTAAATTACAGTCCGTCCAGCAATGAAATGAGTCATTACAATAATAAACATTTAGCAGCCTAGACTGCGCGACTCCTTGGGACACACCTAGGCCTAAGTATACCTAACGAGAATTAACTACCTACTAGGTATACCTGGGTAGGTAGGCTATTACATAAAATTTCAGGTCGTTAACTGAAGAATTCTTTGGTAATTGTTTAAACTTACCTACTACAGTCAATCCAAGGGAATTTTGAATATATAGATATGATTAGTTAGCACTGACAACACGAGCCTTATAGAAACTTTTTTCACTCGGCAGTCATCAATTATACCTGGATTCGGTTTCAGCCCACAAAAGTGTGGTGTCTAGGTAATTGTTCGATTTCGTGAACCACTACTTTAATAAGATAGATGGATGATCTTGAATCTTTATTTACTTCCGCTAAATAGTCATTCATATCAGAAGGTTGAAACATGATCTAAGCATCATATATCAACTGAAAAAAACAAGAGAGAAACAAAATATTCACATTTCACTCTGGCCATCGTGTTCGAACACCTTTGGCTACCTTTAGTGAGTACCGTGACACACATGAAGTGACACTGACAGATCCGGTTTCCAACCTATGGTTGAGAACTTGAGACTGTTAGAATATTGTCCCTGTTGACAACGATTGCAGCGATCTGTAACATTTTGTAATTTCCGTCACTTTGAAATGTAACTGGAGCGCAAAGTGTTTGATGAGTAACCCGTTCATCATTGTATACAAAGCCGACATCCGTTTCAGTGACAGGTATGAAACCATAGGCCTACTTTTGCCCAGATCTAGCTATATGGTCAGGTAACCTGTAGGGCGATAGTGCCGTCAGTGGACCTCATGCTGTGCACTGTAGTTAAGGTTCTTTGCAACTGCCTTCGACCCTTAGCTGCAACCACTTTCGTTCCTTACATTGTAACTCCTTGCATCTCCTTTTTTCATCTTGCCTACTTTCCACCCGCTGATAACACTTGATTCTTAGTGGTACACTGGTAGATCAAAGCCGGTATTCCGCAGCGAGCTAGACTATGACAGTTGACGTTTTTTATTATTATTTTTTAATAGAATTTTACATCCTGAACAAGAACTAATATTACCCCCCTCCCCCGGCTGTAATTAACCGACCTTTAGCCTAAATTCTATATTCTACTCAACTACCAAGGCTACATCGTCAGGCATTTCAGGATTACCTTTTCGGTAGATCTAGGGTACTACTTTATTGTCTGTCACTGTATTAATTTATCGCTAATATATAATCCAATATGACTACCTGTGGGGTGAATTCGGCAAATGGTCAGCAAATGAATTCCTTTCGGCACATGGTCAGCAAACGAATTCCTGGGCAAATGGTCAGCAAATGAATTCTAAATGATAACAACAAATTACCCAAGTTTGATTTTAAGGCTCACTACTTAGTCAATAATAGGTCTATAGTATTTTCATATGCCAAATTCAGTTAACATACCAGATATGCCCACTACTAAGGTCGTACTATTGGAAATTTAAATAACGCTTAGTTCAAGATACCAACACAGTAACAAGTTGTGGGCATCATGCAGGTATATACATAATATATATATATATCTATATATATATATATATATAAATATATAATATATATATATTTATAATTATATATATTATATAAATATATATATATATATATAGCATCTTAATCACATAGTCATAATGAAATATGTAGATGAATTTATCATAATAGTCAATCTGACAGTATTGATATAAATATAATGACTAGACCCATATCTTGGGCTAACCAACACTATTGGTTATAAGCTCGCACGTGAACTCAAAAAAGTAATTATCACTATTGTATCACTGCAATTACATAATTACATTAACTTTCATAAAGAATATTTCGAAGCTGCAAATGTAAGAGTAAGCACAAGTGTTATAACTACGTCTGATTTTTTAGAGTAAAGTAAACTGGCAACGTATCCTAGAACTAGGCTAATGTACTGAACCATTTATCTTACATGAAGATTTCATTACCACTTAATTATATAATTTCTTACTTTTATCGTTGTCAAACACATAGTCATTCATTTAGGGCAATATCAACTGAACAAAATCATGAGCATCTACACTGGTAAACTAGGCCTATGATTTCTAAGATCTTACGTTATACGAATTAAAGTTATATCATTAAAGCCCGTTCCTTTCAAAAGTTTATGTCACTGTAGTTGTAGAATAACCAAACTGATTATACAGGCACAGTAATCATTTTCACATGCAAAAATTGCAATCTGTATTGCAAAGCTGTAAAGTGCTTCGCTGAAAAATAATTTGGTACCAAATTTTGCAAGAAAATATACCATCAACACTAGCAAAATAAGAATACTCTCTAGTATCATGAAAAAGAGTAAATGTAAATTTTGTTGAGGACAAGATTAAAAATAGGTAATTTTGAATAGGTAACTGAGGCTGGTTGGAGCTGGAGTCAGCCAGTTCGTACGGTCAAGATCTAGTTTATATTCTAGGTCTTGGTTTGCACATGAATCAACGGTCAGATCATGCATCTGATAAGCATCCAAACGCCTCCACAAATTAAAAATGATAATACTAATTATTTATTTTTAAAGATATTTGTGTGAGACTATTAAAATAGAATAGTAAATAAATTTCATAACTTATTATTAGATTTTAACTAGCATACGCTTTTTAAGTAAAAAGCGTGGAAATTTTTACGTGTGGATTCCACACTCCACACCTAATCACAATGTGGACAAGATAAGCCGTATTAGTGACGTCATTTCCACACTTCGGCAGCCCTGAATTGGACAGAGTGGAGAGTGATATCAACAATTATATGGATGAAGGCTTAAGAGGAAATTTCCAAAGAGTAAAGGTAGATTAGCGATTGAACGATATTCACCTGCGAATTCTTCGGTTACTGATATTAACTAAACCTCTCAGGCTCATAATATTTGTGTGATGATGTAGTCATTTGTGTAGAACTCTCATGTCGAGAAATGGAGTAACTTTGTCTATGGTCCACAGTATCAATGTTTAGGCCTATCTCTCTTCATGAAATCTACTTGCTACTAATGCTCAGTAGGCCCATCATAATCGTACCTGGGAGCCGTGATACTGTAAATATTGAAAATGTGATTATAGCAACAATAAAAAAAAATATAAATGGAGTGGTTTATCCGAGGTTGGACTTAGGAGCGGAATAAGTTGAACTTCTGTAGAAGCAAAATTTTCGTTCATTTGAGTCCTGTTCATGGTGAGCGCAAAAATGCCCGGTGTATATATATATATATATATATCTATATATATATATATCTATATATAATTATCTTTTTATGATGCCAATTAAGATACATTTGTTCCATTATAAAATACTTTTTGTATGATTACTGTATTAGTCAGAAGTTATCTCAGTCCTGTGGCTTCATTGCCAGCAGAGCGTCATCGAAATAGGGGTTAATTTAGCTTGGGATGAGAATTTCACCATTCTCTGCTCTGTCAGGTAGCCAAGATCTACAGTCATGGCGTCTTTCTCTGAACCTCCTTCCCAGGTTATTTCAGTTTCTATTATCTTGGCCCCCTTTTCAGATTCTGAGATGTATAATATTTATTGCTGTTTGGACTCACCCGGGATCTTGACCCTACTGGGATTTCGTTTCGGCTTTCGTGTTACCTAATCCTTTACATGTTGCATTCAACTTCATTTATTCCTAGTTACCGAGATGGAGGAGCTTACATTATAATAGGTTTCTTGGTATTATGAGATGTGACGCAGACATTATGATTATAATATGTATACCTCCCAAATTAAACAATATTTTTTGTAGATTAAGTTAAGGAACTTAGCTGTTCTTGTAACATCAAAACTTTTCTTTTTTTTCTTTGATGTCAGTTCATGGCCTCTATTCTCACCAAGTTTCACTTGAAGAAATCGAAAAAATATAGTTTGGATCAGATTCAGAATCGGATTATGATATTGATGAGCATGCCCTGATGGAAAGTGAGGATGTTGATGGGATCAGTGATGATGATGATAAGATACCCCTAAAACTTTTACTCTTGTGTTGATGTTGCTGCGTTATAGGTAGCCTACACATGGAATAAGGTTCAGTTAAGTGATAGTAATCTCAAACGTTTGGATAATACAATTAATTGTACTGTTTATACAGATCCTCACAAGGCAGTAATTGGATTTGGAAAATTTTTCCCTTTAGGATATAGATGATCATGTAACGAAAGCATGAAATGAATATTGCTATTCTATGATAGCTAAGAAGCAGTCTTTGCCTAATGGATCATTGCATCGTCAAGGGACAGATGCAACTTCCATGGATATAGAAGCTTTTGTTGCAGTTGCTATTGCAATGGGGTTAGTTCACAAACATACCACTGAAAGTTACTTTATAGTGAAAACAGCAGCATATTTGATACAACAGGTTTTAGATCAGTATCTGCAAGGGACAGATATCAGATTGATGGTCTAGGGAAAGGATGGTCAGTATTACCAAAAAAGATATCTTAGAACAAAAAATATTTTGTATATTTTCTATTCTTTTCCCTTTTGTAAACTATTAAAAAAAAAAAGCTTCTTCTGTAATTTTATGTAGTATATATATGTTGAAGTATAGCATTTACAATAGAAGGTAAGACGTGTTGCAAATATAGAATATATCAAACACTTAAAGATTTACTACTATGAGATTCAGGGCCTCTGTAACAGGGTTTTTTTTACTTTGCTCCTTGTCAAAGCATGGGATGTAGCTGAAAGTTGACATATGCATATTTTACAACCACACACAAATTTTGTCAGCATTATCAATAATCTAAACCCGATAGTTTTAATTTTTATAGAGTAAAAATAAGCCGACGCCATGGCCAATGATTACGAGCCAAGAGTCGAAAAACATTCATTACGTAAGCAAAGTAAACATCTTTTGACGAAATGTTGCCCCGCCCATCCACTAGACAGAAATTCATTCTCCTTGTTCCATCGGCTCTGAAACCCGAAGACTTTATGAATAGCGGAACGATACATGTGGGTGGGGTATCTGTGCTAGCGTAGTAATACTACTGTAGCAGTAGTGCCGCAACAGTATATGCGTAATATTCATGAATTAAACGATTAGGCCAACTGCTGGGATCCTTGAGGATCATTTAGCACTTCTTACAACTACTCGAGAAATGAGTTTTTATAGCCACAAGTTAAATTTTGTAATCCAACAATGCCCATGATAGCCTTCAGTGTTATCCTGAATTATAACGAGGCCAAAGTGGGTGGAGCCTCATGAAGTTATCATTCTGACGATAATTACTGGTGAAGGTTTAAAGCCAAAATACGGTACTGGCTATTATTTTCAGTAAATAGGTAGATAGCCAATAAACAAAAATTGCTTGACATTGGATATAGTAGTTATCAAATCAAGCTTGTCTACTATGTTTTTGAAAATTACCAACTATTCCCTACATCTTGTTAATCTGCTTGTGATCTATAAAGTAGACTGTAATTTCTTAGGACTTATTTTGTGAGTTAGACTTATTAATAATCGAAGTGTTTTTGTATTTATTAACATATTTTGTATGTTTGTTCATTATGACAATTATCAGTGGAGAGGTTTCAGAGTTCATAAAGGTGTGCTGCTTTGCTTGTATTTAAATTTGTTTGTCATTGTTGCCAGAGGTATAGCCTTCGTGACGTATAGCCAATCATCCATCGAGAAAGAGGGAAGAAATGCTGTCATAAGTTACGTAATGAGTGCGTTCGAAACCTTTTCTCTGAGTAAGTTGGCCCGTCTTCAAAAAAAGCCACTTTTACATTGTAAGTACCAAACTTATTCAACCTACGTAATGCAGAATGCAGTCAAAATTTATGTGTACATATAATGTGTATTCTGAATAAGCGTTATATTTATGAAATGCATAGATAAAAACTTATTGCGAAAAAACCGTGTTACAGAGGCCCTGAATCTCATAGTAGTTCCACTAACAAAGATTTAAGATTCCAACAAATTTGTTCTACTTTCTCCACTTTTTTTTATAAATTTTTACTTTTAGTGTGCTACTTGTAAGCTTAAGTAATGTTCAGCCCTGAAAATTTGGTGCCTAAAGATGTAGTAAAAACATTTTGATTAAACAGGAAAGCATTTTTAATTTATTTATGTAAACTGTGCACTTAGCTGGGATTGAGAGTCCAAGTACATTCCGCGACGAAAGGGTTAATATCCTAAACTACTATAAATGTTGATGGAATCTTGTGTTATCTTTTGAAGAAGAGCAATATGCCACCTGTATTTGAAGTAAGTTGTAAAACATGAGACATAAAACGAAAATACATGAAAAGCAATGTATCTCTTTTTTCCTGTAGGGACTAATAGTCGAAGAGTCGAAGACATAACTCTTGTTAGCCAGTGATGATCAAATGTGAAAAAAGCTTGAAGAATGAGAAGCATTTTTCTCAGAATTTGTATACACTTCTAACCTTTGAACCACACTGAAGTGAGGGAAGGTATGTGGCACTGCGCAGAAAGAGGTTGCGTTTTGTAGTACCCACAGTCCACATACCTCGTTACTCGTTAGATATTGTTTTAATCAATTCAGCTGGATGAGTAACCACAATGAGAGGTCAGGTGCTGTCGGCACATAGCGTACCTGAGCCCCGTGAACGTCAGGTCATGGGTTAGTAATTTAATCTAAATGGTGCTACCTCCTTTTGAGGAAAAGAAATTGTATGATTATGTATAAATATATATAGGTAATATATATATATATATATATATAGATATATAGTATAATATATATATATATATATATATATATATATGTGTGTTGTGTGTGTGTGTGTGTGTGTGTATGTATGTATAACTGAATCACGAAAGTTTGGAACGTGATAAATCCATAAATAAAGGTATAAGCCACGAAGGAAAATAAAAAACGGAGTTTCCGCAAGATCTTTCGATGTTCAACGTCCTTTACTTAGCAGATAAACTGACTTACATGAGGAATTGACAGTACAGGAAAGCTCGTATGACTGACAGATAGGGATTATAAGGAGATTAGTACCTAGAATCCGGCACACCTGGAGAAAGAGTAACCTTTCCAAACAAGCATAAACATGGGTACAATTTACAAAACAAAAAGATTAAGTCAATCTGCTCAGAAACAAGGGCAAGACAATTATAGGATAATATAGGGTGACAGCTATTCAGAACTTTGTTAAACAAAAACTTATTCACAATACATATTAAACATACATATACAACGAAGATATCTCTAAGGCAACTGATTTGTATTTAAGTCTGTAATTATATCTTTGAGGTCATTCTTAAACATGTTACAAATGCAAGGGTCTAAATGAAACAGGCCACGACTTATATTAAAATTACAATGTGAAGTAAGTTGTATTATAGGAGATTCTAATAGATTTCGTGATAAGGCATCTTTTAACCTTGCAATTACTGAACTACCAATCCAATTTATTCGTTGGTTGTTTTCACTCAGATGAATGAATATTGCATTAGATGTTTGCCCAGTTTTTACAGAATATTTATGCTGGCTTAATCTTACTTCTAAGCCCTTGCTCGACTGTCTGAGATAAAAAGAAGGGCAGTCCATACATGGAATTTTATATATTATGTTGTTGCTTTCCCTGGGGCCATTTTTTATTAACATTCCTTTTAGTGTGTTATTATACGAAAAAACAAGGTTGACCTTAAAGGCTTTTAACAATGATTTAATGGTTTCAAATCCGTTAAAATAAGGTAAACTAAGAATGTTCTTGGAATTTTCTTTCTTCGTGTTACTTATACTATAAAACTTTTTGCGGGCTTTATTATGACAAATATCTAATATATGTGAAGGATAACATAAATCTTTCCCCATTTTTCTTATGTATTCAATTTCTTGATCCAAATATTGGGGACTGACAATACTCATGCTCGTAAAAACATAGAAGAAAAAATGTATATTTTGATGTTAAGATGGTGGCCTGAATAGAAATGAACATAAGTTAAGTTGTTGGTTGGTATCCTATAGATGCTGAATTTACATTGAAATGGTTCTCTATGTATCAAAACATCTAAAAAAGGGAGGCAATTGTCTTTTCCAATTCTAGAGTAAACTTAATCGATGGTACCTGGTTATTTAATTTAGAGAGTAAATCATTTACATCAATACCAGCAGGCAGAACAGCTAAAATATCATCAACATATCTATACCACTTTACAGGAATATAAATGATATTAGGTAAGTAGCGTTTATCAAAGAATTCCATGTACAAGTTTGAGAGGAGTGGGGATAAAGGGTTTCCCATTGCCATGCCAAATATTTGTTGATAAAATTCACCATTGAATATAAACTTAAAATCGCAAATGCACAAACTAGTGAGTGAAATAATGTGACTTATAGGTAGATGTAATTCATGCTGAGTTAGTTTATTACTAAGATATTCTAAAATAGAGTCTATAGGGACTTTAGTAAAAAGAGAACATACATCAAAACTAACGAATCTATCAGTGGGGCAAAGAGTAATTTTGTTTAATTTATCAACTAAATCTAGAGAATTATATATATGAGAATCGGAGATGATTCCAAGTAACGGGGACAAGATCTTGGTGATATATTTCGAAAGTTTATATGAAATTGAACCAACATTACTGATAATAGGCTGCATAGGGTTATTTTCTGTGCGTTTTGACTATCCGTACAGGTAAGGTAGCAAAGGAGATTTGACTGACAATTTGCCTAGTAGTTCTGTTTTATCTTAAATGGTAGTTGTAACGTAAACAGTTGACACTGAATCATCTAAAGTGCACCATAAGAAAAAGTGCTAGAAGTGCAGGCTTTATTTTCTAAAGTGTAATTTGATTCGTTTGTTTAACTAGATTTTTTAAATATATCTCTGTTTGCAGGAGGTTGTGCAAGAAGGATAGTTGTCTTCAAGTCGTCCCCTCGGGAACAACGTCAGCATCCTGGTAAGTGAAGCCAGTATGAAATTAGAACGATTATTATCAATATCTGTGATTGCATTTAACTAGTAGCTGTTTGCAAATACATTTATATAATGTATTTGTGTGAGTCACGTGACCTCGCAGCCTGTCGATTTTCTTACAGTTTTTGACTACACTTGTTACCACAAAGTCTTAAACCCAGATGAAGAAACCTTGACGCCTTGGGCAGGTTTTGCATCCGTACACGATATGTCAGTGTGCGATTAATAAAATCTCACAATGTCGTGTGGTGCATGGGTTCGAAACATGCCGAGGACGTCGTTGTTTGAGTTTAAGGCTTGTTATGTCAAGAGCAAAACATGTTTTTATTTATTATTACATATGTACAAATCTTATTGCCTCGCCACCTTTGTATGTCTACTGCAGAATATGCAAATGAAGTCAATGATGCCAAATTGTGAAACTTTTTTTTTTTCTTTCTTTCTTTTTTACATGGGAAGGAAGATTAGTAGTAGAGCTTTTGCCCCTAAATTTTCGTTACATTTACTGCGGTCTATAAGCGCCTCGGTGGCGTGATCGGTATGGTATTGGCCTGCCACCTCTGTGGCCGCGAGATCGATTTTCGGGCATTCCATTGAGGTGTGAGAGATGTGTATTTCTGGTAACAGAAGTTCACTCTCGACGTGGTTTGGAAGTCACGTAAAGCCGTTGGTGTCCCGTTGTTGAATAACCACTGGTTCCATGCAATTAAAAACAACAAACGAACAAACTACGGTCTGTGTGCTTGTATTTCTGTGTTTTATATTTCTGTGTTTTACTCCTTAATACTTACTTTGCTTCTGGACTTAAATACGACCCATTATCGCGTGCTGGCAACGAGACTACTACAGGCTTCTGACAGTTTTAGTTACGTTTTAAATTATTAATTTTTTACGTGGTAAGTGGGTTAATCTTGCCAACAGTCCCGCCCATTAAAACATGGGACCACCAAAACTGTATTTCTCATGGAAGTGTAGCTATTTTTAAGCTACTTGTTTCCTCCGCCCCCCTTCACACTTCCTTGTGAATAATAATCAGCTTTAACCTTTAATGTTAGTTTATCTCTGGTTTTTGCAAATTATAAAAAAAGCAAATTGTAAAAAAAGAACTTGAATTTTCCCGTGAGGGGGTTTTTAGACGATATTTTTGAAAAGTAAAATTATGTACCATCTACTAAGTGTGATATTGCGCAACTTGCCACAGTAGCCCAGCAGCCTGTTGCCATGGGGAGAAATGGTCTTTGGCAAAATAATAAGGGCATGTGTGTTTGTGGAAAAGCTTGTGCATGGTTGTTTGTGTGTACTTATGCTCGTAAATAGACAGGTGAAAATACTGAAGTCCTTGTGGTCTGATTAATTGACAAATTCTCGAGGAAACACAAGTCCATCTGGCCGCTGCCATCTGTTGCATCTTGACGCAGATCATGGTAATGGATCTCTTTTCCACGAAACAATCGTTGGGCGGCACTGGAGTCGGATTTGGATCAGCACTCAAATCTGATCTGTTCCTTCAGTTTTCATAGGATGAAGGAGGGCGGTGTGATGAGAGGAGTGGTGTAGCTGGTGGGTGGGAAAGTGAGAAATGTGCAATGAGTGAAAGTGGATAATTTTGTAATTGTTGGAAATTGGGGGTGTTTGCTCGACGGCGAAGTGATGGTTTTCATGTCACAATCAGTTAGAACCTTGATTTTAAGACACACTAAAGTGTTAAGTGCATTACATCTAGTTTTAGCTGGCTATTCAGCACGTGGCTTGTGTGCACCGATCCTTTTGTTGATCTCATAACTGTGATTGATGTACCAGTTATGCGATTTGACAAAAGAATGTTTCAGATGTTGTGAAAGTATTGAAATAATTGATGTTGTTTTTATGGGGATACAAACCTTGTTTTATAATGGATATCCTTTTAAAAAAGCTGAACTGGTTGTTGTAGCTTGGAAACGAAGATTTTCAAATTTTGGCTGTCTCTTGCGGAGATGTGGGTAATCACTCACTACACTTCTGTGCAGTTTTCCATTGACTAGCGGACTGTGAAGGTGTAGTACTTACTTGCATTTTTCACCATGACTGTTGTTGAACATTTCCGTCTAGTGTTTCTGGTCTGAATAATTTACTATTGTGGATTGGTATTTAGTAGTCTTATTGTGATTGTATTTGGAATGATTGTGTATGAAAATTATTTTCCTCATAAAATTGATCACTGTAGGTTTCTTGGACATGAAGAAATATGTTCATTTTTCATGGTTTTATGTGCCGTTGTCCCTCAATTTTTATGTCTGCCGTGCAGAGGCCGGGAGGTGTGCCAACTCTAACTTGCTCAGAGTGTATATCTTGGTCTCCTTCCCAGTTGGAGAGATACGGTTGTAGGAGAAAGAAATTTGGTGTTTTAGAAGAGAAATACACCACAGGTATCTTCTCTTCTTTGTGTTCCTACCTCATCCCATACTCCTCCTGTTTCAGCTTCTGCCCCAACCCACTGCAGAATGGAAGGTGCATATGATCTGACTGATAACGAAGATGCTCTCCTGTGTGAGGTACTTTAGTGGGAGAATCTTCTTAGGGGGCCAGGTCTCAGGTCTCTCTCCAAACTCTTCATGGGCCTTGGTCTGTGGAGGTGAGGGAGGACCTCCCGTAGAAGTTCTGCTGAACTTCCTCTGCCAGAGATGCTTCCGTTTTTGGACACATCGAAGCTAGGGTGGGGCATACTTCTGAATGGCTAATTTGTCAAGTGGGTGTGACCTCAGGACTCCCACTTGCAAATCAATGTTCTCAAGATGATGCACCGCTACTAGCCCTGCAATTCTTTCTGAGATCACCTGGTAGGACTTTCGTTAGTGCTGATGGCTGACAATATGACCATAATGTAAGCTAACAAACAAGAAGTACAGTTGCCTTCTTACCCCTTTGTGTGTTTATTAGCAGGGGCACGGATGGACAACTCATCACACCAGTGAGCTCTCAGCCAGGTACATCCTGGTCATTGGGATGTGCTAGCTGATCAGCTCAGTCGCCAGGAGCAAGTTGTGTGGGATTAGTGATCCCTGCGCCCTCACATACTGGAGAAGCTGTTCGAGGTTTGGTGGGACTCTGGTAATCAACCTGTTTGCCAGAAGGCTAAAGATGCAGCTACTGCTGTTCTGTTCACTCCTAGTACATCTTTGAAATGTAATTGAGGTTGCCTTCTAACTAACTACCTTGGGACAACCTTGACATGTGCACCATTCCATTCTGCCTGATCGGCAGGTAAAGTGGGTCACATCGTCTGTGTTTGGTGACTCCTAAGGACAATGCATCTACCCTTTTCAGTGTATTCCATCATAAAGGCATAGATTTCTCAACCTTGGTGGAGAATTTAATGCTTACGAGTGGCTTCAGATAGTATTACATGGTCTCTCTTACTTAGTACAACCCTCAGAAGGATGAGAATCCTCGTAGACATTGCTGATGATGATCAAGACAAGATCCTCTTGTTTCTGGTGCAGACGATGCAGCACTACTTGCACAGGATTTGACACTAAAGACCTGAGTGTTGGTGCCTGTTCAATAGTACTAGTAGTCACAAGAAAGATGTATCCAGTAACACAATCTCATATCTGCTTCAGGAAGTCATCAAATGGGCATACGAGTCTTTAGAAAGAATCCTGAACACGAATTCCCTGTAATAGCTCAAGTGTTGTTGGCCCATTTTTAGCTTTCAAGAGAAACTTCTCATTATAACAGGTATTAAGGGCAGGTGTTTGGCAACATTAAACATCTTCAGTGTACTTATGGGATGTTGCTTACAAGTCCTTGGATACATTTGCCTTAGAACCCATTGTAACTGCTCAGCATATTAGGTAGCTACCCAGCTCCGTTCAGATGAATTGACATCTTGCCTGAGGTTTACAGTAGCAATGGGTGGATGAATGAAGAGCATTTTTTCTTTCTGTTTACTCTTCTGTTCAGCAGACACGCACTGTATTCTTGTGGGTCGGGCTAGAGGCAGATGAGCTACTGAGAGCTTCCTATCACTTACTTTAGTTAGTAGATGTGACTCCTTATACACATACTTTTAACAAGAATGGGAGATAGGAGCATATTTTATGGTTTATTCTGCTATATTATGTTGCCTTCCGAACTATGTCCCTTTTCTTCTTAGATTAAGGTAACAACATGCCACTCCCTGGCAGGTGCCATTGTCTTCTGTAGAATCACATATCCCAGGATAGACAAAGGCTACAGAAATCATCCTTCTGCTCACCTTCATGACATTTTTTGGTGAGAAATTGACACCAATCATGATCTCGATACGATTCCTTCCACCAAAGGCGAGAGTATGTATCATGGTAGGAGCAGATGGTAAATTTTAAAAAATAATTTTCATTTTTCCTAGAAGTAATCCCACTTCTAGCCACTTCTGCTTTCGAAGGAAAACAAACTTGCTATGCAGAAGTGTGTGGGTGATTGCCTATAAACCTACACAAAAACTCAAATTTTAAAATTTGCAAGGTTCAGTGATCAGTCCACCTTGTGGGATAAATATCCTTAAAATCTAGAGGTTTGTATGTCTATGAAAAAACGCAAATTGTCTTAAAAATTTGCCACATTTCAGCCCTGGTCAGTGGTGAATAAGGAAAGTAGATAGGTGACTAGAGTGTTTGTTCTGAATATATTGGTGGGAAATAATGGCGTTCGTAGTATTATAAATGGTTGTTGACTTGGAATTAGAATATAAAATTTAGGCTAAGTGCTGGGACCTATGAGGTCATTCACAACTGGAAGGGAAACTAAGAGTAGAAAGGTTTTAAAGTAGAAAGGTTTTTAAAGTGTAACAGGAGGAAAACCCCGCAGTTGAACTTTGAAACATTTGTGAGGAGAGGGTGGAAAGTAAGATGGAAGAAAGAGACTACGAAAGAAGGTACAGTAAATGGAAGGAAAATGGGTGTAGCTTGGGACCGGAAAAATGCTGCGAAGGACCTTAAGTAATGCCTACAGTGCACTGTGTGAGTTGTGGTGGTTGACTTGCCGATACTGTGATAAAGGGTCAAGACACTGATCTGCCTCAGCCATCGTTAGTACTTACTTATGTCAAGTCAGGTGGCCTGCTCATCTAATTTGTGTCCCTTACTGAAAATATTTTAATAAAAAAAAATTTTCAAGGAGAAAACTTGAAAGTTCCAGGAATAGCCCACGTGTAATGCAAGTCAACTTTCTTAAAATAGGCGTTACTTTACTTTCTTGATCCTGTTTCTGAATGTAGGCGATGAGGCACTGGGAAGTTGAAAGTCCAGTAAATTCTTGGGAATGGAAATATTATTGGAGATAAAAGCGACGTTATGATGTTTTTGTTACCATGTAAATCAGTTTGTCTGCATTTAAGGATCACATGTGGGCTTTGTCTTTATAGAGTACAGGCATGCATGGTCGTTCTGTGGCGTATACAATATTGCATTGAAGATACAAATATTGCCACCCGCTTTTTTTCTCCATCTCCATCAATATTTGTATTTAAAGAATAGCTTGTTAATTCTTATTGATGGTTGAGAATGACTGAACATATCGAACATCTCTTCATAATACAAAGGGAAAGGTGTATCACTATCCGTTGTTTGCATTTCCCCAAAATTATCACGTTCCATCGCATATAGACCGAATTTTGTAGTGGAATCGACTCTAATATCCTAATATAATTATTCAATCGTAATTTTGCTGGTAGAGGAATGACTTACTTCCTTTCTTTCCGATTAACCATTAAGTTTCATGACAAAGTTTGTGTTTCCATCGCGATTTTGTAATGATTTGAGTGTGTTTTGCTCATAAGCAAGGTAGTTTTGAGGAATTCGCCTGTTCTCGTGTCACAAAGATAGCGAAGCATTTGGTGTATGCAGCAAAGATTGCTTGAAATTTGGCAATTAACCGAATTTGCTTGGAATCTCTCTACTTTTTTTATGTATTTACAGACACAACAAAGGTAATGAGAGAGAGAGAGAGAGAGAGAGAGAGAGAGAGAGAGAGAGAGAGAGAGAGAGAGAGAGAGAGAGAGAGAGAGATAAATGAATGTATTATGTTTGTGTTTAAGAGAGGGCTTTGTATATGACTACTGTAAGGTCAGCGAGCACTTATTTTTTTCTCAATAGTTACCGTTCAATTCAAACAGAAAATGGTCAAGAAAGGCTGCTAACAAATAACGGGAGCGGTCTTATGGGTAACATGTCTAGATACTGAGTTGTCCTCTGTCATCGGCACAAAAACTCGATGAGGTTACGATTCTTTTGGAAATTAAGCACTTCAGCTACTGGCTTTATTGGCTTTCGAGACTCATTAGGACTCAGTGGCGCTTACACCAGCATGCTAAGGCTCCTTGCAATTTCAGTAATGCTTGGTATTTTACAAGGAAGATCGTTAATCACAGACTCAGCATTTCTCAGATTTTTATTTTGGTTAATGTTTCCAGAAGCATTTGAAGGTATTAAATTTTCACAGTTTTATTTTCGTCTTTGATGGAATGGTATATAATTGATCATACACAATATCTTTGTTACTACTGCACCTATTATTATTATTATTATTATTATTATTATTATTATTATTATTATTATTATATATTATTATTATTCCTTATTATTATTATTATTATTATTATTGTTGTTGTTGTTGTTGGTCTATCACAGTCCTCCAATTCGACTGGGTGGTATTTATTGTGTGGGCTTCCGGGATGCATCCTGTCTCCTAAAAGTCCATTGCTTTTCTTACTATGTGTGCCGTTTCTAGGATCACACTCTTCTGCATGAGTCCTGGAGCTACTTGAGCCTCTTGTTTTTCTAGATTCCTTTTCAGGGATCTTGGGATCGTGCCTAGTGTCCCTATGACTATGGGTACAATTTCCACTGGCATATCCCATATCCTTCTTATTTCTATTTTCAGGTCTTGATACTTATCCATTTTTCCCTCTCTTTCTCTTCAACTCTGGTGTCCCATGGTATTGCGACATCAATGAGTGATACTTTCTTCTTGATTTTGTCAATCAACGTCTCGTCTGGTCTATTTGGATGTATCACCCTATCTGTTCTGATACCATAGTCCCAGGGGACCTTTGCCTGATCTTTTTCTATCACTCCTTCAGGTTGGTGCTCGTACCACTTATTACTGCAAGGTAGCTGATGTTTCTTGCACAGGCTCCAGTGGAGGGCTTTTGCCACTGAATCATGCCTCTTTTTGTACTGGTTCTGTGCAAGTGCCGGACATTCGCTTGCTATGTGGTTTATGGTTTCATTTTTCGTGTTGCACTTCCTTCATATGGGAGAGATGTTATTTCCATCTATCGTTCTTTGAACATATCTGGTTCTTAGGGCCTGATCTTGTGCCGTTGTTAACATTCCTTCAGTTTCCTTCTTGAGCTCTCCCCTCTGTAGCCATTGCCATGTGTCAGCACTGGCTAGTTCTTTAGTATGTCTTTTGTATTATCCTTGCATTGGTTTGTTGTGCCAGTCCTCTGTTCTGTTTGTCATTCTCCTGTCTCTGTATATTTCTGTGTCTTCATCTACTTTTATCATTCCTTCTTCCCATGCACTCTTGAGCCACTCGTCTTCACTGGTTTTTAGATATTGCCCCAGTGCTCTGTTCTCGATGTTGATGCAGTCCTCTATACTTAGTAGTCCTCTCCCTCCTTCCTTTCGTATTATGTATAGTCTGTCCGTATTTACTCTTGGGTGTAATTCTTTGTGTATTGTCATATGTTTCATAGTTTTCTGGTCTATGCTGCTGAGTTCTGCCTTCGTCCATTCCACTATTCCTGCGCTGTATCTGATTACTGGCACTGCCCATGTGTTTATGGCTTTTATCATATTTCCGGCGTTGAGTTTTGACTTGAGTATCGCCTTGAGTCTCTGCATATATTCTTTCCTGATCGTGTCCTTCATCTCTTGATGTTTTATATCCCCTCCTTTCATTATTCCCAGGTATTTGTATCCCGTCTCATCTATGTGTTTGATGCTGCTCCCATCTGGTAGCTTTTTCCCTTCAGTCCTTGTTACTTTGCCCTTTTGTATGTTGACTAAGGCACATTTTTCTATTCCAAACTCCATCCTGATGTCCCCAGATACAATCCTTACAGTCTGGATCGGGGTATCTATTTCCTTGATGGTCTTACCATACAGCTTGATGTCGTCCATGAACATCAGATGGTTAATTCTGTTGCCTCTTTTCTTAAGTTGTTACCCAGCATCCATCTTCTGCAGTACTTTTGTCATGGGAATCATGGCTACTACGAAGAATAGTGGGGACAGTGAGTCGCCCTGGAAGATCCTGATATTAACCTCTGCTAGTTTTATTCCAGTTCTTGTAAGTATTGTATTCCAATTGCGCATTATATTATTATTATTATTATTATTATTATTATTATTATTATTATTATTATTATTATTATTATTATTATTATTATTGTTGTTGTTGTTGTTGTTGTTGTTGTTGTTGTTGTTGTTGTTGTTGTTGTTGTTGTTGTTGTTGTAAAGGGTCCACAATAATACAAAGTGTTAAGAGTCCGTGTATAATTTTTAAGACTTTACAAAAAGCTTTCGAACCCTTCCCTGGGTTCATCTTCAGTCCAAATGAACAATTAGTTACAACATGCACAGAGGTAAATTTAAAAACAAAGAGTCGTTGAAGATCGTTGACACTGGCCGTTAGCTCGTTAATGGGTCAGGTGATGAAGAAAGAAGGCAGTTAACTCCAACTAGCTGATTTCCTCTCCTCTATCAATCCTTCTGGCTGCAATTCTGTTGGATCTCCGCAGCAATGGTTGTTGCAATGTTGCAGGAAGTCCTTCATCCGAGGGCGTAAATTGGGCACCGTAACCAGACTCCCTTGGGGCAACAGTTACCTGGACTGGGAGAGGCAAGGCAGAAGCAGCATCAGGAGAGGGAAAAACAGAGTTTGTCCTACAGTTAAAATCTTTTAAAAACATACTAGTAATAAAAAAATTAACAAATGGGTCTTCGTTGACAAAAGACTTGTTTCCTTTGAATGATTCTCCTAAACTTATAGTAGCTCCCTCGACTAGTTGTCTGACATTTACATTGTTACTTATAAAGATAATTTTAGCCTCGTTCCAGCTGGGTCTATGATCATTCCTGAATGCATGTGCTACTATTGCGCTGTTTTGTGATTGTAGTTCATAAGCTCGCTTATGTTCGCCCAAATGCATATCTAGTCCCCGTCCACTCTCGCCGAAATATTTACCATTACAATACATACACGGTAGTTCGTAAACGCCTGGTACTATGGGATTTTTATCATTGTTATTGTTTCTTACGAGGGTGCGTCTTATTGTATTTTCATATTTGAACACAATTTTAGTTTCCTTCTGACTTTTGTTTATATCCCCACTTATATTCTTCACCTCTGGATTAAAGGGAAGGGACACATATCTTTTTGGTTTTTCCTTGGTTTTATATCTAAGTCCATAGAACGACTTCCTTGCTCGCGAAATTGCGTTCTCAATGAAGTGAGGGGGATATCTAAGACTTCTAAAAGTAGCCGTGATGTGTTTAAGTTCACTGTCTATATATTCGGGGTCGCAAATTCTGAATGAATTTTGCTTTATGCGCATTCAGAATTTGCGACCCCGAATATATATTCATAGTGCAGCTGCGAGGGTTTCCTCCTGTTACCCCTTTCAAACCTTTCTACTCTCAATTTCCCTTTCAGTGCTGAATGACCTCACAGGTCCCAGTGCTTGGCCTTGGGCCAAAATTCTATATTCTGTTCTGTTCATTCTGTTCATAGTGCAGCTGCGGGATTTTCCTCCTGTTACACCTGTAAAATCTTTCTACTCAAAATTTTTCTTTTCTTTCAGCGCTGACTTTGGCCAAACTTTTATATTCCATTCTAATCATCAGAAAGGGTCAATGAAAGTATTGCAGCAGCAGCATCTCCCGAAGCAGCTAAGTTTTTTAGGCCAGACCCTGTGTCCCTCCGTGGAAGTACAACGGTGTCACTCTGACCAGAGGTATTTTATTCCTTGTACTTGTGGATGCTGATGATCACGAGAAGGAGAGAATTTTCCATGCTACTTCGGAGTCCAGTTCATCATCGCTTTGGCATTTTGTACTTTCCTCGGCAACTTTTCTGCTTGTACGAGTATATATTAATCTTATGATGATTTGTTTTCTCTTCTCGTTTTTGTGTATATTACTCTTTACCTTGTTTACATATTTTTCCCACATAATAGTACGCCATTCTTTGAAAGTTTACAGCCTTTTCTTGCTTGTTCTGTATTGATGTTTTCTCTTTTTGAGTAGTAGAAATTATTATTTTGTATAAGAAGGAGGAAGAATAGAGAGTTTGTGTGAACTTTAAGGTTCTAGTCTTCCTGGAGTAAAGGAAGAGGTAGTGAAAGATTGCTTTGTACATCTAGAGTAAGAGAGAAGAGAGAGAGAGAGAGAGAGAGAGAGAGAGAGAGGGGGGGGGTGGGGTACAGGGAGTTACAAGGATTAGGATGTCTCAAAGACTTTCATCCGAGGAGACATCGTGTGCTCACTTATCTCTAGGAGCAGGTTTTGCTGTGCATTCACAGTGTCCTAATTATTTTGTCAATCTTTCTTTTAAACTCTTCCACACTGTTGCTGTTTACAACTTCCAGTGCCAGCTTATCCACATGTCACACATCTTGTATGTGAAGAAGTTCCCGCAATAAGATGTGTTGTTTCTCTTCAGTTCTAGTCTCCATCCATTATTTCTTGTCTGGTTTTCGTTTAACGTAAATAGGTTACTGTCTACTTTTGTTATGCTTTTCATTATTTTGAATGTTTCTATTAGTTGTTCTCGCAGTCGTCGTGTTTATAATCCGTACATGTTCAGGCTCTCTAGTCGTCTTTGGTAACCTGTTTGCCTGATGGATGGAATTAACTTTGTGGCTCTTGCTTGTACCCTTTCTGATCTATTTATTTCCTTTCTTAGTGTTGGTGACCAAAACTACTGCATATTCAAGATCAGGATCCTGATTCAAGATCAGGTCTAACTACGGATATGTAGAGCTGCAGCACGTTTTCCTTGTTTCTGTATTTGAACTGCCTCTTTATGTGTCCCACTAGTTTCTGTGCCGTCTTTTCAGCTTTTATGCACTGTTTTGTGGATTTTAAGTTCTTGGTAATAATGACGCCAAGGTCCTCTTCTTGTTCTACACTAATTATGTCATTCCCAAGCAGTATGTAGTTGGTATGAGGGTTGTTTGTTCCTGTTTGTAACACTACATTTGTCCAAGTTAAAAGACATTTGCCATCTTTTTTACCACTCCTATTTTCTTTAAATAATTTCTAAACTTTCCACTGTATATGGGTCTGCTGCATTTACACCTAGTTTGGTGTCATCTGCAAATTTGGCTATCCTGCTAGTTAAGCCTACATCAATGTCATTAAAGTAAATAAAAAACCAGAAACGGCCAAGGACAGAACCTTGAGGAACTCCACTTGTTACATCTGCCCATTCTGATTCTTCATCATTTATTACTACTCTCTGTTTTCTATAAGTTAGCCAGTCTTCGATCCAGTCACCTGTTTCTCTTAACAATTCTTAAAGCTCTAACTTTTGACATTAGTTTCTTGTGTGGAACTTTGTCAAAAGCCTTTTGGAAATCTAAGTTTGAGTATATCTATTGCTCTACTACTGTCGTAAATACATGGCATGTCATGAAAAAACTCCAATAGGTTTGATAGGCGGGATCTGTTTTGTCTGAAGCCGTGTTGACTGTTTAACAACAAGTTGTTTCTATCAATGCGATCTACAAGTTGATCTGCAATTATGGACTCAAAAATCTTACAAACGACTGACGTTAGAGATTGGTCTATAATTTCCCGGCTCTTCTCTTGGACCTTTTCTGTAAACTGGGGCCACATTACCTAGTTTCCATCCTTTTGGTGCCTTACTTTGTTCTGCACTCTTTCTGTAGAGTTTTGTTGAGTTTTGTCTATTTTGTTTCTAATGTCCTCTTCTGTAAATATTATTTTGTCCAACGGTTTTGCCTCTTCATATTTAATAACTGGTTCCAGTATTGAGGTAGTGTCTTCAATTGTGAAAACACTAGTAAAAAACTTATTCAATAATTCTGTTTTTTCCAAGTGTGAGTTCACCAGGTTTCCCTCTATTGTTCCTTAGAGGACCTATGCTATTTTTTATTGGCTTCCTACTATTAACATGCGCAAACAATTCTTTTGGGTTTTCCTCACAAACTGATGCAACTCTCTTAACCTCATTTATCTTTGCATCTCTTACTAATTTGTCCACCCTTCTACAGAGTTCTGTATGCCTGCTTGTATCTTCTGGTGTTGGGTGTGGGTTCATTGATTTGTGCACCCTGTCTCTTTCTCATATTTTATTTTTAATATCTCTGTTGAACCACTTAGGCTGAGGGTTGCCATTTGTTAGTATTTGCTGTAATGGTATACATCTTGAGCGTTCCTCTGTGTATTCCTCTAGAAAAGCTTCCCAGTACTTATCTATGCCTTGTGTTCTCATTGTACTCTAGATTTTTAACGTACTCCATTAGCTTTTTTAGGTCTTGTCGACGGTCGACTAATCTCATTAATATCCGCTCTTCTTTTGTATGTTGAACATTAATTTGAAACGTAATAATTTTATGGTCACTTTTGCCTAGATTTGCGCCTACTGAAAGATCAGACACTGTGTAGGTTACCTTCTGTTGAAAAGACGATTTCTAGTATGATGTTTCCTCTAGTAGGTTAATCAACCTATTAGTAGAAGAATTAATTTTTTACAAAATCCAAAAGTCTCTTTCCTTCCATGTTTGAGAGAGAGAGAGAGAGAGAGAGAGAGAGAGAGAGAGAGAGAGAGAGAGAGAGAGAGAGAGTTGGGTGGAGGATTATCCTATAAGTATGTCATGAATGGTTTTACCTCGGTGAAATGGATGGTTTGGGGTGGGGGGAGGTCACAGAGCAAGAACCAAAATAGACAAATGTCATATTTACAGTGTCCATGATATATGACATCAGACTTGTTCGTGAAGGTGGAAGTAAAAGACGGGAATTATTCTCATTACAAATGTTTATTACAATGCTCACTTTATACAGAGAATCATCACAAATGCTGCTCAAGCTTAGCAACATTCCGCACATCTTTCATACAAATAAAAAACAACAAACAATTTGGCACACTTGACGTGGCATCACTTAGGTAAGAATACACTGTACAAAATAGTCAAAATATATATATACAGAGAGTGGATAATGTACAAGAACCTATTATATTACAAAACTGGGTCCGTTGCAGAGTTTTGGATACAAGGTTGGTTGTCCAAACGGTTATGGAATAAGTCCTGGAAATTTTGAATTTTTTGATTAACACTTTATTGCAATGCGTTGGAAACTGTAAATCTGGAAATCACTTGTTTAATATGTTATTAGTTAAAGAATTTAACCACTAGCCAATGAGATGCGTCCAATTTTGTAGGAGTCAAATTTCGTCAGATTTTCGCCAACAGTTTTAGACAGTGTAATCATCATCATCCCTCAAATGTCAAAACACAAATTACAGTAGAATACAAAAAAAGACCTATCATATATAAACTGCAAACACCCAGGAGCTGCTGTAGGGAGCAAATTGGAGCTCAAGAATTTCCGTAAAAGAGGGGACGAGGCCATTGTTTTCTTACATTAAAAAAAAGAACTTATTAACTAATGGAAAGAGCTTTTATTCGAGTTACATTTTCAGCTCGAGTAAGGAGTTGGAAGATGCAACCACCTCCCTTCGTTCTGTATAAATATGAATTATGGACAACATTGATAGAGAGATAGAGAAAGAGAGAGTTTAAGCTTCTCAAGTGTCGAGTATTAGCATTTGTTAGTAGCCTCCGTCTCCTCTTTTTATCCATTTTCCTAAGCTATGGAAGAGAGCTCTTCCTCCAGCGACTCCCATTCTTTGATTATGGCAATTATAAAAAAAGGCACCATGGTTCAGCTGGGACGAGAAAGATAGATTTGGCCATTTCGAGGTTTACCTGTATATATATATATATATATATATATATATATATATATATATATATATATATATATATATATAGTATGTATGTATGTATATATATACATACATGGTCAATTCATTTAAATGCATGACAATTATATAAAAGAAGTAGAAAAACTAAGAGAATTGAATTTGGCCTCTGAGAATTCACATACATTTATTTTTCTTATGAATTAATATACTAGCACACGAAGGTACTTCTTCTACATTTGGCAACAGGGAACCAGATACGCTTTTAGAACAGTCTTGGCAACTTGAACTCTTATTTTATTGTCTGGATTCACATCAGTAATTCAACTTCATCACTTTCTTAAATTTTTGGCCATATTGAAAAACGAATTTGAATGAAACTAGCACATGGCCTCCCATCTTGTTTTCATTTAGACGTTGGCTTCCTCTTACAGATTATTTATGGTCACT
>NC_061091.1:55817840-55832840 GCF_015104395.2 Macrobrachium nipponense
GATATAATTAGTCGACCATACAGTATGGAAACGGGTGTATATAATACTTTGATCCCCGAGGGGCTATTACTAAACACGGCGTCTCAAGGAGCTTCCGCCATGTTTAGTACTAGCACTTCGGAGTATAGGTGACGCGTAGATAACAAGCCAACGTTGCACCCACAATTACCCTCTGAGAAATTCCACCACCCAAGTCGCTCCTGCGCTTTGTCTCCCAGAAATCTTCCTTCACCTCCAGCCTCTCTCTTCATAGTTCTCAATTTCTCATCAGATCATGTCTGGGTCTTCCAGCTTTTCTGGTGCCCGCGCGAACCCACCTGACAATATCACGTACTTTTTTCAACCCCAGGGGTCATGCGCAGGACGTGTCCAGGCCATCATCTACATTTCCCTTCCATCATTATTTCATATACGTATAGAAATATCGTCATTTTACCTATGGGGTCATTTCTCATTCCCTCCTGCTACCTGACTCCTCAAATCCTCCTTAAGGATTTATTCTCAGATTGACAGAAAATTTTAGATACAGCGTCATTGTCATAACAAGATTCGGATCTTTCTTGGATAGTGACCCCAAGGGTTTTAACCCGGAAGCTTTATCCAACCCGGTCTGTATCCACCTTTGCGGCGTGTTTAGCCCAAGGCGGTTGGGGATTACCGTAAAATAATAAACAAAAGACTGTAAATATCATGCACGTAATGATCCCTAAGAAATATTAGTCGTTGATAACGACCCCTGAAAACCATTGGGGTCAATGTTTCGAGATTCATGTCATTCAGGCAGTCCATTAATTGTTTTAACATTTTCAGCAGTCTCTCACTGAATTCCATCCGGAGAGAAACTGTACATGATATTTTTCTTGGGTATTTGGAAGATTCAACCTCATTAGTGCTTCCTCATTATTTGATGCTTATTGTATTTTATGTCCCGTGGCTCTGAGATAAATTGGACATTTCAATTTGTTTTTTTTGTATAACTGGATCTGTAAATCACTCACAGACGTGCCCAAGGTCAATGTTCGGCTATTTAAATCCTAACACCTACCCCCCACCCCCCCCCCCCCCCCCCACCACCCTGTCCCTCACCTCCCACCTCCCAGTCAGGCCCCTAACCTTTTTAGGCAGACCATCCCGTGAAATAGTGGGTGAGCATAAATGAAATTTAAGGTAAGAAAAAAAATTGTCGATAAAAAGTAGTAAGGAGAGCCAGTCGTGCTGCTGGGTGCCTTGTCACTAAACCCGAATAACTCTATAATTTCTAATAAATACCATTAAGAGGGGCAGTGCAAATGTGTCTAACGAACATAAAACGATTCATTAAGGCAGATAGCGATCGTAACTTTGATCCTAACTAACGTCCCTTTTATTTTCCTTTTTAACTGTGGCCCCGTAAAAGCGCCCATTTCCTCCTGCCGTTAAATGCATTAATGGCGACAAATGAAAACTAGCCTGCCATCCTTGATGGTTGCCAAGTGCTCCCATACAGTGCAAATTTATATTACTACTATTTTTTTTATTAGTTTATTTATTTGTTTTGTCTTTGGGAGTTTAGTATTTCAGACTCGTAAGAAGCATCACATACAGCCTTTTAAAGAACGATAATAAATTTAGGGAACCAGTAACTGGTTGTGGCATTGCTTTTAAATAAAAAGAACAGAATCAATAATAGAGATAACGAGGAATATTATTTTTCTGAGTATGGATCCACCATAATATTAACTGTTTAATTATAAAAAAATGGCATCACCGTTATCTTGTGTTTTTCTGGTCAGCCCTTTATGGGTAAAACTGCTCTGACGGAAAAAGTAATGACATTTATATATCATAAAACGTTGAGTTTCAGTAATTGGATATGGAATGATAATGTTAACGAAATAAAAAAAAAATGCTCATAGTAGCATGAGTTTTGAAATGCAGAAACACATCTGCAGTTATGTATATGTAGTACATATATTTGAATATAAATCCGTGCTGAGAGCTTTTTGCACAGATTTATCTTTAAGTGTTTGTACGTATACTTAGCTGTGGAGTTGTTTCTCCATTAAAGAAATTATCATTAGAAAATAAGTACGCTACTGTTTCAGTAAAAGTAATAATATAATAAATAATACTGATAATAATTCCAGTATTCCAGAGCGAAAAAAAAACTGGTCATAGCAACATTAGTTGATTTTGTCTTCGGCAGCGACCCATATATTCGACCAAAAGACACGTGTGTGAGTGTGTGTGTGTGTGTGTGTGTGTGTACACTAGACAGATGCAAGATGGGGTGCTATTGGGGTGGTGGGTGAGGCGGTGGAGTGGAGTTTGGGGGGGGGGAGGGGGTGAGTTGGAGTTGGGATGGGGGAGGGGAGGGGAGAGGGGATTGCCGTTTCTCTGCACGCTATATCCTCGTTAGATGCAGCCAGCAAGACCCCCTCCGAGTGGGCTGAAAAAAGTAAAAAAACGGCCCCTTCCGTCGTCGAGTCTTATAATACTTCCCCGGTGATTACCCATTTTAGAACCTGTCATTTATCCACTTTAAGGGTGACATCTGGGACCGGCGACTTGAAATCATCTTGCCCGATGTGATCCTAGTTGCCAGATTGCCGGTTTTTTTTTTTAATCTTTGTTTTAGGCGGGCGGGGGAGGTAGTTGGTTATTGATCAGAGAATGCGAGTGATTTATTATTATTATTATTATTATTATTATTATAGATGATTTACATTATTATATTATATTATATTATAAACATTTCAACACTTTTATCTTTTAAGCTGTATAATATTGTTATTTGAACGTTTTTCTTTTGTAAAATGTCGTATTTAATTACTGTTATTGATCAAAGAATGCGAGTGATTTATTATTATTGTAGGAGATTTACATTGTTACTATTATAAACATTTTAAAAGCTTTTATCTGTAAACTGTATAATATTGTTATTTGAACGTTTTTTGTTATGTAAAATTTCGTATTTAATTACTGTGATTGATTAAAGAATGCGAGTGATTTATTATTATTAGTATAGGTGATTTACATTATTTTATTATTATAAACATTTTAAACGCTTTATTTGTAAACTGTATAATATTATTATTTGAATATTTTCTTTGGTAAAATTTCGTATTTAATTACTGTTTAATGTAACTGGTTTTTTACAGTAAATTAATAGTTGTTAATTTACTAAAAAAAAAACACGCACAAAAAACTGGTAAAATACAAACAGTTTTGCGAAGATACATATGAACTTTGGCAAACCAAAAAACAACTGTTAATTGGTTTGTCAAAGTTCATATGTATCTTCGCAAAACGGTTCTGTATTTTACCACAGTGTTTTGTGTGATTTTATTTTTTATTTATTTATTTTTTTTTTGGCAAGAGGCCGTGCTGGTAAAAGGTCAGCTCAATATAACGAAACAACGGATTCAGATCCGGTACAGTGAAGGCTAATGTGCTAAAAAAATACCCGCCTCACCAAGGGATATATATAGTTTTCATGGACTTTTTCATAAAATTACGACATATATTAACGAGCGTAAGGTAAGCTGACATATTATCTGTGTGTGTGTGTGTGTGTGTGTGTGTGTGTGTGTGAGTGTTATGCTATGGAGATGCTACCGAAGAAAGGGGTATTTATAAAATTTTACATTGAAAATTGTATTTGTAACCATCACAGCTATTTGATATATAATGCATTTTGAGTTAATCGTTTTTGCTCAGTTAAGTAAAGGCCCTGGATCGGAAATCGTTTGAAAACGAAGAGAAAGAAAAAGGAAAGGTTACCTTCGAGGTCGTAAGGAAGCTGTCCGGAGAACTTGGGTGCTGAGCCGAGGGTAAGGGAGGTGAGGTAGGCATCGAGGAAGTCGTGCATCAGGTGGAAGTCCAGTTCGTCCCCGACCTGCTCTCCGTCGAGCATCAGCTTGAGGGCGGACTGCTCCGCCAGGAGAGTCAGGTTGTGCAAGGAGCCGTCGTTGACGAGGGGATCCGAGACGGTCATGTTGATAGGTTGGTTGGCGCCCAACTTCGAAGTGTACTGCAGCCGCCCATTCCGGATCTCCACCAGGGTGTAGTCGTTGTTGGTGGCCGCGTGCAGGAGGACCCCGTTGCTCATGCGCGTCTGGAAGTTGAAGGAGAGGCTCTTCGGCGGCGGTGGGGGCGCCTGGCGGGCCTTTCTGGATCGAACGATCGGAGGGGCGTTGGCCTCCCTGGACCACCTCGAGTGCTGCTGGTAGAGGCGGGGCAGCAGCTGGCGACGGCGGTGCTGCTCTGTGATGAGGAACTCGACGTAGGCGTCTCGGGTGAAGGAGGCGGGGCGGAGGGCGGCGTCGCAATCCGGCGCCACGAGGCCGTTGGCGCAGCGGCACATGTGGGTGGACCAGCGGTCGAGGCACGTGGCGCCCTTGCCGCAGGGGTTTCCGGCGCACACGTCCCGCACGCGCTCGCAGGTGTCGGAAATGCCGCGTTCCTGCAAGAACAAAATAGGGTGAGTGTTCGTGACACGCAGAACATGCAGGCGGTGCTTCCGCAAGAAGTGCGAGATTTATTGAGCAGGCAAGATCGGCAGTTTCCACTTGCTTGCGCTGTCGTCATAAATAGTCCCTTTCTAGTATTTCTTGGAATGTGAGCAATATTGTTATTTGGAATGGTTTGAATGACTTTTACCGCCTTTTTCTGAACAAAAGTGACCATCCTGCTGACCTCCAAGGCTTTTGCAAAAAGTGAAATATGCCTGTGAGAAATGCTTGACAAAAGAGTGAAGCCGGACATGAATTTCACATCATGTGTATTGTGGTGGAAAGTGAAAAAACATCTGCCATCAGAGAGCAATATGATCCACACTCTAGATAATATTCATTTATATTCATTAATAAATTATACTTGAAGAATTTATGGTTATAGATTATTCTGTGCGTTTCACGCTCATATAAATGCAAAATATTTCCACTCGTGAATGAAACTGCACATTGATAATCCAGTTCTCATGGATATCTGTTTCAATACGGTTTTCTTTTATTTCCCGTTTTTAAATGTATGAATCAGTTGTATATAACTATATATATATATATGGGTCAGTTGTCTTACCTGAATGGGTCCTGACAGATTGAGAGGCCTGCCGTTGATAGACACTGCTTGAATGCAGCCGATGAAGTCGTCAGCCACGACTTGATCCGGTCGTTCTTGCAAGGGGTCGACAGTCATGACCCCGCCCAGGTACATAGGCTCGTTGTTGAAGTTCAGAGTCCTGGTTTTAAGTTAAAAAAAAAATAGTATAAGTAGGATTTCTTTGGTTATGGATGTATTTTTTCATGGATCTTTCCTAGGTAGTGACCCCCAAGGGTTTTAAACTGGTATGTATCCACCTTTGTGGCGTGTTTAGTACAAACCCGTTCGGGATTACAGAAAAAAACACCAAGAAACAGATACAAATTTTATTATGATAGGTGGCTATTAAAAAACAATTACAAAGAAAGAATAGAAAAGATTTTCACAAAAGAGTACATTAATTACTATTTTTGAGTAGTCAGTATTAATTTTGTAAGTAATACTACAATTATTACCTAGTGTGTAAAAAATGTTTTAAAGCCTAGTTAATAATAATAAAAAACCATGGTAATTTGTAAATATTGTAGGTATATATTTTTGTAATATTTTGTAACATCTTACTTATGTAAATGATATGTAATATTTTTCTAATAAAAGAAAGAATAAAAAAAGACTAAAATATCATAAAGATAATGACCCCTAAGAAATATTAGTCCCTGATAACTACACCCGAACTTTGTTGGGGGTCACTTCTAGGAAAGATCTTTTTCGTTGTTTAATTCTGGAGTACTTTTGATTCTTGGTGAAATAGGTTTCCTTATTAATATTCGAGACATATATTGGTATATATTATTTATCGGTAGGAGACTAAGGATTTTCATTCATTCATATTATTTTTGTTGAATTGTTTGCAAGGCTGGATAGCATTTAACAAGACTGACCAGAATTTTACACCAAAAGCAGTTGGCCCTATCTTTGACTGACTGAAAACTAAGTAATTTCTGATGACAATAACCAACTGCATTTCTGACAGCCAACATTTGACCTAACACTGGGTTCCAGGAGTTGTTTTATGTACAGGTGAGTAGGAAGAAACCTCTCAGACAAACTGTAACCTAATTAATTTAGTTAGCATGTAATTCATTGGGATTGCTCTGGCTTTCGAAGGAGGAGGTGAGATAATGTGAGTAATATACGCAGGTGCTTATTATTTATTTTTCGTTATTTTTATGCGTTATGTCAAGTGATATTGAAAATACAAATATGAATTTCATCAAGTGTTATTGAAAATAGGAATATGAATTTCCACTAGAGGATTTAGTAGACTTCAATTTGAATGTGGACGGAGGAGAAGAAATGATATATTTGCATTCCATATGAAATTTAAGCTCTTGTGTAATTTGCAAAAGATGCAGATTAACTCACCCTGTGAAGCCTATATCGTCGCTGTGACAGGAAGAGTTGTGAGGGCTGCATTCCTCGCAGGTCTCCCCATTGTGTGTGCAAGACGCCACACTGATGGAAATCACCCTTCCATTGCGTGTCGCCGTCACTTTGTACCACTTGCCATCAGCAACGTTTTGCTCCACTCCTATCCTGACGATTTCTGTTCTGGCGCCACCGAAGCTAAACCGAGGCTGTCCGCCCTTCAGCTCAATGGCAACGAAGTCCGAGCGACCTCCGGTTTGCAGACCGTAGTTGTAGACCAGCAGTGCGTCAGGTTTGTTGGTGGAGAACGTGATGGAGATGTCGTTCGTGGTTGGGTCCAGAGTGGGGAATGTCATGAAGGAAAGCTCGCTAAAACTGAAAGTGGATTTTTCACAGTGGGTGCCATAGAAATTCAGCTTACATGAGCATTGATAACCAGGCTTGAGGGAGATGCAGGAGCCACCATTGACACAAGGGTTAGGGCGACAAGATTCGCTGGCTAATTCACACTGGTTACCTCGATATCCTGGACGACACAGACAGAAGAAACCGCCTTCAAGAGTTGTCTGACAAGTTCCACCATTACTGCACGGATTATTATCACAGGCATTTGTTTTATCAAATTCACACTGAGGTCCCTGTCTAGAAGGTGGGCAAGCACAACTAAAGACGAAGCCCTTCCTTGTGCATGTTCCACCATACTGGCAAGGGTTCGGACTACATGGATCCTGCCGAAGCTCACACCTTGGTCCAGTGAAACCTTGATGGCAGCGACAAGAAACATCATGCCTTATCAAAGGAGATGTGAAAATAAAATTGGGAGAGTCTGTTATTTCAGTTTCATCATATGCATGGATACCATGCGAACATTCACCTCCATTCTTGCATGGTGCATCAGAGCAGGGGTTATAATCAACAATCAACTGAAGCCCTTGCAATGACTGAGTCAACTTCTGTTCCTCTGCTGCCAGTTTACGAGTAACTTCAGCAGGAGGAAGGTAGGAATTCGATCTTGATCCAGCAACTGTTAGAGTCAAGTCAGTATGAGAGTCTACATTTAACATGGAATAAATCCGAACCTTCCTTCCTGAAAACAAAGTCGGCAGGGTATCAATGAAAGGAGTATAGTATAAGCGTAAGAACCTGTCAGCTGTGACATTAAGTAAACGAAGTGTCAAGCTGCTGTTTAATGTTTTGTTATCAAATGACTCAAATTCGAGTGTCACCTTTGAAGTGACGTCTTGATGCTTGCCATCATTGCCTGAGACACTGAGCGTGTAGGTGCGGTCCTGCTGCACTGTTGCTGCATGAAGATTACATGCATTAGGAATTGAGAATATAGCTGCATCTTGAGTTAGAATTTGGCAAGAGTATTGTCCTGCAGTATCAGCATCATTGGGATGGACGTCTGCTACTTTTCCACCTGGGAATATTCCATTGTATGTTTGGACCTTCACAGTTACAGTGCGTGGGTTTGAAGGGGAATCATTTTTATCCAAAACTATGATATTTACAGGATATTCAGATTTCATCTTTGGCTTGCCACTGTCTTCCACTTCGATACGGAAAGTCAACTCTGGTGTGGTTTCTCGATCTATGCTTCTCGTTGTCTTGACCTCCCCTGTTGCTTCATCTATCATGAAGAATTCCTTGTGCTCTCCGCCAACAATGTAGTATGTGAATGGCTGTGTGTTTGGTGCTAAATCTGGATCTGTAGCACTAAGAGTCATTACAGATGTCATGGCTGGCTCATTTTCTGCAACATATCCTACTATATCCGGTGGATCAAATTGTGGTCCATTGTCATTCACATCATCCAATATCACACGGACGAGTGTAGTACCTGTCTGTGGCGGTGAACCATTATCAATAGCACCAACTGTCAGGTTGTACACCTGAATAGTTTCACGGTCAAGTAGAGCTGTGGTTTCAATCTTACCACTCTGAGGATCTACTTTGAACACTTGTCCTAAATTACCACCTATAATTGAGTACGTAAATTGATTGTTCTTTGGACGGACATCAGAATCTTTGGCTGTAACTGTTAATACATGAGTACCAATAAAAGCACCTTCAGATAATCTCTTCTCATAAAGTGGCTGAGAGAATACAGGAGGATCATTTCCATCTTGTATGGATATAGTTATCTGAGCTTCATCTGTGTCATTACCACGGATGCTTCCAGCATTTTTAGCCATTACAGTGAGAACTACTCTATTTTGACTCTCCCTGTCCAAACTCCTTGCCACTGTGATAACTCCCGTCATTGGTTGAATCAGGAATCCCCTGTCATTACTTGCACCAACTAATAGGTAGTATACCAATCCATCTTCTCCTTTATCATCATCTGTTGCTTGAATAGTACCAACTGATGTACCAATCTTAGCAGATTCTGAGACTGTGAACTGGAATACTGGTTGAATGAATTTGGGGAAGAATTCATTGCGTCCTGTAACATGCACGATAACTTTAGTGGAACCCCACTGTGATGGATCTTGAGTATTAGAGGCTCTCACATCCAGTACATAACGGCTTTTTTCTTCATAGTCAAATACCCTGCGAGATGTTACAACACCTGTATTGGGGTTTATAGCGAAGAAGTCCTTTCCATCGCCTCCAACAAGTGTATACTGTATAATAGCATTACGAGAAGAATCAATATCAGTAGCATTAAGCTGGAATACTGTTGTATTAGCATTTGCATTTTCAGCAATATATGCGTCATATTTTGGTTGGTCGAATTTTGGTGGATTATCATTAATATCAGTAAGGATGATGGTAAGTACTGCTGTGGAATAATGTGGCTCAAATCCTAGATCTCTAGCAGTGATATTTAGCCTGTACTCTTGCACTGCATCATAATCTAAGGGATGCATTATGGTAACTGCCCCCGTGGTTTCATCTATTGCAAACTTTCCGGCTTCATTTCCACTTGTAATTGAAAAACGAACTATCCCATTTGGTCCAGTGTCATCGTCTGTTGCTGTGAGAGGTGTGCCTATAGCTGATCCAAGAGGCTCATTTTCAGGTACAATAACTTGGTGACTAAGAGCTGTAAATTTTGGTGTATGCAGATTCTCACCTGTAACAACAAGTATTACCTTCACTTCATCTTGCAGTGGTGGAACTCCTTGATCAACAGCACGAACTGTCAAATCAAAGTGAGTATTAACACGACCTTCCAGTGTCCGAGCCACTGTGATCCATCCTGTCTTTGGTTCCAACATGAAATAATCTGAACCATTCCCGCTAACTTTCTGGTATTCTATTTCTGCATTTATCCCAAAGTCTCTGTCATCGGTGGCTTGTAACTGAATAATTTTCTGGCCAATTTCAGAGCTTTCTGGTACTGGTGTAAAGTAACTGTCCTCAGAAAACTTTGGTGGATTGTTGTTGGCATCGACAACATTGATGATTACAGAACTTTCTGATGACATGGGAGGTTTACCATTGTCTGTGGCTACCACTGCTAGTTGGTACTGATTTTCTGGTGAAGGACCTTTTAGCGTGTGTTTGTACTTCAGAGCTTGTTTTGATAGAATCTCACCACTTGCTGGGTCAACACTAAAGAAATCTGACGGAAATTTTAGCGAATAAGATATCACACTATTTGGACCCTGCTTATCCTGATCAGTAGCCGTGACTTGGCCAACAGAAGCAACACTCTGCTGTAGTTCTGGGAAATTGAAAACATAAGCACTTTGCTCAAACTCGGGTGCATTGTCATTTTCATCTTGAACGGTAACAGTTAGAGAAGTTTCTGCTCTCCATGAACCATCAACGGCCACTACTTTTAAGGAATGCTCATCCTTCAGTTCACGATCAATTGCACTTGCTACAGTAACATTACCACTAACAGGATCAATATGGAATTTACCATCAGGATTTTCAGTAAAACTATATGTGGCATTTGCATTGTCCCCAATGTCACGATCACTAGATGTCACTTGAATAACAAAGGTTCCAATTTCTGCATTCTCTGTAACATTGATGCTGAACAGTCTTGTAAATCTTGGTGGGTTATCATTTTTGTCTTGAACAGTTACAACTACCATGGCTGTTCCTGTTTGTGCTGGCGTTCCCTTATCAACAGCTTCCACAGTCAGTGTGTAGACTTCAACTTCTTCCCTATCTAATTTTATCTTGGTGAAGATCTGACCTGTTTCAGCATCTAATGTGAAAGCTTCAGCAGCAGGCGAATCTCGTCTGAGTTGGTACATGACTTGTGCGTTTGTGCCCGAGTCTTTATCTGTGGCACTAACAGTGGCTACCAGTTGGGGTGGATATTGCTCTTCCAGTATGCTTGCATTGTAAACAGGCTGTGAGAAAACAGGAGCATTGTCATTGTAGTCTGTAACATCGACTACTAAGTGAGTGACAGATGTCAGGGGTGGATCATCAGAATCTTGAGCAGCAACCCATATTTCATAACGAGATGCCGTCTCATAGTCAAGACCAAATTTGGATACCCTCAGCTCTCCTGTCTCTTCATCAACTGTGAAGGCTTGGCCTATGTTCCCGCCTGCTATGCTGTACAGGACGTTGCCGTTAGGTCCAACCTTTGGTGATGTGGCTGTCAGAGTGGTCACCAAATCTTCTCTAGCTGCCTCACTAAAACTGAAAGTCTTTTCCAAGGGCTGGAAGACTGGGAAGAGATTGTTTGGTTGTAAGCTGACAGTCAGCTTTGCAGTAGCAGAAAGTGGCTGTTCTCCCGAGTCTGTTGCCAGGACCTCTAGGGAATACTTCGTGTCACCTGATAAGTCAGTGGAGGCTTTGATTACACCTGTTTCTTGGTTCATGGAAAACTTGTCAGCGTCATTACCAGACAGGTAGTAAGTTACTTGTCCATTGATTCCCTCATCAGGATCTATAGCTTCACCACCAAAGACAAAGTTTCCTGGAAAAGAAACACAAGTTATTTAGTATCGACTTAGGAACTGCGATATAGCACATTATGATTTTTGTTTTTTTCTTTAAGAATATTCCATTTTTCAGTGAGAGTATGTCAAATTCTTAACATGTAGACAACTATAGACAGTTTTTTTCCAAGATGTACAAACTTCCAACGATTAAAATTCATCAAAATATTATTCCTTAGCCATACCTGGTGCCGTAGGATCTGGAACGTAGATATGATACTGGCTCTGGGAGAAGGTTGGGGCATTATCATTCTCGTCTGTTATAGTTACCATGAGCTGTTGAATAAAAAGGAAGCATTAGCATACGAAGGTTCATAAACTTCATCTGTTGTCAAATTACTAAGTGTCTTCGTTGAAGCTAGGATTCTTACCTATTGTCCATTTACACAATCCTTTTGCAAGCAACATTATAAAGGAAGTACCATAAAGATTCCATTGTTATTCTCTTTAATTTTCTCTGCAGCTATTCCATTAAGAGTACTCGAATGATTCACCTAATTGGTAATAATTCATCGACGACAATGAATAGCAAATCATGAAAAAAACCAGAATGCCCAAGTTTTTATTTTTTCTTATTATCTGAGACTAAAGATGGCCGGGCCCGCTGTATTCTAGAATATTATTGCGTGAAGTGGTGGGAATGAGAATCGATTTTGCTGATTCCTGAAGACGCGAGCTCCTCCCTGGGTAAGAACATGAAAGTAAACCCTGTTCGGTCGAAACCGTTTGATGTGGTGAATGTGAATGAAGAACATCGGTTATTTTATGATTATTAACTGACAGTTAATTATAAAGCATAGTTATAAAACTTGTACATAAAATTTTTGCTGCTGACATAAAAATGAATACAGGCTAATGCTCATCATCTCGAACTTAACTCGCACATCTCGGGAAAGCAACGGCTTGGCAGCTATCAATTTTTTCATTTTTATTTTATTTTATTTTATTTTATTTGTGACATGGAACAATGAGTAACTGCAAACAAGGGAAATTTGTTAGTTAATTTTTTCAAGTAAAATGCAAAAACAAAAGCTCGCAAATAAAAAAAAATACCCTCGGTACCAATTAATGGAAAATTTCAATGAGAAGGAGTTTAGTTTTTTTTTTTTTGTAACATGGACCAAGAGTAACCGCAAACAAGGGAAATTTGGTATTTAATGTTTTCCAGCAAAAAAAAAAAAAAAACAAAAAAAAAAAAAAAAAATACAAACAAAATTGACAAAACAAAACTTATGGACCAGTTCTTCATGGAAAATTTCAATGAGATAGAGTTGTCATTTTTTGTGACATGGAACAATGAGTAAATGCAAACAAGGGAAATTTGGTATTTAATTTTTTTACCAGCAATATGAAAAAAAAAAATATATATATATATATATATATATATATATATATATACAAATAAAAATGAAAAAACTGGACAAATTCTTCATGAACATTTCAATGAGGAAGAGTTTAGTTTTTTTTTTTTGTGTGACATGGAACAAGGAGTAACTGCAAACAAGGGGAATTTAGTATTTAGTTTTTTCCAGCAAAATGCAAAAAAAAAATATATATTGCAAATTAAAGAAAAAAAAAAAAAACTCTGGACCAATTCTTCATGGAAAATTTCAATGAGAAGGAGTTTAGGGTGATTTCAGAAGCCGCAGTTGCCAGTGTTGCGGAGACTAATGTGGGGGTCTTCGTAAAGCGTCGGCCGCGGCGGTGTTTAACCATAACACGTGAGTAAATCATCGAACTCCTCACCTGTGTGGTGGCGGTGCGAGGTTCCGTGAGCGAGGAGTCCTGCGCCTGGAGGATGAGCGAATACCTCGACACGCTCTCCCGGTCCAGGTGTGCGACTGTGCGGATTATCCCGGTCCATTCCTCGACCATGAAGACTCCGGCTGCGCCTTCTACCAAGGAGTACCTGTCGGGCAGCAATGGGGGAAATGCTTAATCTCTCGGTTTAGGTGTTATTTAGGTGGGCTTTTTAATATTTTAAAATTCCTTAAATTTAATCATTTATACGATGAAATATAATATACATATAGTAACTTATAATATATTCCTAATATTAAATATTTATTTTTATAGATAGTAATTTATGAAGATTTTAAATAGCTTGTCTAATCCTTCGGGCCAACCCTAGGAGAGTTAATATTAATTCGGTGGTCTGGTTAAACTAAAGTTAAATAAAAAAAAAAAAGAAAAAAAAAATTGGGGGGCAGGGGGCGCTGTATTAGGCCATGTACCAAGGAGGCCCGGTTAATAATGAAAAGGGAGGGTGACTCAGGTGGGTTGGGTATTATTCTGGGGGACTATTGGACTTTTTTCAACGTTTAATCAGATAGTTTAGGCATTTTAGGGGACTGTTGCATTGTACCTTCTACCAGGAAGTTCCTATCAAACAGAAAAGCAGTGAACGGGGACGTCATTTTGGTGAAAAAAGTAGGTATTTCATTCGTGTACTTTTCCACTCACATAATCTCATAAATCCATCGACGCTATAATATTACCACATGTAATGCTAACTAATTATAAGCAGTGTTTAGTGACCAGTTTTCAAAGAAAGTGGGACTTTCACATTCATTCAAGTTCACACGAAGCCGCAGCTTTTTTTTTTAATGATAGACAGGAGGAAAGAAGATCGAAGAGGAATGAAACGATTGAACGATTAATGGCTGTGTAACATTAAATCTAGCGACTTCTTTTCTTGAACTGCAGGACTTAAAGGAAAATCTCCCCACGAAGCTCTTGTAATGCGTAGCGGGAAAGAGGCTATTGTATGAGAGTATTGTAAGTCCAGTTATATTCTTAATTTTTTCTTTTTTTTACATTCTTAACCCGATGGGAGTAAAAGTACGGATATGAAAAGAAGCGATGACATTTTGGAAACTAAACATATTCTTGAAATCCTGGTTTTTTTTTCTTAACCGAATGTTGATAAGATTGTTCAGCTAAAGAATAATTGAGGGAAGTTTACATACTGTAATTTTTTTTATTCAATGTTGTTAAACAGGTGGTAGTAAGGATAAAAAATAATAATGATGCCAGGCCTCTCACACAGTATTTAAATTCAGTTTGTAAACAAGATGAACGAATGAACACGTATATAGAGAATATGGCAAGACTCGTTGATATTCCTACATTTATTCTTAATATATATGCATTAACCACTTAGAAGTAAGAATAAAGCTAAAGAGAACATTCCAATTAAATATTTTTCAAATCAACTTCCTGAAAGCTCGACCGATACAAGAATACGGACGTGAGAGGCATATTGAGGAAAACTAATTATATTCCTTAATATCTTTTCACATTCGTAACCAGGTCGATGTAAGAATATCAAGAAAAGGTTACGGCCGGAGATAATGCATGATTAGCAATTCGGATGGAGAGAGCATAAGAAAGAGAGAGAAGTAAAAAAAAAGAAAGAAAAAAAAGATGGCGATCATAGAGGGTTGATGGTCGTCTGAGAATGAAGTGGTCTCACATACGAATCGAAAAATGTCAGAAGAGAAAGCAAGGGCGAATGATAAATGCGCACGAATTTGCAATGATTAGAGGGAGGGGGTTAATTCCTTGACTCTTTCTGGGAGGGGATGATGTGTCAGGGGGTGGGAATGTGGGGAGGGGGTGGTTGGGGGGG
>NC_061091.1:55837840-55880340 GCF_015104395.2 Macrobrachium nipponense
TGGAAGGATGCTGAGGATTTTGGTCAATTGGGATAGACAGGTGGGTTTAGAACGGCCCTTATCGGGCTGATGGCTCTTATTAAGCGCGTATATATGTACTATATATAAATATTATATATATGCATTATTATATATGTATATATATATATATATATATTTATATAGATTATATATATATATATATATAGATATATATATATATATATATTTATATATACATATGATATATATATATATATATATATATATATATAATTAATCATTATATTATATATATATCTATATTATATATATATCTATTTATATATATGTATATATATATATATATATATATATATATATATATATAGATATATATTGTGTTTGTGTGCACTACACATACAACCTTTCACAATTAAATGGGCATGGCGTAAGGTTTGCAACTTCATCCCAAAAATACTCGCTGAAAACCGGAAGATAACAAATTTTCTCTTAAGGAAGAACGGGTAATATTATGAGTACACGTGTGCACGACTTGCATTTACATTTCCTTAGTTAACAGATTTAATATTTAAATGGCATGTTCAATACCTTGTTATGTAGGGCATGCGGGGATATTGCTCTATGGCGAATGTATATTTTATCCTTTTTATATAGTTAAGGTTTATGAACGGTTTTCCGTTGACGTTTGGCCCTGCTATGCACGGAAGGGTGTTGCTGCTTATTTCGCCTGAAATGAAAAAGCCGATCGAGGGGTTTGTCGCCTGACCTTCCTCCCGAACGATGAGGTTTTACTTTCAGCCGAAACAGAAGAAGACAAGAAGCCTCTGATATAGAAAGTGGTCGCCGTTTGTTCTCACACGATGAATGGGCCGCTGTGGGACCGAGGAACTTTGTCATGCAGGGGGTGTGGCCGCCTGTGACGTCGTCTGAAATGAAAACATCGGAGTCTGCCCAAATTGATGAGGGGTAGAGAATGCGGCCGCACGTGACCCTCATCCGCTAGATGGGAAAGATGTTCGCACGGAATCCGCTCCCGAGACCTTTAGCAAACGAGCTCCTTGTCAAGGCGGAGAAAGTCTTCGTGCGCAGAGTAAGGCTGCTGCCGAAATTACACGAAATTAAACCAGTTTCGTGTAATTACTACGGCTCAAGCCAGCGCTAGCTGGCAACTTGTTATTGTTGTTGCTCTTGTTCTTGTTTGTTGCGAGTGTGTGTTTTTATTTGTTACTTGTTGCTCGCCCGGTGATGTCTAACACGGCCCCATAATGGTGGAATTGTTAACAACCGTATGATTAAAGTATATCTTATGTGACATTTCCGGCCATTAAGTGGCGCTATCTTCTTGTTTCGTAGGAATAATAGTCGTGCAGCAAGAGGATGGTGATCCGCGTCACGGTAATCATAGTAATGCCTGATGTAATGATGTGACAATGACAACCACTCCGGTGATTTGCCCGTCTGACTCGTTGCATCAAATCGCAAAATGTGCTTGTTCTCTTAAAAGGACATTGTTTCGGCGCCCGTTTGTGTTATTGAATATTTAAGAAAGACATTCTTGACAAAAGTGCTTACTGGCACTTTCGCTCGTACGATGAGGTTTTAAATTTAGGAATACTGAGTGATGAAATACGGAATTATTATTATTATTATTATTATTATTATTATTATTATTATTATTATTATTATTATTATTATTATTAGTCAGAATAACGGATATCTAGAAGATGCAAACCAATATAGACAGAAATTTGCAGAACAAGCTTCCACTGAATAGAATGTCCATATCTGCTGATAAAACTTCCGTTTGTTCTAAGGGGTCCACAATAATAAAAAAAATGCTGAGAGTTCATGTATAAATTTAAAGCCCTTTACAAAAAGGTTTCGAACCCTTCCCTGGGTTCATCTTCAGGGAAGGGTTCGAAACCTCAACATTTTTTTATTATTGTGGACCCTTTAGAACATTACATGTACTCTCGCGATAGAGTTTAACCCCCACCCCCCAAAAGAAAAAAAAACTTCCATTACTATTATTATCAGTATTAGGAATTATTTTCCTTAATGTTATTGTTGTTTTTGTTATTTCCTCGAGACGAAAATAGCCAAACTAGGTTGATGTAAAAGAAAATGTCTTCTTCAACCCAAGAGAAGTGTTGGCCACACCCACTCGTTGAGCCTTCGTGTCACTCCAGGTACCAGGCGTTCCCTCTCCCTTTCACACCCGTCGGAAAGCGTCTCCTGCATTAATAACCTGGTTCTTGCAGTCCTACAGTCACAGTTCTTGCAGTGTCTCTTTTCTAGTTCTTGCAGTCCGCGATACTCATTTTTTTGCAGCTCCTGATCTCCGGGTCTTGGAGCGGCTGTGGTTAATTCCAAGATATGGTGATCACTTTCCTCTGTTCTTGCACAGATCTTTAGTCCCTGTTCCTGCAGTGGATTGATTTCCAGTTCTTGCAGTTTTTATTTCTTGTTTTTGCAGTTAACAATTTCCAGTTCTTGCAGCTCTTTATCCCCTGTTCTTGTGACTGATTTCCAGTTATTCCAGTTTTTATTTTCTGTTTTTGCAGTGACTTATTTCCAGTTCTTGCTGTTATTTATTTTATATTTTTGCAGTGACTGGTTTCCAGTTCTTGCAACTCATTATTTTCTATTTTTGCAGCGAACTAATTTACAGTTCTTGCATTTCTTTATTTCCTGCTTTTGTAGTGACTTATTTCCAGTTCTTGCAGTTCTCTCTTCCCTGCTCTTGCTGTGATTGATTTAAGTTCTTGCAGATCTTTATTCCCTGTTCTTGCAATGACTGATTTCCAGTTCTTGTGGATTTAAATTGCCTGTTTTGCTGTGGCTAATTTCCAGTTCTTGCAGTTATTTATTCCTTGTTCTTGCTGGGACTGTTTTCCATTTCTTACAGTTCAGTATAACTTATTTTAGTTGTCTAATCGCCTGTGGGTACTGATTTGCAGTTTTTGCAGTTGTCAGGGCCTACGGCCGTTGCAGTCTATGGTCCCCAGTTGTTTAAGTCTCTCGAATCTAAAGCAGTCTTTGGTTGCTTGATGGTATTGCAGGCTGTTTTAACATACAGGTTAACAAATGTGTCTAGGGTGATGATAAGCTGATTATTTTGCGATAATGATGAATAGATGAGAATTGTTGATTTAAAGGGGTAATGATGATGAGACTTGAAGAAAAAAGTAATAACAAACGAAGGGAAGGAAGTTTGACCCTCTATCTGCCAAGAGCAACCAGATTCGCTGAACAGCAGAGCTCCAATATGCGGTAAATGTGCCTCGCTGTTCGAACTTCTCAGTTCCAGAGGTCCTTTATTCCTCAAAACGTTGGACTTTGGAACAGCCTCCCTGAGGAAATCGTGCAATTGGAACTTCAGAAGCCCAGTCGAAGGCGCATTACTTACCTACCATAGTGTTCTCCTTGCATGTTAATACATTTTTATCTATTTGTTAATTTATTGATTTATTTTTTTTCTTCTTTAATAAGTGGGGTTTCTTCTTTCTGTATCTATATCTTTCTTTACCTCGTCTTACTTCTTCCTAATGAACACCATATTCTTTGGAAACTTGAATTTCAAGTTAATGCTTGTTACGTGTGAATAGGTGTCATCTTCTGATGGAGGAGGAGGAGGAGGAGGAGGAGGAGGAGGAGGAGAAGAAAAGAAGTAGAAATAATAAGGGACGGTTTCTTGTTCAGGAGAGAAGCAAATGAGGAAAGTTCCTCAGCGAAAATGAACGAGGCTCCCAAGTGGAATTCAGAGGAGAAAGGCGCGTGAGTTGTTAACGGGTATGAGCAAGGATTCGATACCCAAGGATAGGCACGACTGAATATATTAAGTAATAACGCAATAAATAAAGAGCTTAAAAGACAAATCTTACAAATTAGAGACCACGCCCTTCGACACAAAGTCAGCCTTTCCCCCTAACACACCAACGTGGCCTTGACTCCCTTGGAACAAAAATCCATGGCAATTTTTCAGTCTCATCATGAATCTTACAACCATCATTACCATCAAGACGCATCAGAAGATGATGCAAGTCAAAGTCATCACGATTTTCTTTCGACTGTTATTTACTAACTTAACTGTCAAGGACACTTCAAACAAGTAACAAATGCGCCGAAGTTTCCTTACAGTTTTCTGTACACCGTATAATGCTGTATGAGACTCTCAGACACGGCCCATGAAACTTTCAGCCACGGCCCGGTTGTGGTCTGTCTTGGTGGGGACCTGTGTTTTTGCAGACGCACGATCTTGGCTCATTTTAAACTTAAATAAAATAAAAACTACTTGGGCCAAAAGGGCTGCAATTTGGTATGTTTGATGACTGGAGGGTGGATGATCAACATAACGATTTGCAGCCCTCTAGCCTCAGTAGTTTTTAAGATCTGAGGGTGGACAGAAAAAGTGCGGACGGACAGACAAATAGCCGTCTCAATAGTTTTCTTTCACAGAAAACTAAAACTAATGCATTATGTAGCAGAGGATTCCACTTTTCATACTATAACAGGCCTCCCCCCCCCCCCCCCCCCCCCCCCCACATCCTACTTCACAGGAGCCTACCTGCCGGCCAAAACAAGACACCTGTGGCAAAGCCTCTTTTTATTTGCAGTCTTCCACTCTTCCCCTTTTTATTTAGCATTTTATCTTATTTTTTATATTCTTCCCATGTGTTTTCCTCCTTTTTTTCTCCCCTGCTTTCTCCATCGTTCAGGGTATCTGGAATCATATGTTCGCTCGTCAGTCCTGAAGACTTTGATTCAGTGGCATCGTTTCTTGCAATGGTCTTCTTCGTTTACTTCTTATTACCACTAGCAATCTATTTTCTCTATTTTGCTGCTTATCTTCCCTTTTGTTCCTTTCATCCGCTAAATTTTGTAACTAATTTTTTCTGATTCGCTTTCTCCCCACCCTTATCTCTCTCTCTCTCTCTCTCTATCAGGCTCATTCAATGGCAGCTCCATCCTCACACATTTAACGCGTGTGGATTGTTAGGGCTACTTTTACTTTCGCAAATTGTTCGAAGACTCATCAGTTTTAATAGCTTTCTCGGAGCCTTTCGTAAATAGGCGCCGTAACGCGGTTGCGTGAGAATATCTATACGCATCACTGGAGAGAGAGAGAGAGAGAGAGAGAGAGGTACAATGAGAAGGTGAGTGAATTTCTAATTTCTACGCGTTTAGAATACAGTATGAATTTTAATAATAATTTCTTTTTTCATCCTGAAGCAGAGTGAGTTTATAATTTCTGATCTTTTAGTTAGTTTATTTTGTATCCTGTGTAGAGAGAGAGAGAGAGAGAGAGAGAGAGAGAGAGAGAGAGAGAGAGAGAGAGAGAGAGGGTACAAAGAGAAGGTGTGTGAATTTCTAATTTCTACGTGTTTAGAATACATTGTAAGTTTTACTAATTTTTTTTATTGAGAGGGAGAGTGAGTTTATAATTTCTGATCTTTTAGTTAGTTTATTTTGTATCCTATGTTGAGAGAGAGAGAGAGAGAGAGAGAGAGAGAGAGAGAGAGAAGAGTTTTTACTTTATTAATCTGTGATGTAGGAAATGTATTTATGATTACAGTCCCTTGCTCTTTTAATCTACCTGTTATATAGGCCTTTTTGTTCATTAGTCCATATGACTAATTACTCCTCAATAAGGAAATGATCTGATAAAAATTGTAACCTGAATGTATTTTACATTGTTGCAGTTATGATTAATTTCTCGCTGTAGTCAAGTCTCTCTCTCTCTCTCTCTCTCTCTCTCTCTCTCTCTCTCTCTCTCTCTCTCTCTCTAATCCGGAAGTTGTAAGAGAAATTTGTTAACCGCAGGATTGAAAAGAGCGTGTGGGGGGGGGGGGGGGAGTACGGTTTTATGAACCTCTTATGAAGGCCAATTTTGACTTCAACAATTTATCGATTTAATTTTATTTATTTTCGAGTTTTTTTTTTTTTTTTTTTTTGATGGGATGGATTTGGAAAAATTAAACTCGCAAAGATAGTCTTCGTTAATATCGGTCATAGTTTTCCCTTTTAGATTATTTATTTAATAATTTTTGGGCGGCAGGGGGTGAGTGAGTTTTCTGAGTTAAATTTGTTATTAACGTATGATTTTTATTTCTCGATAAATAAAAAAATAATGACTTCTTTCCTCAGTTTATTAATCTATATACTTTACTTTTATCCAAAATAATAATGATTTTCCTTTATTGTCCTTTCATAATCAAAATGAGTCCGTTCTTGCGGAAGGTTTTAATTATGCTGCTCTGTTATAGTTGGTAACGTTTTATTTTGGTCAAATTTTTGTTTTTAACTTTATTTATGATTTTCGCAGAGTTTCATTACTGAATTATTCATGATTTAATCTTCTGATTTATCAGCTTGTGCATGTTCAGGTGGGGAAGGTTTGAAAACTTAGAGGACTAGAAGTAAGATATTATAAGATATTTAGTCTATTCTGCGAGAACTGATGTTCTCAGTCATTTTAATTTGTTTAGCCTTATAATATATGAGCGACATCTTGTAGTTCAGGGTAATGTATTCCAATATCCAGTGATACAAGTACTACTTCCAATACTACTACTATCTCTGATAATGACATTAAAAGACTCTATTAATAATAATGATGACCCAAATATCAGTGACGTCAAAAGTAAACAAGTATAAAATGCAATCGATTTTTATGTATAGTGTACATAGTGTATAATTCTGTATGTTACACTCAGCTACGGCCCATGAAACTTTACAGCCACATCCCGGTGGCGGCCTGTGCTGGCAACTATACCGGTGCTAGACGCACGATCATGGGTAACTTTACCCTTAATTCAAATAAAAACTACTGAGACTAGGGTGTTGTAATTTGGTATGTTTAATGATTGGAGGGTGGATGATCAACATAGTCCTCTAACCTCAGTAGTTTTTACGATCTTAAGGCGGACGGTCAGACAAAAAAGCAATGTCAATCATTTTCTTTTATAGAAAACTAAAAACGAAGACACTAAATTTTGAATATTTTGACATAGCGTACGATAAATGCTGCTACTGCTATTACTATAAAAACAAGTAGAATAAGCGCAGGAACACCACCGGGAACAACAGCAACACCATAGCGCCTCAGTGGCGTGGTCGGCTTGGTCTTGGTCTGCCACCTCGGTGACCGCGAGTAAGATTCTCGGACATTTCATTGAGGCGTCAGAGATGTGTATTTCTGGTGATAGAAAGTTCACTCTCGACGTGGTTCGGAAATCACGTCAAGCCGTTGGTCCCGTCTCTGAATAACCACTGGTTTCATGCAACGTAAAAACACCATACAAACAAACAAACAGCAACACCATAAATAAATACCCCAACAACAAGAAGTGACTTTGATGGTGCAGACAAACATAACAATGAAGGCTTACTTTGCGCAGGCAAATGAATTGCCTTCGTTCCCCATTGATTTTCTTAATTCGTCCTCGGCTCTTGTTTACAAGCAACAAAGAAAAAACCAAAACAAAAGAGAAACGGCTACACTCGCTGGGTGTTAGAGAATGAACACTCAGCCGTAACAAACGATGCGTCATCGTGTTAGTGATTAATAGTTATGCGTGTTGTTATTTGTTAATTACGTGTATTGTTATTTATTAATTAAGTGTATTGTTCAAGTGCATTAGTAGGTTTTCCGAGCGGAGGACAAGGGCTCCAATGTGTATGATGTTCGCGGCCACTTTTTTTTCAGTTATGAAAATTTAAGAATTGATGATAATTATTTTTTATGTGATTTCTGATTTATTTTATTTTATATTGTTATATTCGATGAAGAGAACGAACCGGACTAAAATAAAAAGAATTATGGGAAGCTTCTGTTATCTCGTATACATTTTATTTCTGTTGCTGGAGAGTCTGGGAGTCACTGGTCGAATAACTTACCAAGAAAAGAAAGAATTCATGTTCTTATATTATTTTTATTTTTGATGTTACAGAATTTCGGGGGAAGAGGGTAGGTGGTGAAAAAAAAAGAAGGTCATATGGGATACAAGGAAAGAAATAATAATATTGCATCTTAGCCGTTGTTTATGTTGTGAAATGTCTGGGGCCGCTGGGGACATTAAGATGCAATTAAGGCACAATCTTAAAAAAAAATTACCACGGTATTAACAATTTTACTTCTCAGATCATTACAAAACCAACCTCGGGTCTTCAGTGAAAGACCTGAACTCTAATCCATTTCATAGGAAGACAGGGCTTAGGCGCGCATCCGAAAATGACATCGTCCATTCGTTGATCTGAATAGTGACTTATTAACCTACTAGTAGTCCGTCGATTGTGGGGGGTCGCAACCGGGAGGAAGGAGGGTATGAGGCTGGTATGGAGAGCCCCCATCATAATGGAAAAAGATGTATAGTTTATATCTATCTCTCTATCTATATACCATACATCATACATATATATATATATATATATATATATATGAATATATATATTATACATACACACACTTTCCACACACACACACACACACATATATATATATGTATATAATTTATGAATTTTTTATCGCGTCACCGTGATTTTTGTATACACAAATGTAGTTTAATATGCAATTCGTTGTACTTCGGATTTTTTATATATATAAATATATACACACACACATGCATACATACATACATATATATATATATATATATATATATATATATATATATATATATATATATATATATATACCGAAGGGGAATTATAACTGATAAGTGGTTCGTCGTCTCGCGGGCACGAACCGCCAAATATGAGATCCAGTGACGTTCACTGACGAGTCTTAATTAAAGCAAGCTCTTTCCCATAACAGTGGTGGCTGCAGAAAACTAGCAAGTTGCTTGCCACCGAGATGACTGAATCGAGGAAACATCCACAGGGGACTCATGAGCATCGCGAAACTTTGTATTTCTTGTGTGCTAATGAGTGTTGTCACACTAAAGCACCACATCTGCTCCATCTACAAGAGCCAGAGAAGGGCCCGTTTGTGAGCCACTGCGCCTCTCGGCTTATACACAAAAGCCAGCCCCCGTCTTCACGCGCTGTAAAAAAGTGAAACCAGACAAATTACATCTGGATGAGCGGCGACCGCCGTTATTATGTTTATTAAGACTAAAAACCTGTTGCGAGGTTGATCTGTTAACGCCTCTCCCTCCTCCCTCCCTCCCTCTCGCCCTACCCCCTGGAACAAACTAACCCCAAGTACACCTACTCTTCCCCCCGTCTATACCCCTGCGTTACCCCCCACCCCCAACACACCTCCTATTTTCTGCCTATAGTGTGACGCAAGTTTTTGAACGTAATCAGACAGTCATCTCTGCCTATGTGGATGCATATCTGTCTCACATCATGCTAGTTTATTTTCCATTTGCACATGATTCATTTACTTCTGTTTATGTATGTATATATGTATGTATGTACTATGTATGGATGTAAAACGGAAAGACCATCGCGCAGTTTTCTTAAAAGTTATGATTGATACCAGTCGGTATGTATTCTCGTATATGGATGGTTATACACCCTGTAAACAGTAAAGACAGCTATGGTAGCTAGTTTCTGTATGTGTGTGAATGACTACGTATATGTGATGGGGTGGGGGGGGGGGGGGGGAGACTGGAAAACAAAGGGAAGTTGAAATGTGGATTCGACGGAAGGGAAACACCAAACCTCAAATGATACATCTATGCGGGGAAATGATTTCAAGAGGTAATTGGAAGGAGCACTGGAATGTATCACTGGACAGAGGCTAATAAAAGGAGTAGATGCAGAAAGGGGAGACTCAAGTGAATGATTATATACAGAGAATATCGCGAGTTCATGAACGCTGTCATATTTGTACACAGCCATGAACACACTACTTACACCTATTATGTAATACATATACACATAGATGTATTTATATATAAATAGGTATATATGAATTTAGATATAAATATATTATATATATGTGTCATATTATATATATATATATATATATATATATATATATATATATATATATTATACACACGTGTGTGTGTCAACAGTAATTACAGTTAATCCTCATCTTTTTTTGTTTCATATTCTTTATGAAACAGTGAGTGAGTTTCCCCTTCTTCTTTCTTTCTCTCTATCTCTCTCCCTCTCTACTCTGTCTCTCACCGTAGTATGTTTAGTTTGTAGTTAGATATTTGTCTCTTATTTTATTCTTCATCTCCCATTTATTTCATACAATTCAAATTTATTTCGTAATTCACGTTAATTTTCCTCCGTAAATTATTCCCTATTTATTTATTAATCTGGACACTGCCCAACATATATTTCCCATATATTCTTCCCCAGACTTCTCATAATTATATTCCTCTCGACATTTCACCCCATTAATTCTTCCATTAACGCTAACGTGCATCGCCCATTTGTATCCCTCCACCTCTCCCCCATCCCCCTAGACCCCCTTTCCCATAGATTCAACCCCTTACATTTCATCCATCCCACCCCCCCCCCCCCCCCCCCCTCCCGCTCGTATTAAGCTTCCAACCTCCATCTATATTTCAGCTTTGCTGTGATCACGGGTCTTTGGGTTCTACAATCCACCCGTTTGTTGTTTATTTTTTTTTTTACTTGTACGCCCTTTAACCCTCCCCTCTCCCCCTTCCCCTCTCTCCTCCTCCTCCTCCCCTTCTCCCCTTCCATCAGGGAGGAATGATTTAAGGTCGGTTTTCTGGTAAGTCGGACCAAGATAAAATTCCCCCTGCCGTCTGGCTGACCTTTGTTTACCTTAGCAAGTATAGGTGGTTCAGATGAGTCTCCTCGGGGAGACAGAAAACTGCTTCGACGTTGCTTCGATATCGGAAGCCTCTACGGAATTCTTTAAGGAATGTAGCTGTTTTAATTTTTAGGGCTTAATCTTCTTTCAGATTACAATTATTTCAATTTGTGTTTTGAACCTTGGCAATTATCGACACGAATGTTTGTATTCTAACCAGTTGGTATATTCATTTTTTTTATCACGCGGACGAACAAAATACTACGTATATAAAGGTGTGCCGATGCAAAGATCATAGAAGATCAAGAACCGTATTATTATTTCTGTCAAAGATTTACTGGTTTCTCTACATATCTTGTTTTTAAATTTTGCTGTTCACCGGTGCAACCGTAAAGTGTGTCCGTGTGGATTCTCCCTTAAGCTATAGGAACCGCCTCTTGCAGGGCTGATTATTTTGACTTTGATCGATTTGTTGGTGTTTTCTTGATCAGAAAGGCTTTCCTTTATGAGAGGTGAGCTATACATTCAACATTAGTATTAGTCCTTCATAGTAAGGTATGAATTTCTCCAGCTGTAAAATTACAAACACACACACACACACACACACACATACATATATATATATATATATATATAATATATATATATATATATATATATAGATATATAGATATAGATATATATATAGAATATATATATGATTATAATACATCTGACACATCATTTATATATTTCCTATTACCACAAGGAAAATTTAAGAACGTGTATAAATCCTGACCGATTACGATACATCTATGTCCTTCGATGGTGGCTTAGAAATAAAGCCGAAACCGGTAGAGTTTTACACCAAATATTGATTTTACCTTGTAATGATGTACGCATATATATATATATATATATATATATATATATATATATATGTATATATATATATATATATATATATATATATATATATAATATATATATATATGTCTATTTTAATATATGTCAGTACCTCTCTTGAGGCTGAAAAAGAAACAGTTTTGTAGGTGATGAGACAAAGAGTCATTTAGATATTCTCATTACAATACTCGAGAAAGGCTTCGCGTCGAGAAGACTTCACAAGGACAGACAGCCAGCGCTCTGGCCAGAGGAAGAAAGAGAGAAGAAAAAAGAAACCCTCCAATTCTCACCCTTATGCGCAATGATATGATTATGATACTCATTTAGAAATTGTGACTTAAATCAGACTTTTTTTTTTTTTTTTCTCGACGTTGCCCGGCCATTTCCCCCTTTTGAATATTCAAATCTTTTGCAAGACCATAAAGTTTATATTGATTATGGTGGTGGTTAGGATTGCAAGGGTTACTTACATGTTTAATTAACTGAGATAAGATAAACCAGCCAGAAAAATGTCTGCAAAAGCGACGCCGTTTCGGTCATTCCGAACAATTCGAAGACGATACACAAGGTACATTTGGTGGGTGTTGCTGCCAGGCGTCCATTTTGATCCCTATTCTTGCATTCCTATTTTTCCTTTTTTCTGTTCTTTATTTAGCTTCCCCAAATAACATCTGCGTGCTAATCTTTTGTAGCTTGAAAATCATTTTTATCTAACAAGGAAACGCGTTAAGAGTTGTTTCATATAAATTTTGTGATTTTTTGACGAATAGTCTCAGATGGCAATTACGAAAATTATAATCTGACTTGGGTTCTAATAGAAGCCGAGTGTTTTGTTCATTCTTAAAATATTTTCTGTGATTTTCTTCGTATTGTAAGTTTGTGTATAGTAAAACTGATAAATTACGGATAAGAAAGCAAAGTATTTTTTGTTTTATGAATGAGTAGCTGTGCCGATTTCTTCAAACTGAGAATACGGAGAGTGATGGAAGTCTGTGGTTGTCGTTGTAGAAGGGGTGTTGTTAACCATTCTTATTGTTTTTAATCATTTCTATTTATTGCTTTCTTATATTTATTTGAAGTATTCATTTTGACTGTGAACCGTAAAATAATGTCATCAGGAATTTTCTTGTCATAAGCAAGGCTAAAAAATAAATAAAATAAATAAATGAAATAAAATAAGATAAATTCTAAGTGAACCTATTACTCCGTTTACCTAATATTTTATTCATTATTTTATTGCATATAATTGTATGAGGCTTTCATAGCTCATTGAAAAACACGAATAGGAAAGGATTCGATGCTTGTCAGGGGAGAAATTTACTTTTTACATATATTTTCTGTTAAAGTTCGTTTTTCGATTTATTTTTCATTCGGACATCGTGATGTTTCTTTTTCGTATCTTGACGCCATCCTCGTTTTTTTCAGTCTTTATTTGTGTAATGACATGTTAATGTTTTTTTCCTTTGGTCAATACGTCATGATAGTTTCTGTTGCATTCTTGCTCTTCGAGTTTTGCAGGTTGATTTCAACCTCTTGCACATGACTAAATGCCATGCAATCATGATACCCCCTGCAATATCGCCATATGGATGGCACCATAAACCCTCTGCCGGGCGATCACAGCCTACCATGATTAAACCCCCTAACCCCCCACCCCACCCCATTCCTCCAGTTGTCGGGATCCTGACGAGTAACCCCTACCCCCTCATCCGTACCCCCCACCATTCCATCCCCCCTCACCAAACCTACCTATCTCCTGACTTGCTTGATAGCAACGGTTTCCCGAAAGCATTGTATATAATCGCTCGAAGAGATTTAAACTCGCCAGATTTGAATATTGCTTCCAGCTTGCCTACGTCGTCTCTCTCTCTCTCTCTCTCTCTCTCTCTCTCTCTCTCTCTCTCTGTTAGCCGGTTCAGCGCCACTTCCTCTGTTGCAGGATTGGCTGGTCGAGTTGCGTGTTTTTGCGTTTCGTGTGTGTTGGTTTCGTCTGATTTGATAATGATAATAATTATAATTATAGCAATAATAATTCATGATTTTTCCAACTTCGCTGATCAAGAACAACGCAGTATAGATTGAAATTATCATCAATTTTCGTTCATAATAGATTTTGAGTATTTTTGATAGTACAATTATGAGGGGTTGCACTATTATTATTATTATTATTATTATTATTATTATTATTATTATTATTTACAGTAATACTTGCACACGTACAGGTAGCCATATTTGTTATTTTTTCACCTTATAGGACAATTTCTTCGCCATTCACATAATACTCTGTAAAATCGGCAATAACTCTTTTGCTCTACACGCGATGACCTACCATAAAAAAAAAGAAGTTGGCCTTATGCCAGCACGGGCTTTTGCTTACATGACCAACACGGAGGACCAGATGAGAATTTGGCCTACTTAGTGACGTTCCCTCGCTGCACCCGTGCATAGCGGCTTAGCTGTATAATCTTAAAACAAATCGCTTTATTTACATATATTTGAATATTCCTGAATTTATCGAGCGAGTTCGTTCTCTCTCTCTCTCTCTCTCTCTCTCTCTCCCGGGCATGCGCCCGAGTCTGCCTAGATGCTCTCAAGATGGCGCTGTGGGAAGCGGCAGTCTGCTGCTTTGGTCGCGTTTTCAAGAACCGCTGTGTTTGTTTTTATAAGCGCTCTCTAATGCGCATTTTTTAAGCTGACGATTTAAGTGGGCTGTAAAGAAATTAGTTTATATTGTCCTATTACACCATCAGTGGGGTTTTTGGATTTTTATTTTTCTCTTGCCGAAAGAACATTCACTGTGCTTTCAAGTCAAAGATTTTTGTGATCTTTCCAGATATTAGGTTATTTTGACCCATCGGACCGATTTTTGTCATCTTCTAGTGGATTTGAAGTCCACTACTATTTACATTGCTTTAAGGAATTAAAATATTGCTGTTGCTCCTTTGCTGTTGCTCCTTCGACCAGTTTCCAGTGTTCTATGAATATTCCTCCCAGAGAGAGAGAGAGAGAGAGAGAGAGAGATAGAGAGAGAGAGAGAATCATCTTTGAGTCACTCATTCATTGATTAATGCCAAATACTCATGGTTATTTAAAAGAGGAAATGGAAATATCGTATAATTTGCAATAGTTCTCTGTCTCTCTCTTATTCCAGTCTCCCTCGACATTTTGGGGTATCACATAGAGACGCCCCCAGTGGACCCTTCCCCGGAAACCTTTAAGGTCGTTAATCCCGGTTTTCACTAGCCTATCATCACCCATAATGAACCCCGGGTTTGGGGCACTGCAGCGCCGAGTCTCTCTGGAACCCTTTACACGATTCATAAATACAGTAATAATTATAGGTCTCGGCTCTATCCAACATGATGCTAGAAACATAGTAGTTTTCGCACTTACGCATTCTGTAAATAAGGGAGGTTTTCCCCCTAAGTGCCCCAGACTCGAAGGGGGGGCGGTGGTCAAACTCGTTGTTAGTATTGTACACCAATTGTGTTTCTCTTTCCCCGGCTTTATCTCGTATTTTTTTTCTCTCAATTCTCATTTCTTTCTTATTTACTCTTATGTTAAATCTTTCCCCTTTCATCAATCAACCCCGCTCCCTCGGGGAAATGTTTCTGAATGCGATGGTCAGACGAATGCAGTTGCAGAGAGAGAGAGAGAGAGAGAGAGAGAGAGAGAGAGAGAGAGAGAAAATAAAATTCTATAGACTGGTGGTTCTCGTTATTTCCACCCACCCATCACGAACACTGCCACCCGCCAAAAGCAGATCTGTCGGTTACATTTCCCGCCAAAAGCATTTAGGTCGGAACCGTTTTCTGCCGAAATGAAATCGCACTAATAAACTCCCCCCCTCCCCCCCCCCCCCCCCCACACCCCCCCCCCCCACAAAAGCCGCTTGAACGGATACATATTCCGCCAAAGGAGTTGGGTTGGATACATGGTCCTACATAAGTAGCCTGAGATACATCACTTGAATCATTTCAGCCGTTGAACATTTACAGAAAGGACACAGATCGCGTCAAAGACAGATGGACTGGGTACGTATCCTCTAGCAGAGGTTTCATCGTCCTAGCCAAGGTCTATAGAGATGGTCTTAGCAACGGAGCCTGTATCTTTTATGTATTTTCTATATGTATCCGTTGGGTCTTCTCTGAAGCTGTGAAAATGCGACCTTCATAGTGCAGCAGATACTCCTCGTCCCGCCAAAAGCAGATCCCTCGGATGCATCTCCTTGCTGGACACCCGGACGCTATGCTGTTACGGATCCGTGGCTATAACATTTCTGCATTTTCTTCGGGAATCTGGTCAGTTTATCCGTCTGAAACTCTGCAAATAAGACGACGTCCGAGAGAGAGAGAGAGAGAGAGAGAGAATCGAGGAGGCTGTATGTTACGTACAACGGGGTCGTATATTCAGCTGTAATGCCTTTAGATTGTATGCTTCAATTGTCAAAAGACTCTTATTTTCGCTGGGTTCCATTAGTTCTCCCCCCACCCCTCCCCCACCAACATCCCCTACTCTCTCCCTGAGATACATCCCACACTATCGTCCCATTCCCCCTACCCTTGTCTCCTCTCCCTCCCCCTCTTATTTCCCTCCCTTCCTTTAGATACCTCCTACTCTAATACTCCCCCTTCCCCTTGTCATCCCTCTCCCCCTCTTGTCTTCCTCTTACTAAGCCCCCCTCCTCGGCCACCCCCCAGACGTTCCTCTCCTCCCCCCCATTAACCCCTTCCCCTCATAGTTCTAAACCGCTCCTTCTCCTCATATCACTTAGATATCATGCATGAGGAGTTTGAGATGGCATTGCGAACCTTCCAGAGTATTTAGGATATATCTCCCTCCCTGCCCCTTTATCATCTACCATTACCCTCCCCCCGCCCCCTTCCTTCTTTGGTTAGCTAAGGGTAGAAGGGAGGTGGTGGGGGGGGGAGGGTCTAAGGTATTTACCACCACCCAAACTTTACTTCTAACCAAAGAGCACCTTAAGCCTCCTCCCATCTAGATATCCTTGCTTGGTTCCTCTTAGATATGCCCGAATTCAAATGAGAGAGAGAGAGAGAGAGAGAGAGAGAGAGAGAGAAAGAGAGAGAGAGAGAATCGGGAATGGACATTTGTAGAAAAAGAAATACAGAATTCAGAGAGAGAGAGAGAGAGAGAGAGAGAGAGAGAGAGAGAGAGAGCAGGCAATGGCAGCAGCAGCAGCCGCCCCATACAATCATTCCGATACGAACGACCTCAAGGTTGTCGGGATGACAGTCGATAATTGCAAGTCTGGGGTCGTTGGCGAAGGCAACAACAGCCATCTTTCTTCTTTGGAGACAGTTCCATAACTCTTGCAGGAGTTCGTCTCGCAGCGGCGTTACACATTCGTTATCGAAAACACACCATTTGGGAGCAAATGACGCACCGGCACGTAGCCGAAGGCTGGTGGAAGCCGAAACGCTCAGCTACCTCAGGGAGGCATTGCTGAAGGTTTCGCTTTTTGGAAGATGACTGAAGGTTGTTATGTGTTACGATACTGCCTGCGTGTCTTCATGGGAGATTGCCGTCCCCCCCACCCCTCTCTCTCTCTCTCTCTCTCTCTCTCTCTCTCTCTCTCTCTCTCTCGTCAGTGTTAAAGTTTGGAGACTGATACAACCTGACTTAATTCAGCAGGTCGGCCCATCTCTCTCTCTCTCTCTCTCTCTCTCTCTCTCTCTCTCTCTCTCTCTCTCTCTCTCTCTCTCTCTCTCAAACACGCACACAAACAAAATTTCTCCTCATTTTCTCTTAGCATTTCCAGACCACACAGTGAGGACGGACACTTAGTTCCTCATCATTATCAACGACATCAGCATCAATGTCTACATCACTATCATCATCATCATCATCATCATCATCAGTGCCATCATTGTCACCATCTGCTAAAATAATGAAATCGTTGATTAGCCCTTTTGTCATCTCTCGGTTCCCCGAATTGCTCTTGAGTTGCCATTGCATGATTACAGTTTTCTCAGAGAGAGAGAAGAGAGAGAGAGAGAGAGAGAGAGAGAGAGAGAGAGAGAGAAATAATTGTTGATCCCTATGCTGTTATTTCAATTTATTGTTTAATATTGTTTATAATTGAACTGTTTAATTTTGTTTATAATTGAACTGTTTAAATTTGTTTATAATTGAACTGTTTAATTTTGTTTATAATTGAGATTATCTTTTGGGAGCATTTTGTCTTATTGCTTCATTACCAAAATTATTTAGTTGATATTATTATTGATATTCTTATTCAGCAAAGAAAATAATAATTATGGTATAAAGTCGAAGTATATTTTTGAAAAGTTTTTCTTTATTTTTTACATACTTTAATTTTCCTTACATCCAGTATTTATTGTCCCCAGTAAATATACTTTTTTATCATTGCCGCAGATTCAGTATATCTAACGAATATACTCTTGGAGGTACCTTTTCCTCAGTTACGTTACCATTGTGTAATCATGCCGTTAAAAATGGCAGTAATGTAAGCGAGAGCATGGACAGCAAGTGCCGACCTTCGGGACGTTACGTACCGCTGCGAAGGCTCGGAATGAAGTATCATATTTCCTTTTAGTAGATTTTCGCTGTCACACAGACACAAATTTGTCGGTACCCAGGTGTCAAAAACTCATTTTCCTAGTAGTGTGTCGTCCCTGGCTAGGCTTCTCTTTCTCGTTTGTTTTTGGCTTTTTAAGGGTATGCATCAAAGTACGAAAAATAAGTAACAATAATAAGAATATTTTAGCCACCGGTATGTTGGGGTGAAGACATTCATCCTCTATCAGGTGGCCTCGTCGTTACGCCTGTTTGGCCATCTCTTCTTCTTCCCTTCTCCTTTATTTTATCCCCCTACTCTCATAACTTACCATCTTTGAAGATGGTAAGTTATGAGAGTAAGTCATTTTTCCTTTGTAAATCAGGCCTGGGCTAGATAGGGACGTTGGGATCTCTTGTCATTTGGCCTCATAACTCACCTCTCATATGACGTCATTAGGTCGTGTTTATTTCTTGGGGTTTACGTATTCCTTATCAAATTCATCTTGTCTCAGCGTCCAGTCTGTTGTCTGTTGTCATTTTATTTTGGTAGCTTGATATTTTCTAAATGAAAGCTTCGCTCATCATTGTAAAATCCTCCTGAAGTATCTTGTTTTCATTTATAGCTGAAAATTTGCATAGGCAAAGTAGACAGTGAAAGATTTGTTGGTATAATTATTATTGCTCTTATTTGAAATAAAGCCTTAATGACCTTCCTATTCAAGTTAATTATTTTTTTTTCTATCACAGTCGTCCTATTGACTGGGTGGTTTTTATATTGTGGTGTTCCGGTTTCATCCTGCCTCCTTAGGAATCCATCACTTTTCTTAGTGTGTGCGCTGTTTCCAGCAGCACACTCTTCTGTATGAGTCCTGCAGCTACTTCAGCATCTAATTTTTCCAGGTTCCTTTTCAGGGATCTTGGGAGCGTGCCTAGTGTCCTTATGATTATGGGTACCATTTCCACTGGCACGTCCCATATCCTTCTTACTTCTATTTATTATTATTATTATTATTATTATTATTATTATTATTATTATTATTATTATTATTATTATTATTATTATTATTATTCCTTTCATGACAAAAATACCGAATTTCTTAATAAATTTAATGGTAGCATTATTGCATTACACAGAAAAACAAGTAAAAGATTTAGCTAATTCCCTTTCTTGGTCGACGTCGAACCTACCTGTGCGCTGACCCATGTTTGTTCAAGCGTGCGTGCTCTCTCTTCTTGGCTAATAATAGAACATTCCATTTATCTTTCGTGCACAAATAAGCCGCATCTAGGACAATGCCTTGTCCTGGGGCCTCATTAAGGACAATTTACCCTCATTGTGGGGTGGACATCATTTGCGAGCATTTTTCTCCATCGGCAAGGGGGCGGGGGTCGGCTGACATCTTGGGGACATCATTAGTGCTCGAGAAGTGAGGTTAGCCTCAACCCTGGCCCCCCCCCCCCCCCTTTCCCTCACTCCTCACTCTCCGCAAAAATGATTTGCGCAAACCTCAAAAAATTATCAATTGAGAGGTTATATCGAGGGTCAAAAATGGCTATAGACTCGAGTTCAAATAATTCTCAAGTGGTACGTATAAGTTCCAAGTTAAACTTACTGATGGAGTGTATAAGTTTTGATTGAAGTTAGAATGTTAGTGTTTTATGCGCCACACTGTAAAGTCAAGGTAGAAAAAACTGGACAACATTAACATTATCACTCTTCAGGAAGATCTCAGTTACCATGAATGTGGGTATAAGCAAGTATCATCCCTAACAAGTTAGGTTGTTGCGTTAGTGGCCTTAATTCTCAGTTAGGACACTCAAGTTTTAGAATTACATGTAATTGTTGTCATGAAGATCGCTATGGTCGTAATATAGTGCGAGTTTCAAGTCTTTTATTTTATTTTTATTTTTTTTTTTCAAGTTGTGCTCTAACGGGAACGACGACCCACGGTAGCAATTAATGGATCGTTTAAAGACCCAGCGATGGGGCTGACTATGGCGGCTTCACTTTGGTTGGCGACGTAGGTTTTGAGCCCGACATACCCCCTACCCACCCCTTACCCTGCACATACCCATTTCTACCCCCCTCTCCCCACCCTTCTAAACAACTACAACAACACTGGGGTGACTAGACCCTGTAAGAGAGAGAGAGAGAGAGAGAGAGAGAGAGAGAGAGAGAGAGAGAGAGAGTGAATTTAGTCACTCGTTTTATTGGTTTCTGACAGGATAATGGTCAGTTCTGAAATTTTGAAGAGAGAGAGAGAGAGAGAGAGAGAGAGAGAGAGTAACTGAAAATGTCTTACGTGAGGAAGAATTAATGACCGAAAGAGGGACCCCGACTTCCATAAACATAATATTCTTTCCTTTTCATCCATTTTTTCTGTTTTGTTGGGGCGCCAGTTTAGTCGACTGTCTAGACTCTAGACCGCGGCTTAACCTAACCTTCCATATGGCTGCCGTAACTCAACCTAACATACGGGTAGCATAACATGACCTGTCACAGGGATGCCGTAACCTGGCATAACAAATGAGCACCGTAACCTAACCTGCTGCACTGGCTAAATGCAGTGAATATAATAAATAACAACATAATGAATATGCCAGAGTTACTGAAGTCGTGTCGGCCATGTTGGTTTCAACGGAGAGATTTAAGGAGTCTGTTCCCCTGTGGGCTTCATTGTGGCTTCGTGGGTTCCCACTGATTGCATATCTAACATCGACCTGACGCTAGACCGATGAAATGCTTCTTTTCCTAATCCGATTTTCAAAGTATTCTGGGCGTAATCGTGTTCGAAAATATGAGTTAAATCGGCGTATTAGGAGAACTGGACCAGTCGCTTCCATTTCTGTGTGTGGAGGAACGTCATTGAAGTCACTAGTCGCTGCCGATTTCAGCTACAAGATATCGCAGACGGGAGGAAACGCGGCAGACGCACGGAGGCGAAGGAAATTATGATAATTTGCGGGTTAAAAGCGACAGGCGTCGCAAAAAAATGGGATGTAAAATGAAAGAAAAAAAGGTTGATGATGGAGGCAATTAGAAATGGAAGAAAAAGGGAAGAAATTCGTCGTAGTTAATTAAAGGCCAATTAGATCGCGTTCCATTGACGGGTTAGATTTGTTTCGACGAGTCTTCCCTTTGTGAAACCTCCCGAGCGGTTTCCTCCTCTTCTGCTGTTTTGCTGAAGGATGTATGGGGTTATTATGACAGTGCAAATTACCTGTGGCTATTCTGGCAATTTTTCAATATTTTTCTTTCTCGCTGCTTCAGTGAAGATTGTGCAAGTTTTTTTGCTATTATAGTTAATTTTAATCTTTTTCTATTTGACAGTCCCAGTCAAATATGTGGATATTTTTCGGTTATTCTAAAAAATTATATAATTTGATCTTTGTCTCATGTGATGAATTTTTTGTTATCTATTCTAATGCCTTACACGATACTGTCTTCATCCCGTGCAGTAAAATGTTATCATTCTTATATGGACAATGTAGGTGTACCGCACAAGTAATTCTCTTTTAGACTTCTTTTGAAGCATCCATCTCATCCCTTGAAACCAGGGATTTTCATAATTTTAAACGTCACTAGAAACGCTGCCTGAAATTTATGGTGCATTTGAATTACAGGAACGTATCGAAATTTTATGTCATTTTGTCTTGATAAGTTAAAGACCTTCATTTTGAATAAGTAGAGCAGTAGCTTCACATGCTAGTAAAGAGGCATTATCACACACACTCAGTAGAAGTAGTTTCCCACTCGTACTCGTAGTAATTAGAAGTAGCAAGAGTAATATTAGTGGTAGTAATAGGTTCCCACGCTAACTAAGTAGTATCAGAAGCAGTAGCTGTAGTAGTATTAGGATTTATATATTCAGTAGTCGTAGTAGTAGTAGTAGTAGTAGTAGTAGAAGATTTACTGACTGCAGTAGTCATAGTGTTAATATTAGGTTCACATTGAACCGCGGCGATAGTATCAGACATATGAATAACAGCTACAGCAACATCACGCTCGCAGGAACAGTAGTAGTAGTAGTAGTAGTAGTAGTCGTAGGAGTAGTAATAGTAGCAGTAGTAGCACTGAAAGTAGAAGCAGAAGTAGCAGCAGAAGGAGGAGGAACCTCGGCGAGTTCCCTCAGAGTGATTATCCGGCGGCAGTTTTAGGGCACTAATTGGCAATAATGAGTAATTAGGAGGTAGAAGGGGGATCGGGGTTAAGGGGGGTGTGGGGGTAGGGGGAAGGGCACGGCGAATGGGGGAAAGAGAAAATAGAGTAGAGGGAAGGAAAGAACGGTGGCAGGTGCGATCACGAAGTTCAGAAGAAGAAATTGAAGAAGAAGAATTATTTTTAATAGTATTATTCAGCTTTAAGTTTTCGCTGTAACGTGGGTTGGCTTCGGAGGAAAACTAAGAGAGCAGTGACTGTCACAATCACATATTAACTCTCGTGTCGAGGATCATCCCTCAGAGCAAAACACTTCATAGGCCTTCGCTGTGAAGGTTCATCAGCAAGGCGTCGAACCTCCAAACATATATACGCACGCACATACTATGCACAGCCAACTCCCTCCTCTCCCCATTTTCGTGAACTTACTAAGCAAGTTTCCGCATAATTAGAATATGTTGGGAAAAGGAGATATAGAGAACAAAGAGGATGGGACCAGAGTGACGTCCAGATCAAATAACCAATCAATAAAGGATTTTATAATGTCATAGTGCAGTGATTTTACAGGATAATTGTAGTCGCCATACCAAGCTTCCATAACACCGATTATGAAGTAAAAGATGTTAAGGGGAAAAACGGATGTTTTGGATTAATAACGAAACAGTTACATTTGCTACTGCTATGATTAATGACGGTGATGAATGTAATGTTGCAATTGATTTGAGTACCGTTTTAAAACAATTTTCTCTTTCATTTCAAATTATTTCTGAAGACAAATCATGTCGCGAGAGGCCACTTTACAAAGTCCTTTGGCAAAGCAATATCTGACGGAACGGAAAAAACGAAACAGCTGTCCGTTTCATTAAGATGAACTTGGTCTTTCCAGAATCATCCATTCCACTTATTGGGCGAATATGATATATATATATATATATATATATATATATCTATATATATATATATACATACATAAATAATAATAACAATATATATATATATATACCTATATAAAAATATATATGAATGTCTATTATATATACATATATGGATATATATACTATATATATATATATATATATGTGTGTGTGTGTGTGTGTGTGTGTGTGTGTGTGTGAATGTGTGCGTGTGTGTGTGTGTGCGCGCGTGTGAATGTGTGTGTAAGGTACCCATGGCCCAGAGGGTTACGGCGTTCGCTGTACCATTATAAGGCCTCGAGTTCAATTGCTTGTGAACTCATGTCGATCAGAGAATCAAGAGACAATAAAAACGAAATAGCCAAACGTTTCAGAACACCTTTGTAATACCCCTCCCATCTCCCTTGTGGAGGTGCCCCCCCCCCCCCCCCCCCCCCCCCCCCCCCCCCCCCCCACCATGATTCTGAATAGATTCTCCAGTTGAATTACCTTTCCCTAACCCCCACCCCACCCCATCCCCTCCATTACCTTTCCCGCCTATAGAATAGTTCAGTGTATGGTATTTATGCTATGGAGAACAACAACAGATGGGCAGTCCTCTCTCTCTCTCTCTCTCTCTCTCCTTTTACCTTCGCCCCAGAGGTCTCTACCTGAGTCAAGTAACCTATATTAGGACTCAAGCCCTTCACGAGCCCTTCTCTTAGGCCTAAACGAAAGCTCTTCCATAGAAATGCCCTTATAGATGAAACTGCGCTTTTATTGCCCCATACAAGGTCTGTAGAATACCATACAAGGATAAAAGGTGCAAAGAGTAACAGACGAATAACAAAATAGAAGCGAACGGATAAAGATATTACACGTATGCGAGGATGCATGATTTGGGGAAATGTAATATTATTTGGCAATGTTACGTGGGTTTCTTTCATTACATCACTGCATTAAAGAGAGGAAACCTATGTGAGGTCAAATGTTTAACTTGACGTATGTAGCTGTTTATGCATATTTTAGACAGTGATCTATGTTTTTTTCTCAGTTGCATTTTCCAGCGACTCCGTTTTACTGATAAGTTTTGTACAACCAGAAACGGAATCTGGACTAGAAGGGAAAGCTAGAGTCGTGTTTACTACTACTACTACTACTACTACTACTACTACTACTAACTATATAAATAATAATAATAATAATAATAATAATAATAATAATAATAATCTTCGCGTTATTCCTTTATCTAAGGGACATGAATCACTGAGGAGTTACTTTGGGTCTGTCACGGCAGGGCACGACCACAATAAATTTTTACCATTAGGCCCCCAAGGACTTCATTAACTTCTCGATTTTCTTACCCCTTATACATACATACATAAACACACACACACACACACACATATTTATTCGTGTTTATGCGTTTGTGTGTATACAGGTATAGATGTAGTGTACAACACACCTACTCGTTACGATTTTGAAGTGCCCCAATGCTATAATATACCCCCATGCCAAAGCATTTCCTATGCCCTTGCGTTCCCCCTCACGAACTTCTACGCATTTGCCTTGGAGTCTACTCTTATCATACCCTGTCATCTGCTTGGTATATCATGTCCGATGACTGGTACTAGAGGTAAATACCCCTGAGGCGTAGGCTGTTCAGGGCATGTTAAGAACGTTTAATGAGAACTACCTCTCTCTCTCTCTCTCTCTCTCTCTCTCTTTCGTTTGCTTAACACTCGCTGCACACGCCACCAGTGTAATGAGTTAAGTAATCCATTTTTATAGGACAGAAATATATTTACTCGATTTTCCAAGTCTGATAAATATAACTAAATGGGCAGGATATTCTCTCTCTCTCTCTCTCTCTCTCTCTCTCTCTCTCTCTCTCTCTCTCTCTGTTTTGATAATTATTGAACATTTTCATTTAAGATTTGCGCCCACTGTCTTTACCCAGCGCTTCGAGACGCAACACTTCGGCTGATTCGAAAAGCAATGAAGCTGTGTCTAGCGTGCGGTGAATTAAATGTTAATTGGTCTTTACTGTGACGTAGTATATGCATAGCATATCTCAGGATGAGATTAAGGCTATGAGATTTTGGGTGCGCTCATATATATACCTACATTCCTGGTGAGGTTTAAAGTGTCTTATGAACCTTCTCTGGGCATGATGTTTCGTATATTGACATCTCTTCTGGGTAAGGTTACTGGTGACTAAAATCTCTCAGGGGTAAGATTTCAGCTGCCCTAATACACCCTAGGGTCAGGTTTCTATCTCGATGTCTCTCGAGGGTGAAATTGTGGGCGTTTTCATGTTCCTCAAAGGTTCGTATTTCAGGAGTCAGTTTTGAAGTTTGAGTTTTCTGTAAAAGAGAGCTATTGATATGGCTTTGTCTGTCCGTCCGCACTCTTTCTCTCCGGCCTCAGTTCTTAAAAACTACTGCGGCACGAGGGCTGCCAATTGGCATATTGATTATCCACACTCCAATCATCAATCATTCCAAATTGCAGCCCTCTATCCTCAGTAGTTTTTATTTTATTTAAAGTTAAAGTTAGCCATGGTCGTTCGTCTGGCTACGCTTAGGACAGCCCACTACCGGGTCGTGGCTAAAGGTTTCATTCGCTGCGGCCCATGCAGCATTATACCGAGATCACCGAAAGATAGATTTATTTTCGGTGGCCTTGATGATACACTGTTGGGACGGTGCATTTGTCTTTCTTTAATAAGTTATAACGATTACAATATAATAAAGCAAAGTCAGGCCAACGTTCGTCTTGAAATTTAAAATCCTCCTAAGACAGAATTTGCTTTGGGGTATAAGCGTCAATACTCAAAAGCCAATGGTTGTAGACTGGCAATGAAAACATGAATCCGGTGTGATCGGCAATGTGTCACAATGAGGCCGTAAATACCTGCGGAGTAAGGAATAAGTCAATAATGGAAAATATTTTTTTCTTGTCTTGGGAAAGGGACGAAAGATGCATACATTAGGGGGAGGGGGTACGAGAGTATGCGCAAGGACGAGGGTGAGGGAGGGGGAAGAGATTGGGTCAGTTAAAGAGAAGAAGAAGAGGAAGAAGAAGAATAGGAAGAAGAAGAAGAAGACGAGATTAAATCTATTAAAAATAAATTTCCCCCCAAGCGGCTGCTCGGGTCACGAAGATGGGGGTGCCTCTGGTATTTACATGACGGGATGATTACACAAGAAGGTCGGATTCGTTTCAACTTCGGAAGCGTCCTTTAAGGATTTGAGCATCCGAAGGGTGGTTGCGGAGGGCGGAGGGGGAGGGGGGGTGGCGGCTGCATGGGAGGAACCAGCAGGAATTATTTTGAAAGGGAGAGAGTGAGGAGAAAAAAATGGGTGGGGGTTTTCTACAGGTCATGAAAGAGGAAAATATATGTATTGTTGATAACCATCGAGAGAGAGAGAGAGAGAGAGAGAGAGAGAGAGAGGAAAATTTTCAGCCTGAAATAGAACTTATGAAAGACATAAATATTAAATATGTAATTATTCTGAGAGAGAGAGAGAGAGAGAGAGAGAGAGAGAGAGTTTTTCCAGCCAAATGATAAGACTTATGACGACTAGATATAACTATGTAATTATTCTGAGAGAGAGAGAGATAAGATAGAGAGAGAGAGAGAATTTAGCCTGAAATAACTTATGAAAGACATAGATATTAGATATATAATTATTCTGAGAGAGAGAGAGAGAGAGAGAGAGAGAGAGAGAGAGAGAGAGAGAGATAATAAATCAGAGTATGAGATTTTTTCAAAATTTTGTGTAAAAGGCGAAAAGAAGGAATCCAAAAAAAATTCTTAAAAAATAAATAAATAAACTTTGGACCAAAATGGCAGTAAAAATGGATCCCTTGAAAGAAATGAATGGAGGCAAATAAAATTCGAGAAAACCATATTATAGCATTACTTCAAAATTACCTGATAAAACTGAAACAAAAGTTTTGTGACCTAATAGTACCAAATCCCTTGACAAAACTTGCGAAGAAAAGTTAAGGTAAAAATGAGGCATTATATATATGCATGTATCAAACTGAGCCAATTATAAAAGAGCATAAAGTCAAAATGGAATCTAACATTCAATCTCAAGTATGTAGGCCGGCGAGACCAAGTTTTTTTTTTTTTCTTATCTGCGAGAGCAATTAGAGAAAAGATCTCTTAAAATCATGATTTTTTTTTTTGCTATTTTGCTTGCGAGGGCGTCTCTCCAGGGAAACCCCAAGATTGGGAAATGCAAGACGAAAAAATAGTGAGCTAAACAAAAACAAAGACTTGTTTCAGTTTTCTTCTGAAGATGTAAAAAGAAACCCACAAAATTACTGAGAATAACTTGTTGACTTGTACTTACATATTATTATACTCAAAGTATTCGAGTGTTGAGTAAAACAATATGTAAATACAAGTAAACAAGTTATGCTCATTTTTGTGGATTTCTTTTTACATCGTAAGAAAAATAGTCTTAGTAATAGAGCAGGATCATTCCAAAGTGAAATACTCAAGAAAGAGAGGCTTGGCAAGGGCGTTGCAAGCAGGATTGAGGAAGCATCCCAGCAAGGAAGGCTAAGGGCACGGACTGCGTCAGGGACAGGAATTCACCAGCAGGAACAAGAGCAGGGGTGAGGACACGGACAGCCTAAACAGCGTCGGCTAGAAGCAGAAGCAGAAGCCTGCCCAGTGCGTTATTTATCACAATCCAGGGCAGGAGCAGCGGCGGTGCATGCCAGGAGGGCCACAGGGACAGCGGTAACAGCAGGGCGAGAGGGAAGCGGTAGCGTCAGGGGCTGGGGCAGCAGGGGCAGGGGCAGAGAGGGAAGAGCCCGGGCAGACGCAGCACAGCCTCCCCGATGCATTATTTACGGTAGACTTCGGGTCGTTTTCGTATAAATTGTTTGATGGTTACGAGATGAGGTTTTGGGGGAGTCGTTGAGCATCTTATTAAAGCTGATGATATTGGCTGGAGGGAGGGTGGGGGGGGGGGGGGGGGGGGTGGGGGGGGGGGGGGGGGGGGGGGAGGCGAGATGAAGCTCTTATAATTACGGAATGTTTTGTAGTTACAGATACCAGGGTTTAATTATAGAATGGCGTCTGCGGTTACAGATAGACCGTTTAATTAAAAATCGGTGTATCGGTACCGCTGAAGTGAGAGAGAGAGAGAGAGAGAGAGAGAGAGAGAGAGAGAGAGAGAGAGAGAGAGAGAGAGAGAGAGCTTAGCCATTAGCTATCGCGATCAGGCTTTGAAAAAGTGAGAGAATATATTTGTCCCTTCTGATATAAAACTGGCAGTGTCCTCTAGATTGATAATGTATTCATCATAGAAAGAAGGCCATTATACTCATTGTATTGGTCGCCTAAGTAGGAAAACTCTCAGACTATGAATATTTCTGAATTTATAAGTAGACTTTATTGCATTTTTGTAGTTGTTATGCCTGTACGCATATATGTGCAAGATGCAATTCAAACTGAGAATATAGTTTGAGTGATATAAAAAGTGGTTTAATCGGATATTTGTAGCAATTTCCCGGCGTATGATGCCGCTCAGACTGGGAATAAATTTTCCATCCTAAAAAGTGGTTGAATCGGATGGATGTATCACCTGCTAGAGTGAACTACCGTATGATATCCAGACTGAATATATATTTTTCACAGCTTAAATGGGTCTTTGCAGTAATTACTATAGTAGATTCACATCAAGCGTGCATCTGATGTCTAGGCCAGTCCCTTACGACGCTCCCGATTGGCTGTTGATAAGCCAATCACAGGGCTGGAAACTCTCAGTCTCTCGAGAGAGTTCTCATAGGCAGGAAGTATGTTCCACCGCTTCTGAGGGATACTTTGGAAAGACGTATCCCTCAGGAGAGGTGGAACATACATACTGCCTTTGTGAACTCTCGAGAGAGACTGACATTTTTCAGCCCTGTGATTGGCTTATCAACAGCCAATCAGGATCGTCGTAATGGACGGGCCTAGACATCAAATGCACGGTTGATGTGAATCTACTATAGTGTGCATAATGCCCTTCAGGCTATGACACTGTATTTCTCATCTTATAAAACAGATAATTAGATCGCCGTATTCACTTGCTTGTGAGTACATACGAGCGTGCGCCAGTGCGTGCCCGCGCGCCTGTATACGATTCCGTTGTACCTGCAGGTCCAGGTGGGCTAAAAATCCGCCCATGAACAAGTTATATGCCTGTCTGCTTAGAGTCGTGGATGCTGATATATGTCGTTGATCGGCGCTCTTCGGCCTAATTCTAGATGACGGTTTATCACCCCCCCGCCCCCCCCCCCCCCCCCCCCCGCCCAGCCACATTCCCTCCTTGTTCCACTCCCCCCCACCCCAATACCCAGTGCTTTTTCCACTGCATACTATTTTCGGTGTAACTAGCGGGGATAGTCTGGCTGCAAACCACTTCAATTACCTGGAGATATTTCGGATGACTTTACGGTTGAATTTTTGAAATAGGGTTTTTGTCGTTGGGAGTCTCTCTCTCTCTCTCTCTCTCTCCTCTCTCTCTCTCTCTCTCTTTATATATATTATAAATAACGTCCTGATTTTGGGATCTTTTTTTTTGTGTCTTTCCCTATATTTTTCTTTGTTTCATGATATATATATATGTCTATATATACATGTATTTTATATATATACATCATATAATATATATATATTATATATATATATAATATATATATATATATATGTATAATTTTAAATTTGGTAATGGTATCCTTTTACTTATAATATTCACCGCAACAGCTAAATCTCATTAAGTTGCTGCCACTACTAATAGAAGTCAAAGATTGATCGCTTATGGAGAGAGAGAAAGAGATAGAGAAAAAAGAGAAAAGAGAGAGAGAGAGAGAGAGAGAGAGAGAGAGAGAGAGAGAGAGAGAGAGAGGAAATAAGATGATAAATGGGGAGTTCGCTAATTACACGACTAATTAAAGAGCTAAACGGGTTAGTCAGACGGAGGAAACTGGAATAAAGAAAAAAAGAAAACTAATATGCATGAGATGAAGAATTAAAAGTCGTCTTAGAAAGAAAAAAAATGCGCTACGAAAAGTCGGATTGTGAAATCTTAACCGAACAATATTCTGCAGAGTTCATTTTCATAATGATATTTTCTTGTTACTTCACCTGGGGAACATTTTAATTTATTTTTATTCCAATTCCACTTCCAGTTAATGTTCTAAAAGTCAAAATACATAGCATCTACAAGCGCGTCCATAGCTACGCGCAAACTCAAAGCGTTTTGCATATTATAATGTTCTGTCCGTTATCTTGTACAATTTAGAAATAATCTGATTTTTTTCTCTCTCTCTTTACTGTTTCGTGATTTTCCCCAGATTCTCATCAGCATGATCCTAGAACTATCATCTCTCTCTCTCTCTCTCTCTCTCTCCTCTCTCTCTCTCTCTCTGTCGCCAACGAAACCATTGGAAGGGGGCGTTCGGGGTCGGAGCCAAGTGCCCTTTTGAGGCGATTCAGGAGTGATGAATTACGACCCAAGAGAAGTGGCAGAGAAGTGTGTGAAAGGGATGCCTATTGATGATGATGATGAAGAGAGAGAGAGAGAGGAGAGAGAGAGAGAGAGAGAGAGAGAGAGAGAGAGAGAGATTGGGATGGTTTTGTTTGTATTTATTCGGCAAAAGATGCTGAAAATACTAGGGAGAATATTAAGGAAGTAATGTGTGAGAGTTAGAGAGCGATTCGTATTGTAAATTGGCGTCTCACCTACACACACACACACACACACACACACACACACACACACACAGAAAGAGAGAGAGAAGAGAGAGAGAGAGAGAGAGAGAGAGAGAGAGAGAGATTCAAAGTCAAAGTCAAAATCCATTATCTCATTAAAAATTTTTATTACATATATTTCAGTGTTACATATATCCGCAATTGCTCATTCTACAGAAACGTGAGTTCATTCGTATTTTTATAAAATTATTAGAGAGAGAGAGAGAGAGAGAGAGAGAGAGAGAGAGAGAGAGAGAGAAAGTAAAAAATCTTTATCTCATTAAAAAATTTTATTACATATATTTCTGTTACATATATACGTAATTGCTCATTAAGAGAAACGTAAGTCCATTCATATTTTTTTTTTATAAAATTATTGTAAAAGAGAGAGAGAGAGAGAGAGAGAGAGAGAGAGAGAGAGAGAGAGAGAAATAACGTAAATTGATGTCACAGCAACCATGGTCACCGACGTGGGGGGGGTGGGGGGGAAGTGGGTAGGTGGTAGACTGGTCTCAGAAACTTTTTATGACGAGAGAGAGAGAGAGAGAGAGAGAGGAGAGAGAGAGAGAAATTCTCATCCAGGTAGGCCTGCGGGAGGAGTGAAGTGTTTGCCCTCCGAATGGAAGTAGCACCTCGGCAGTTATTTAGAGAGTGGGTGGAGGCACCTCGCCAAGCGTTTCCCTTCTGATATTTTTTTCTCGTTTCTTTTCTTATCCTGTCGGATTCCTGAGTCAACATGGGTACTGTGGAGGTTTTCCATGATTTCTTTCAGGTGCGAGGCCTTTTCGTTATGTTGTGGATAATACAGTGATTAAGTCATTGGTTTGGGTTATTCGATTAGATTGTCTAGAAAAGATTTACTCGATTGGATTGGCTGGAAAAAGTGTGTTCGATTGGAAAGACTGGAATATATTTATTCGATTGGAATGGCTGCAAAAGATGTGTTCGATTGGAAGGACTGGAAAATATTTTAAAGGATTGAAAGACATCTATTCGATTGAAAGGACTGTAAAAGATTTATTCTATTGAAAGGACTGGAAAATATTCGATTGAAAGGACTGGAAAATATTTATTCGATTGAAAGGACTGTAAAATATTTATTTTATTGAAAGGACTGGAAAATAATCGATTGAAAGGACTGTAAAATATTTATTTTATTGAAAGGACTGGAAAATAATCGATTGAAAGGACTGGAAAATATTTATTCGATTGAAAGGACTGTAAAATATTTATTTTATTGAAAGGACTGGAAAATAATCGATTGAAAGGACTGTAAAATATTTATTTTATTGAAAGGACTGGAAAATAATCGATTGAAAGGACTGGAAAATATTTATTCGATTGAAAGGACTGGAAAATATTCGATTGAAAGGACTGGAAGATATTTATTCTATTGGAAGTGACTGGAATATATGCATTCGATTGGAATGGCTGGAAAAGATTTATTCGATTGGAATGGCTGGAAAAGATTTATTCGATTTAAAGGAGTGGAAAATATTGATTAGATTGGATTGAATGGCGAAAATTCGAGTGGAAGGACTGGAAAAGATTGTTCAATCGAAATGACTGGAAAAGATGTATTCGATTGAAGTGATTGGAAAAGATTTATTCGATTGGAAGGACTGGTAAATATCTACTCAACTGGAATGACTGGAAAACATTTATTCGATTAGAGAAATGAGAAAATATTTATTTGAGTGGAAGGACTGGAAAATATTGAATCGATTGGAATGAATGGAAAAGATTTATTCGACTGGAATAAATGAAAAAAAAAAAATGTATTCGATTGGAATGAATGGAATGAATATAAAAGATGAATTCGATTGGAAGGGCTGGAAAAGATGTATTCTGTTGGAGTTATTATCATGATTCATTTGAAAGGTCTGTCTTTGTTTTGAAGTTTCGTTGAGGTAAAATTTTTTTACCGCCATTTTTCAACAGAATATCTACTAAACAGATCCACAAAATCCCGAGTGTGGACATTTCATTTTAACTGACGGAAAATACACATGGAAGAAATCATTTGATGAACAAGAAAAGTCAAACCAAACCAAATCCAGAATTTCTAGAAGAGCTTATAAAGGCAAGTAAATAATCAGGGGAAAAGGAAGTGTTTAAAAAGGAAGTGTTTATGAGCAGAGCCGCCCTCCCCTTTTTTAAAGGAAGCCTGCGAAACTGCATAAATTACCACTCTGTTTGAGACATGTTTTCCCCCACTCCCCTCTTGTGTGTGTGTGTGTGTGTTTTTTTTTTTTTTTTTCTCTTCGTCTCACACTAAGTATGTAATTCGTTCTCGTTTTTTAAAAATAATTTCCTAATTCTCTATTGATGAAATAAACAAATTAATACACACGCACACACACACACACACACACAACACACACACACACACACACACACACACATATATATATATATATATATATATATATATATATATATATATATTTATGTATATATATACGTATATATATAATAGATATATTTCTTTGTTTTCTTTATATATACATATATATATATAACGTACATATATATTCGCAAAACAATTATTTCAATCCTAAGGTCAACCCTCTTTTTCTATCCGGAGTTAGGACCGGAATGATCATCTATAAATTCCTTTGAGAAGGCTGAAGAGAATCCATTCCCACTCAATTTCTCTTTCCCTGCTAAATTTCTACGTTCTGCTTTCTCTGGTTAAACATGCTACGGGAGAAAGGGTTCCTACAAAGGTACGAATTCTCTCTCTCTCTCTCTCTCTCTCTCTCTCTCTCTCTCTCTCTCTCTCTCTCTCTCTCGATACTTTCTCATTCTAGCAGGTCCTTACAGCACGCCCCTCTTCCTTGTCCAATTCACCATCACTCTTTTGTTGTTGTTGTTATTGTTGTTTATGATTTGTTCATGCTTCTTTTTTTGTTTTGTGCAGGGCAGGTTCCCCTGCTTTAGCAGAACCTGTTTGTCTCGACTTGTGAGTTTGGTTCGATCTAAACGATTGTAAAGTATGTTATTTATTTATTTATTTATTTACTAATAATCTACTTTACTGCCAACCCTTACGTGTTCAGAAGTCGTATATTATTCGATGTTTTGGGAGTTAGTTTGCTTGTGCATGAGTGGAGTTGTGGAAGTTCCCTGCACAAGGGGTTCATCCCTGCTTCAGCAATTGATACGTGAATGTTTCAGTGACTTCCGTTAATGGTCATCCATTGTCCTGGAAGATGGCAACACGCCGGGAAAGAATTAAACGATGAATATGGAACTATAAATAAGTAAATGCACTTATTTTGTGGGACAAAAGGTGGAAAATGTGCGTACCCATCGACGTCATTGTGCTTCTCAGAACAATGCGAGAATTAAACTATAATCTGTGCGGACGGTCAACAGCGTAACACAATGAACAATCGTTACGCCAAGTCGGTTCATTAGGGGTCAGGTAGTCGGGATAACTTTAAAGGCAGGGAGAAGTTTTTTTTTTTTTTTTTCTTTTTTTTTTTTTTTTTTTTTTTTTTTGCCAAGTCCTTTTTCTGTTTATCTTGTCCTTGCCTTAGTTCCTTGTATCAAGCACTGTAGTTTCAGATAGGATTCCGCGATGATTCTCTCTCTCTCTCTCTCTCTCTCTCTCTCGTCTATGACAAGTGTCCGTAGAATGAAGGGCCAAAGACCCCAAGAATGCTTCCTGAACGGTTTTTAGGTATTTGTTGACAGTAACCCCTCCCCTCCCCCCCCACCCCGAAGGAGCGGACAAGTGCCCGGTTAGCCGGCCCACCCAAGAAGCCTCTGGGAGGTTATGGAGAATTAGATTGGGACGCCCTCAAGGACACACACCTCTCCCCAGCCCCCCTCCTCCCGAGGACTACCAAAAGGACTTCTTTGAGATGTACGGCGTCACCTTATTAAATCACATTTGGAATCGCCCGGACTGACTCTCATTTATCGGGTCACCCGCGGTTTTATGGTTCTATATAGTTTCTCTCGAGTCCGGTTCCCGAGGAGGACCTCGTTAAAGAATGCCGTTGTTGGGGTACCGGCTGTTGGCTGGGCAAGGGGGGGCGGGCGGTGTTAGAATGAGATGTTTAGAAAGAGGCGGATGGGACGGGCGGCCGAAAGCCCTTCTATCTAAAGCCTTGGCGTAGAGCAGTGGTTCCCAAACTCGGGGCCAAAATCTGAGGATATGTATGTATACAACCATGGGTTTTATACATACATGGGTTATGCTTGGCCGTGGGCCATGTGTGAACAGTGGGTAACAACCAGAAAAATTTTGGGAACCACTGGCGTAGAGGAATACGAGATAGAAGATGGGAAAATGAGAGAGAGAGAGATTCCAAACGGTCTTAGAAAGAAAAGAAAAGAGCTCGAATTATTTACACAGTAGGAAATAGCTTCGATATGTCCCTCGTACTCTTCTTCCTTTTCCTTATGCCATGCCACGATGTCGACGCGAGTCGAATAAAACGAGTGAGTGGCTTTTGTCGAAACTCTCCTGTAGCCGAGTTCGGCGGCGGTGGTGCCCTTGGGGGGAAATCGTATCGTAGGACGCCGGACCGGATGACGGCGGCGCTCTCTGATCTGGCACATTCCAAGGGGATTCCGATCCTGCTGTTACTCCTTCCCCTTCTTCTTCTTCTTCGTCTTCTTTTTCTTTTTCTTTTTCTTCTTCTTTTGTAATCGAAGAGGATGGCTTCCGAATCGTTCACTTATTTGCAGATAATTTCTTTTTCAGTTATCGGATGGGGAGGATTTAAAGGAGTTCAATCTCTCACTTATCAAAACAAGTAGAATTTCTTCTTCTTCTTCTTCTTCTTCTTTCCAACTGTAGCCACTTGAATTTACTTCTTCCTCAGTTGTCTCCTTACCAACTGCAGCCATTTTAATTTAATTCTTGGCCATGATCCTGTGGGGGCTTCTTGCTGTGCCCTGAAGTGAAGTTACACGAGGCAAAACAAAGCGACGAATAATACCTGTTCTTCGGGTTTGATTCGGCCGTTGGTGATTTTTCCCACGAACGCATAAATAACAGTTCATTGTAATTTGCCTAATGCTCAACGTATACTTGGCCTGGTAATCTGCTCATGACTAACGAGGTACGGAATGCTTGGCAGTGTTTTCATTCCCAAATAAAGAATGAAAATGTAATTGCTTGTAATGTGCTTATGGCTAAATAAATACAGAACTGTTAATAACCTGTAACACGCAACTTGAAGGAATTTTCTTGAAGGTAAATGTAAAGGCGAAGGTTATTCATTTGGTTAGGGTTGGTTATATATCCATCTTCCATACTGAAGGTCCATCTCTTCTTTCTGGGTTGAACCCCACGTTTTCCTTCTCAGTATTTCTTCAGGTTTGAGCTAGGTAGGGTTACGACGCTTCCTGAACCGTGGTCCCGTACATTTGGGCGGGTATATGCGTGTAATTAAAAAAAAAGTCCTTGCAAATGAAAAACTATTTTGATATTTATTTTCTATGTATTGCACATAGTCTACGGGTAGTGACTGCCACGTTTAACCCGTCAATCATCTTATGAAAATGCAGAGTATGATGCTATCGCAAAATCACTGTCATATTGCACAGATTTTTGCCCTCATTGATGCACTGGTGAATGAATAATTAAAAAATTTATCCGACCTTGTATTTGTCATAGACTTCCTAAGAGTAAGGTTGAAACATCTGGAAATAACGGCCCATTTTCCTTAGCTCTTTCTTACTTACTTTATTTTATCTTCCCGCTACTGGCCAGTGGCATAAGGCTGATATAATTCCTCTCCACCTGTCTCTGTCCTGAGCTATTTCCATCGCTTCCTTTAGGTTCTGAATTTCATCTTCAAGATCTCTGACAATTATGTCTATCCACCTACTAGTTCTTGGCCTACCCAGCGGTCTTCTTGCCATTTGTACTGCTCTCAGTGCTTTCCTTGGGTCTCTAATCCCATCCATCCTCTCAACATGTCCAAACTCTTTCTTAGCTTAATTATTTAGTTTTGTCAAAATGTCTTGGTTGCTGCCATTTCTGTGTCAACGAGAGAGAGAGAGAGAGAGAGAGAGAGAGAGAGAGAGAGAGAGAGAATAATCGTGTAAATAGCAGGCGATGGTAAACACGTCGTTTTTTTGTTATTGTTTGACATATCTAATTTTCATAAAAACTTGTTAAATCATTTAGTCTTTGATCAGCTGGGCCGCATTTTCATTGGCTGAATTAAGTGAGCAGTTACAAAACTATCTTATAGGATCTAGTACATCGTGTGTGTGTGTGAGAGAGAGAGAGAGAGAGAGAGAGAGAGAGAGAGAGAGAGAGAGAGAGAGAGAGAATCCCAACAATCAACTCGTATAACTTTCCTGACAAAAGAATTTTTCCGAGAGCGAGTCCAACTCTATTCTACCAGAGACGTTCGGAAAAACAATAAAGCTGTGGAACTGATGATTTTAATTAATGATTTTAATTACCGACTTAACCTTTTAATCACCCTTTCATCAGCCCTCGTCCTCCTCCTCCTGCTCCTCCTCCTAGCGTCTTCCCTCCTCCCCTCTTACAGCTTTGTGTTTGTCAGGACAAGTCAAAATGCCTTAATTAAGTTCCTAATGAGCTGTGGGCTGTGGGTGCCCCGTATTTTATGGTTACATGGATACCATTATCAAGATCATCATTATCACGAGCTGTTACTCCCGTAGGTTATTATTATTATTATTATTATTATTATTATTATTATTATTATTATTATTATTATTATTATTATTATTATATTTGTAATGTGCGCACTTGATTGTGGAGGAATCGAATGATCATAAAATTGAGTTGAAACCCATTTGTATATTTGAGAAAAAAAAATGAGTGACCTGATGCTGTTATTTTTGCATAAGAAGCAGTTTAATATTAATTTTATATTGTGATATTTATCTGGTTTTACTGTTCGAGTTCTCGCTTTGAAAGCTCATCCTTTGGAATTTGTTTTGAATTTGAGGAAATTCCACGGAACCGCTCTTACTTGCTGTATGTGTCCTTTTCAGTCCGTCTTTGGAGATCTATTTTACTTTGTTCTTCCATTATATCTTGAGGTAATTTTCTTATTAATTTTATAATTCCTTAGAGGTAATTTTCTTATTAATTTTATAATTTCATTAAGGAAATGAAAGCATTTTGAGGGAAATCTAACAGCATCCTTTCCATTATCTGCTTTAGAAGAAGTCATTTGTAGTTTTATGAGGAAAATCATAATTCCTTTTCTCATTGACTGGCTGGCAAATCTGCCGATATATATATTTTTTTATCTCATGTCGCTGCGTTAAAAGTTTTTGTCCTACGAAGCCAATCAATTTCCATTGGTTTTTGTTTTTCTCTACGGAAAATCGACTGCAAATAGATAGAGTAAAAACAAAAGGCATCAAAGTCGCCGGATCCTTTGACTATTATTTTTACTCGATTGTAAAGTGCTCTTGAGCGAACCACGTATAAATGCTATCTTTTATTGATATGCTCTTTTTCGACTTTTTTTTTCGTATCTCCAATACCATCACTGCCGTCTCTATCGAAAGGAATGCAATTAAATCTTCGATGATTAGAGCCTCTTTCGCCACGACTTCTAATGATCCACGGAACCCAACAATCATGGCGGAGTCTCTCGTGTTTTGTCAACATTATTAGTCGAATGGAAGGAAGGTAGCCACGGTCCTGGAGGGAGGGGTGTTGGTGGTGTGAGGGGGTGGGTAGGGTGGTGAAGAGGGGGAGAGGGGCAGGGTGGCGGGGGGGTGGGGGGGGGGGGGGGGTGGAGATAGGTGGATACGCGCTTCGGCCTGACATAGGTAGGACGGGATTAGCCCCTGAAGGCTCTTTGTAATGAACGGGCGGTCGCTATAGCGTCAACGCTCTCTCTCTCTCTCTCTCTCTCTCTCTGTTTTTTTTTCTGTATAACATTTATTTCATGGCCGTATGATTGTGTGGATAGGCAGATCGTATCTAAAAAAAGGGAGCGTATCTCGTAATGAATTAAAATTGGTCAGAAGCAGAGATTGTTTCTCTCTCTCTCCCTCTCTCTCTCTTTTTGGATTATTTTCTTTCTTTTTTATTTAGTTTCTCTCTCTCTCAAACGTCTTTTTTTTATTATTTTCTTTTCTTTTTTTATTTAGTTCTCTCTCTCTCTCTCTCTCTCTCTCTCTCTCTCTCTCTCTCTCTCTCTCTCTCTCTCTCAAACGTCTGTTTTGGATTATTTTTTTCCTTTTTTTATATAGTTTTACTGTTTAAGTCATCTCTCTCTCTCTCTCTCTCTCTCTCTCTCAAACGTCATTTTTGGATTATTTTCTTTCCTTTTTTATTTAGTTCTCTCTCTCTCTCTCTCTCTCTCTCTCAAACGTCTGTTTTGGATTATTTTTTTCCTTTTTTTATATATATAGTTACTGTTTAAGTCATTGCTCAAAGAGATATAATCTAAAAGGAAGCATATCCCAGCATTACGAATAGCATTGGTCATCAGTGGTGGTTTTAAATAACTGATTCATTTATCTGTTATTATTATTCTTTATTCGTGTTGAAAGAAACTTGGTTGGGGGAGGGGGGGGGGGGGGGAGAGGTGGCGGTTGACAGCTGGGCATGGCAAGGAGAGCCAAGGGACTCGTATTTTTGACATCTGGAGAAAATTTCATATAATTTTATGGGATTTCGGCTCGAGAGTCTTCAGACCACATGACTCCATGTAACGGGAATAGCTCGAGTTTGGAGGCCTAATTTGGTTATACACAACTTGTTACATTGTTATCATCGATTATCTAATTTTTTCATTTTTTCATTCATTATGATTTTTACCTATGCTGATCAGTAAATAAATTTGTTTTTTTTTTATATTTCTCTGCTTTTCCATCTATAATAATAATAATAATAATAATAATAATAATAATAATAATAATAATAATAATAATAATAATAATAATAATAATGAATTGTATTTCGTAGGTCACACCTGGCCAACGTTAAGCTCTCATAGGTTTTGCTGGCTGCTTTAAGAGCAAGAGTCCGTGTTAGCACAGGGCCAGCTTTATTTAAAACTAGAAAACCTCGCTAATATTTCAAAATTCAGAAACTGTTCTTCCGAATAAATGACCCATTGCTGCCGTGTGAGGGATTAGAATTGGGATTTTCAACCGTTGTCATGGTCTTAATAATTTAACATTTTTCACCGTAATATTTTTTTTTCCATATATATTTTCAAGCATACTGCCAGTAATTATCATAAGTCATAAAATAAATTGCAGTTGTAATATGTAATTCAATTCGAAATTGGTCACAGCTGAAAAATGTACCAAGAAGTCTGAGCCAGAAAGAGTAGTGATTTGAACTAATGGGTTTTGTCGAAGTGAAAGGCAGCTCAGTAGTACTGTTCCTGTCTACCCAGCTTATATATTATGAAGCCGTGAAGTTGATCTCATATCAAACCTTCCCTTCACAGAATATTTTTCAGTGACCTGAAATCTTATGTTATTTAAAAAATTTGATGAATTTGATTAATTGTTTTCTGTAGTTTGGTTTATCCCTCCTAAAATAAACAGCATAAGAAGTATGAAAGTTCATTTAAACTGATGGGACATCTCGGCATCCCTGCCATAACTATACAGATAAGCACAAACACAAACTAGATATATGTATATATACATATATTAATAATATTAATATTTTACTATATATTATAGTATATTATATATAAATATTATATATGATATATATATATATATAATGAATTTTTATTACATCACCGTGTTCATATATGTATGCATTAAGCTACAAATGTCCTTTAATATCCCATTCGCTCTACTCGGAATTAATATATTTCCATAGGTGTTAACCGAAGGGGAATTTTTACTTGATAATAATTTCGTCCTCTCGTGGGTTCGAACCAGCGCCCAGCGGAAAGATGAGAAGTCAGGTCTTCAGTGACTATATATATATATATATATATATATAATATATATATATATATATATATTATATATATATTGTATAATGTGTGTGTGCGTGTACACTCATCTTATTGCCAGTGGTGAAATGACCCATAGCCTCGACAAAACCAGCCCATTAGTGCAACAAAGGTCTAACACGACTCGATCATAAATATCTTTTCTGTCCCCCTTCATCACTCTCTCTCTCTCTCTCTCTCTCTCTCTCTCTCTCTCTCTCTCTCCAACAACTCAACTTCCCCTTACTTTCTCCTCATTAAATTTTTGTTAATTTATGTCCTCAGTCGCCGAGGGACTGCAGATAAAACGTCGCCTTCACGGTTTATTAAGTCTACAGTAGAGAAAGTAAATCAGAGGTGGCTTTCATTAGCGTACTTTGCCCTTTTTTTTTTTATTTCCTTTGGGAACATTATTTCTTCTCGGTTTTCTTTTCATTTTGTCTTTTATGCTTTGTTAGATTTTTACGCACTTTTAGTTTTCTGTGAAATAAAAATATGATGTTCTTTTTCTGTCCGTCCTCAGATCTTCAAAATTTCTGAGGTTACAAGGCTGCAAATCGGTATGTTGATCATCCACCTTCCAGTCAAAAAGCATGCCAAATTGCAGCCCTCTAGTAGCTTTTATTTTGTATTAAGGTTTTAGTTAGCCATAATGTTGCGTCTGGCAGCGTTATAAAGACAGGCCTCCACCGGGCCGTGGCTGAAAGCTTCGTGGGCCGCGGCTCATGCGGTATTATACCGAGACCACCGAAAGATAGATCTATTTTCGGTGGCCTTGATTGTACGCTGTACTGAAGACTCGATTACGCCGAAGAAACTTCGATGCATTTTTTACTTGTTTAATTTTGTAAAGACCACTTACAAATGATACCAGGTATATTTTCATTACGTGTTTCGAGGGTGGCTTAAATAGAAAGCCAGTAGGGTAGTCTCTACCACACTGGTCTTCGAATTGCACAGAATAAGGTAAGGAAAATGAAAATTAGATGGAAATAACATCAATAAGAGAAGAATAAAAAAAAAAGCGTAAGTAAGCTTATGGTATGTTTTCTGTGACTCCCAAAGAATGTTTACAGAATGCGTAATTAGTTTTATTCTTTGAATTTTATTCTCTTGTCGTTAAGGGACTCTTTGTGACCCATGACTGCTTCCATCGGACGGCTACATATTTGGGGATGTCATGGTAGAACTGATTTTGCTCAAGTCTGACTTGGATAAGTTCTTTCTTTAATCTATAAATTATACGTCAGTTCAAAATGATTATACTTCCATTGAAATCACAGCTTCCCATTTCCCATGATTACTGAAACCTTAGCTCAACGTCTTAGCAAAAAAAAAAAAAAAAAAAAGAAAAGACAAACGGGCGTGCTGATGTTCTCGGCGCGGGCGTGCTTAAAAGCGAAGATGAGGAAAGAGTGGGCGTAGAAATGGCTTAAGTGTGTGTACACATCCTGCAAGACAAAGAATTTGGATGTTAAACGCCCAGCGAATGGGCGGACGGATGGAAGGCGCCGGGGGGCGGGGGGGGGGGGGGGATAGGGGCCGGATCGGTGGCAGTAAGGTGGGGAGTGTGTGGGCGGGGTAGGATAACTTCATA
>NC_061091.1:55890340-55900340 GCF_015104395.2 Macrobrachium nipponense
CTGCTGTAAAGATGCCTTGTAGAAATGGAAGAATTACTCTTAACGTTGTAGGAATTCGTCCTTGTTGCAGAGAGAGAGAGAGAGAGAGAGAGAGAGAGAGAGAGAGAGAGAGAGAGACTATATAAATGGAAGTCTTGCTCTTAAGGTATAAGGAATTCATCTCATTTGCACACACACAGACACACGCGCGCGCACACACACACACACACACAGAGAGAGAGAGAGAGAGAGAGAGAGAGAGAGAGAGAATGCTTCATATTTTCATCTCTATGACATCGGTATGCAACTAACCGGTTTACATTGCACCTTAATTGTCTGCGTATTACACTGTCTTCATAATGCAAGTGCGTAGGGAGGAGGTAGCTGAATAAAATCTAAGATAAATATCTCGCCTTTTTTCCTCTTTGTCTATCTTACGTGTTTGTTTATTTACTTATATTGTTTTGCTCATGCGCTTTGAGCGTTTTCTACCTTATCGGCGTCGCGTAATGTTGGTTTAAATAGCATTTTATCTCTCTCTCTCTCTCTCTCTCTCTCTCTCTCTCTCTCAACTACTGTTATGTTTATGTTTGGTGTTCTTTTAATGACTTTCAGTAACATTCTCTCTCTCTCTGTCTCTCTCTCTCTCTCTCTCTCTCTCTCTCTCTCTCTCTCTCTGTGTGTGTGTGCGCGTGTGTGTGCATACAATCACAGCTATGCAGAAGTTCTGTATATCCGAAACATAGAGGGAATTCTGAAAAAGCCAAACACGTCGAATGTCTCCGTAACCTCACTCTTAAAATCCAAAAGCAAAAAAAGCAAACAACAGCCATTGTGATCTTAAACATCGTCGTCAACCTTAATGGCTTGCGATAGCTACGGGAGTAATCGCGATTATGAGTGTCACGGTTATATATAGAGATGATGTGTGATGAATTGGGAATGACTAAAAAGATGGATTATGATTAATCCGAAAGGGATGGTTCGATCTCCCGAGATATTATCAAGTGGGGAGGAGAACTCTTGTTAATTGTAAGACCATAAAAGTCTTCGAGATGTTAAAGGTCTACAGAGTATATTATTATTATTATTATTATTATTATTATTATATTATTATTATTATTATGTTATTATTATTATTATTATTATTATTATTGCCGTGGATGCGTTAATATTGCTTAAGGCCTTTACTTGCTTTTATAAGTAGTGAGTTAAAAACTACAGTGATGCAAAGCAAGTTCTCTTATTATATGGGTGAAGGAATAAGTTATTGAGTTCTAAATGATATAAAACTAGAAAAACTAAGACTACTTGAAAGAATTCCACCGGGGTGGCAAGATGGATAAGCATTGTATTAAGATAGAAACTTTGTTCATGTCTATAATGGATAAAATCAGCTTTGATTGTTTTCATTGACATTCGTTCCAAGAATTATTTATTTATTATTATTACTTATTATTGTTGGATTATTATTATTATTATTATTATTGCCGTGGATGCGTTAATATTGCTTAAGGCCTTTACTTGCTTTTATAAGTAGTGAGTTAAAAACTACAGTGATGCAAAGCAAGTTCTCTTATTATATGGGTGAAGGAATAAGTTATTGAGTTCTAAATGATATAAACTAGAAACTAAGACTACTTAAAGATCCGGCAAGATGATAAGCATTGTATTAGATAGAACTTTGTTCATGTCTATATGTATAAATCAGCTTTGATTTTTCATTGACATTCGTTCCAAGAATTTCAGCGTCACTGAATTTGAGACAAATTTCAGCACTTTAGTTCAAGCTACGATGGTTTATAATGAATCTACTACGGCAGAGCAGTGAGCCTAATTGTTAAGGTTATATTAACTCATAATATGCAAGCCATTTTCTTCCCTATGCGTAAGAAAATAATAATGAATAATAAAAGAAGAAACTTATAATTCTATGTAGCCTTGTAAACCTGAATAAAAAGGGAGGGCGCATTGGTTTCTGGTTCGATCTGTTGTGGGACACAGTGAGGTTCAGGAGCCACTGTAATGACTGTAGAAGGCATCACTTACCGGCCTAGCCTCAATCTTTTTTTTAATACTTCCATGGACGACAAGGGGATTTCATTGTTACTTATTTTGTAGCCGGCTAAAAGCTTACAGACTTCACTTCATGAATTATAACTGAATATCGAAAGTTCATAATTTTTCTAACTTTCACATTTAAAGCTCATTAATAAAGTACAAATCGATGATTAGCTTTTTCCTACTCCCCCCCCCTCTCTAAAAATTATTAACTATATATACATGCCCAATTGTTTTTCTTCATTTTCTCAATAAATCATTAACTAAGTCTTCTAACTTTCGCACTCTTAAATATGGAGGTACCTTTAGCTTATAAGTGAGTTTATGCTGTAACCTTGTAAGGACTACATGAAGTGAAAGGATATTACAACGAAGTCTTGTAGTTAGTAGCCTTTGTATGCAGCTGAATAGAATCTACAGTTATGTAAAGAGAAGAGGGGAGAGAGAGAGAGAGAGAGAGAGAGAGAGAGAGAGAGAGAGAGGAGAAGAGAGAGAGAGATGGGGGGTGGGGGGGGGGGGTTTGGTCTTTTAACGATAAGAAAATACATTACTTCTTTGTAAAGGAGAAAAATAACAAAGACCCAATTGGTAATAGAGAGAGAGAGAGAGAGAGAGAGAGAGAGAGAGAGACGTGTTAACGAATACGATGAATGCTAACGACAAAGGGAAGAACTTTGGTGAGAGAGAATATGGTGGAAGATGACTTGAGAGGGAGAGAGAGAGAGAGAGAGAGAGAGAGAGAGAGAGAGAGAGAGAGAGAGAGAAGGGGGTGTTGGTTACTGGAATGTATATATGGGGTTTGGGTGTCTAGCTAGGATGACTGCTGAAGGTTGAGGTAGGTCTGCTTTACATATGTATAGCCTTCCACATTATTTATTTTTGGTTTCTTCTAAATTGTTTTTCAGCATCATCCCCTGCGTCCGTATCGCATTCTGTACGGCGCGCGCGCGCGCGCGCGCGTCTGTGTGCGTTTAGTTTTGATCAAAGCTAGTTTTTCCTCCCATTACGGATAAGAAGCGTATTTCTTCCTTTTTGTATTGGCAGAAAACTCTGTCTCTGTCAGTCTACCTGTCTATCTGTCCCCTCCTCCTCCTCTCTCTCTCTCTCTCTCTCTCTCTCTCTCTCAATGGGCCACCAGTACCGGACGGTGGAACTTAAATGGCTTCTCGGAATTCCAAGATGGCGGTCACAAGCTTCAGTCTTTGAAAATTATGATTTAATAGTCGTCCCGTTCTCCTGCCTTTGTCTTTGCTTTTATTAATTGACGTATTTTTGTTTTGCTTTCGGCTTCGTCCTCTCTGTTCCTGCTACGCCTTTCAGTCCCCGGGACAGAATGATGAGAGCTTTGTTTTGTGTCGATTTCTTCGTTCGGGAATCTGCACTAGGCCCCGTTTATTGTTCCCTTTCCAGGTTCCTTGGGAGTCGTTATCTTCATCTTTTCTTCCTTATCGCGTTGTCTTCTCAAACAAAAGATTGCACACCTCGTTGCATCCTCTCTCTCTCTCTCTCTCTCTCTCTCTCTCTCTCTCTCTCTCTCGCCTGTTCTACACCTCGCACTTCTGGATTCTTTGTTTTCGAATCTTCCTCCCAAATGTTTCCTCTTAATCTTGCTGTCACTTCATTCCTTTGGTGGTTCTTCCTAAATATCATTTCCCAGTATCCCCCCACCCCCCTCTTTACACTTTTGCAATTTCATTATTATACGTCTCTCACAATGTTCTACCACCACCCCCCCCCCCCCTCTCTCTCTCTCTCTCTTTCTCTCTCTCTCTCGTTGTAGTCCTTGTACATTCATCGTCTCCAATGCCTCTTCCTTTAAAAGCCCCGTCATGGCGACAACTCTATTCAGCTAAAAACAATGTCGCTTTTGTCTCCGCAAAAGGCAGCAGTTCATTGACCTTTAAGGAGACTTAATTTTTTTTTAATCAATTCTTTTTCTTTCTGGTAGACCGTCCGTCTCTTGTTACAAAATACCAATCACCTGTGGAGGTCCACCTCTTGTGAAGTCTCTCTCTCTCTCTCTCTCTCTCTCTCTCTCTCTCTCTCTCTCTCTCTCTCTCTCTTCTCATCTTCATCATCATCGTCAGTGCGTCTTTCCTCCTTTGGTTTATCCTCCCATATCGTTCTTTTCCCTCCCATGCAACCTTAATTAACCACCCCTACACCGACATAACAGCTTCCTCCAAACCTCGAAGTCAACTCTCACCCCCTGGTATAAGCAACCCCTTATGCAACCTACTCCCAGTAACTCACCTCTCTCTCTCTCTCTCTCTCTTTCTCAAGCAACCCCTTATGCAACCTACTCCCAGTAACTCACCTCTCTCTCTCTCTCCTCTCTCTCTCTCTCTCTCTCTCTCTCTCTCTCTCTCAGCATCTAACTCTTCCTTCCCCACCAAACATCGGCGAAACTTGAAGCATGATAAATATCCGTTACTTGGGAAGGGTGTTAATGTGGATAACGAAGGCTTAGCCACGGCTAGGAATGGCTATTAAAAAAAAAATAAAAAAGGAAGAAAAATGACGACGGTTCGCCGGGAGATGTCAGGATAACACTACCTCTGTTAGACGTTTCTCTCTCTCTCTCTCTCTCTCTCTCTCTCTCTCTCTCCCTCTCTCTCTCTCATACGTGTTATGGTACCAAACTGTAAGAGAAGTTGATTTTTATGGCAAGTAATATACATGTAGCTGAAAAAGAAGACCACGGATATGTGTGCATATGTACACAAATTACGTAAACGCTATATGTATATATATATATATATGTATATATATATATATATATATATATATATATATATATATTATGCATTTTTTATCACATCACCGTGATTCATATACAGTCATTAATTAAACTACAAATATCCTTTAATATGCAATTCGCTCTACCTCGGAATGAATATAGTTTATGTTAACCTAAGGGGAATTTTTTAGTTGATAATAATTTTGTCCTCTCGTGGATTCGAACAAGCCCATAGATGAGAAATCAGGACTTCAGTGACGTCTTTACCGACCAACGTTGGCCTGGTTGGTGAAGTCACTGAAGTCCTGATTTCTCCTCTGTGCGCTGGTTCGAAACCAAAAGAGGACGAAATTATTATTCTAACTAAAAGATTCCCCTTCGGTTAACATATATGAAAATATATTAATTCTGAGGTAGAGCGATTTGGATATTAAAGGATATTTGTAGCTTAATGTGTTATATATATATATATATATATATATATATATATATATATATATATATATATGTAAGTATGCTTATGTAAAATATGTACGTTGTGTGTGCATTTTTTTCTGACTCATGAGAAAAGAAATAATCACATAAATATGTTCTCCATTTTAGTGTCATGAGATAATGCATGTAGACATGCGAATGTAAACAATAGATGCATTTTGTTTACTGAAGGAGAAATGAATGAGTTGATTTGGTTCGTTTCAAATCCTTTCATCGTCACAACAAGAAACAATCATACACTGTTAAATACTAAGCAAGAAACGACCCGGATTCAGCTGCAATTCATTGTAACGGGGAATGCCAAGTAAATGCCGATTTATCATTCTTTCACAACACTGAAGAACTGTGGGCATAACACGCAAATAACTGTCACCATCGAATTGCAGTAGAGGCCAACAGCGGAAATTCTATGCAACTGACGGTCAACATACTGTAACAACGAAATACAGCATTTATAACTATCGAGTAAAGGCATTCAGCGCACAGTGAACAGTGAAAAAAAAAGCAAATGAGGGCCAACATTCATCAAAGGAAAAAAGAGAGCACAAATCAAAGAGGGCCCAGTAAGGACTTAAAATCAGCCCCAAAGAGGAAGTGAGCATAGCACTGGGAACCTCGGCGAGTACAATCAGCAAATGATCGTCAGGATTCAGTTACAACGAAGGAAAACGAGAGATTCTTAAATCTGAATCAACTGCGACCACCTTGTAGTCACATCAAACAACGTCATCCACAGTAAGATGGTGACGACGACCATTATGCTTTCATGTCGACCAACAACAATAAAGCAAGAATAACAAGCATTCAGTCACCACGAAGGAAAACAACGAGCCATGTCCTTACATAACAAGAAAATGACGGGTAGCCTTCAGAAATGCCCGTAAAAGAACGTGTGGCCAGGAGCCGTGAAATCCAATAACTCCCCCTCTTCGATTTTCCAATAGCCTGGATAATACACACACACACACACACACACACACACCAAGGCCCGTATTTTTCTTACGCACAGATGAAACTCTGTGGACCTATCTGAAGATTTGGTTGACACTATCTGTTTTATGGTCTGAGGGGCAAAGGGAGAATATTGGAACCTTACGGAAAAATGTAATCTGAGCCTGGCTTTGGGTTACGCTGCGTCATTGGCGGCAGAAGTGGCTCCTTTTTTCTGACGCCAGTAGCATTAGTAGCAGCATCAGTAATAGCAGTAGCATTAGGATTAGGCGTAGAAATAGTAGTAGCATCTGTATTTACATGGTTAGTAATGATAGTATTAGTAGAAGTGGAGGTACAAAAGTAGATATAAACAGGAATAGGAATCGTCAGTATTTGTACATGGGTTTAGCAGCAGTAGGCTACAGTGGCAGAGGTAACAACAGATGTTAGTAGTAGTAGCAGTAATTCTTACATCTAAATGTTTAATTAAATCTCTACAAATAAGAAAATAATATTTCTTTGAGTTCACACACAAACACAACATCTATATTATATATATATATAGATATATATATATATATATATATATATATATATATATATATATATTAAATAACCCTTATGTTAATCCAACATGGCGCTTCGTTCCTCTTTGTCTGTCCTTTTTGGTGGATTCCTGTTTTTCCAAGCCAGTGCTCAAAATGTCCCACCGCGTCTTGTTACCCTTCAAAAATGTTTGCTCGTGATGTCTCCCTAGTTTTGAATGACCTGTATTTAGGCTAGCCTGGCTATGACCGCTTTTGTTACATTGCGCTAGCTTGAACCACTCTTGTCCTTAGGAATTGTATATCCCTTGGAATATTGTTTTTGAAGGGGCTTAGATGTCCCTTACATTCCTGGATAATATTATTTGTGTTAGTCCTTTCGTGCATATTGTCATCATCTACTTTCGACAGTCAGTGATACTGTAATAAAATGGTCGACATCGATGGTAACAGTTGTATTCATGAAATTTTAATGTATTAATAAATCAATTAATTTTCTTTTAAAGCCGACTTTAGACTTAAGAGACTATGTAAAACGCATGCAACGGTGTAAATCATTGTAATGTATAAAAATTCACGTGTATTCCTTACGCCTTTGACTCGAGGCACTAACCAAAAATAAACCAATTGTTAAGGAAAAATCAAACTGTATAAATAACTGCAAACATTTTTGAGTCATAAACTTTTATGCATATTAATACACTCTACCTGGCACTGTTTGTTTTTGTGCACTTACACGGCTATTGGTACTTGTGTACACATGCTTGTATTCGGGTGTGTATATTTGTATTCGTTCTGGAAAAGTGTGCATAAACAAAGACGTTGTCAGTCATTAAAATATTTTGTATTTTGTAACAACGTCTGGATATGCCGTACTTGATTCAAGTGTGATTTGCAATAAAAGTTTTAGAAGTTTTTGTAGAAAGCTGTAAGATGAGGATGACTGGTGAATGACTAAATAAATAAATTAATTAATTAATCAAATAATAAGAGAATGATAACTGAATAAATAAACGAATAACTAAGTAAATAAATAAAAGGAATAAATAAGTAGGTCATCAGCCTCTCGACCGAATTATCTCATCTTTTAATACCTCCAGAGACTTACCACTATCTCATCTCCTCTAATTCCATACGCTTGTGTAACGAGAGAGAGAGAAAGGGTAGAGGGGCGGGGGGAAGGATGGCTGAACAGTAGGAAAGAGTCCAGGTAAGGAAAATCACGTTCATATCTTCTCCAAACCACTTAGAGAGAGAGAGAGAGAGAGAGAGAGAGAGAGAGAGAGAGAGAGAGAGATTCTTCTGAGGAAGCCCCCCATAGGACGGGCGTCCCTCGGCTGGGAATCTAGCCCTCCAGACCCCACACACTTTACCCTAATGTCTATAAGTCGTGAGTTCCAGCTACTTTCCCTCTATCTATAACCCTCACCTAACCCCGGTCAACGCTGCGTTTCTTTAGCTCTCACTTATGCGCGTGTGCGCTTTTTTTCTTAGCCCCTCAGGTTGGAATCGACGTGGTTTCTAATCCGCCCTCCAAGTTTTTGTACATTTTAAAAAGAATAGGCTCATTTAGCTCAAAAGAGGTCGGGTTTGTGTGTGTAATTGTGTAAACATAGCACCTCAGTGAGGAAGAACGTGTAATGGAGTGTATTACGGTGAATGTTCATGATTAATTGTTTCAGCAAGGGATTTTAGCGTAACAGTTACATCCTACTTCTTCAGGGTGATATTAAAATGTTTGCATTGTTGATTCTTAATCCATTTCTCAACTTTCAACTGAAGACATTCACTTTCGAGAAGCTCTGATAAAGTGATGTCGAAGTCTCTTACCATTATTAAATTGCTGGCCTTCCACCGACTTATTTGCCCATGTCAGACTCTTACCCCCCCCCCCCCCTCAAGAAACTCCCTCCTTGAACCTGACCCCTTCGTACCTCCCACGTCACTCCTCCCTCCCTCCTTCCCCCCAATTCCCACCCCACAGTCAGACGGACCTTCTACCCCGTCAAACTGAATGTGTTCACTTCCAAAGGTAATTGTGTATGACATTGGCGCAGAGATCGAGCGATGCCACCGGGCCACTTTCCAGAGGCTTTGGGTCTTCCAGGCTGCTTCCAGGCTCCCTGTTTCTGTCTCCGGTATCGCCGTGCCTTTTCGCCTGTCCTTTTTTATTAGCCGCTCGCGTCTTGATTAGAGATGACGTCGCCTGTGCCTTTGAGAAAAGCGGCTCTTTTCTGTATCTCTCTTTTCGCTCTCCCAAGGCTTGCCTGCCTCACCGGGTTTATCAAATTACCCTCTGCGGATGACTATTTTATTTCTTTTAAATGGCGTTTTCGGGTTTATTTTTCCGTTTTGCATGAATGCAGTTTTGCTGTAACAATTTTTTTTAGAATTGATGACAATAACCTTTTCCTTGTTTTTTCCAACAAAGTGACCCTTGTAACCTTGGATGGATAAGTTTTGTGTTCTTACCGTAGAGGGCATGGCTGTTTTGAGATACCTCCAAATGCTTGAGGTTTGCAGCGTAAGAATATACTTGGATTTGTTTAGGTACCTAACCTTCCTTTTATTATATACATTTGTTGCGTTTGCTTTTATTTGCGATACTCAGAGTAAAGACTTAGGATGCCTCACTTTCCCGTAATTATTTTTTGTCGCTTACTACCAACGCGACCCTTTAGTAGACTGTAATTTGGCCCAGTTAAAATGCCCTTCAGTGAGTGAACGTTCGAGTCGTAAAGTGCTCTTGGTATTAAGCTCATGAGGGTTAATGATTCGCCCGATTTTATGCTGTCTCTCTGGAACAAGGTGAAGTCAGGTCAAAGTTGAGTCACGAAGACTCCTATGTTATATCAGATGCATGAGATTGCCCTGCGTACTCGCTTTTGAATGATGAAAGTAAAAGAGCAATGGAAAGGCTTGTAAGGATTCGAAATCGTGCTTTGTAAATCAAGCAATTTTTTCTTCGGCTGGAAATTAACTTAATCATATTTTTTCCAGGTCAAAGGCAAGTTCATTTTTTAGGGTTAACAGGCTTTGAAAGGCACGTCTGCTCAAAACAAGCTGGGCTGTAAATGGGTGTTGACCTCGACCCTACGAGGAAACTGAGAATTAAGGGACTTTGCCTACATTTCAAAATTATAAGAATAAATGTTGATGTTTGTAAATTCCGTGTTTACAGGGATTTCTTGAGCTAGCGCACCTTCGTGTATGTGAATTATGGATGCTGATTGCGAATAAAAGAAAA
>NC_061091.1:55905340-55922840 GCF_015104395.2 Macrobrachium nipponense
ATGCCGTCACCTGTAGTCATTCAATTGTTTATAAACATTAGTCCAAGCTCCCTGCTTGAGACAACTACCCCGACCTATTATTCAAACGGCCTACGTGATCTGTAGCGTGTCTCATTCGATTGTGTGTTCGTATGAAACTATGTCATCTGATAGTATGTTCATATGTTCGAACTACTGTCTGTTCCTTCATAACTTGTAACAGAGATGGTAGACGGGCAGAACAGAGTTAGCTATCGTCATTAGAAGACCTGTACCTCTTTACCTAAGCTTTATCATGTAGAGGAATAGGATTAGCCATCATCATTGGCAGAAGCGATCAAGCTATCGTCATAGAAGACTTGTACGATCATACCTGATCTTCATCATGTAAAACTTCAGAAGAATATACTATTTTTATACCTTGTGTTTTCTACAAGAACCTCACCGAACCATGAGTTTAACACATCGTCGTAAAGATAATACCGACTTCGTAAGTGATCTACAAAACCCCAGACACTCCATTGAAGATGGAAGTGCAATACCAACCGACTTAGCGTATAGATTATCGCTAGTCTAACATTACCTCATAGGGCGCCTTATCATACAAGGCACAAGCCCTAATAATTTGGTGGCCAGCGGACCAGAAGAACTCTACAACGTCCTACGAAGAAAAAACAGAATAATAAATCATGAAGTCAACGACGACGAAAGCAGCAGATTCTTCAAGCAAAACCTAGTATTCATCATTAGTGAGCGACTTCAGAAAACAACAAGATTCGTCAAGCAACTTAGTATCATCGTTAGTGAATAACTTCAAGAAACAAAACCGACGTGTCCTTTTTCCTACGGCAACGGAAGCTTCGTCTCTCATTAGAATCATTCAAGAAAACATCGTTAGTGAGCGTTTCCGGCACTGCAAGAAACAAACCGAACGCGTCTGCAGCATCGGATTTTTAAGGGCTCGAATCATCGAAACAACGCGCACGGGGGAAACTGAAGCCAAACCAGGTCGTCCGCTAAATAGAGAAGGAGGACCAAGGCCGTGTGTCGTTATCGGAACACCGTGACTTCCCACAAAAGCAAGCTAAGTACAATTTTTTATTCATTGGAGTAACTTTGAGTGTTTCCTTTACAGGTCGAATTTCGTTATTCCTGTGGCTGAAGTTACGAGACATTCTTAATCTTACTTTTTTACAGAAATTATCTACATCATTGAGATTTCGCTACTGCGAGTTTTTTTATCTTTGAGTGTCTGTTTCCAGAAGTTCTACTGAAATATCATAATCATATACTATGTTAATTTTATCATTTTGGGTGATTATTAATCCCTTACGTAACAAATCATATTAAACAGTGAATATGCGTTTACGCAGTGGACGTCTGTATTTATACAGATGCATGGATATAGGGTCGTTAAGCACCGTAGTGATTAGAAAACACACAAAAAACAAGTGGAACACCCGTACAAATCTATATAAATTAGAGGTAACACTATTTCGGGTCATGACAATAAATGCTCCTTTGCAAAGTCCCGATCGCAGTTTTAGCCTTGAGTTTTTTGAGTTATATAAAATATCGAACCTCAATGACTCAACTAAACTTTAAAAATATGGCTGGATTGCAAGGAATAACATGTCTGTAAAAAACTTTCATCAGGCTAAATGCGCTGACCAGGATCCCTCACTATTTCAAATTTTAGCAAAGAATGAAGTACAAACAGTTAATATTGTATGCAGTAGTGATAACTTGTCTTATTAGTAATCGCTCAGTTCCTAATAGTTCGTCATTCATTGCTTTATACGTAACCAGCAACATAATGCTAAAAACACACAATACGTTGCCGATGGTAATAAAGAGAAGGATCCTAATTATTACAAAAAGAAATAGAAACAGTAGCCCATTCAGAATCAAACAAGCAAACTCGGTGACTGTGTCACCTAGTCAAGCGGTCAAGGTTAGTTAAATCTGCCGAGTTTTCAAAGCGAAGCAAATTCCACACAATAAGCGACTCTAGCAGAGTGGGGAAAAGCGATGTTGGTTCATACATACCGATATCTTTTTGAACTAAAAAGGATTTTTCCTATGCATCACACGACAGTATCAAGTAATCAGAGCAGGTTCTAGTAATTTTAAATACATTAAGTTATAATAAATTACTGGTGATTAAGCCTGACTGTACGCGCCGTAAAAATTAGAATATCTTATTTATTCCTTTAGTACAATTAATTACCAGTATTTACGGACTCACCGTCTGTTGTTCGAACTTCCCTAATGAGAAGTCCGGATAAGCGAGCGTTTACAGATACCTCTATAGTTATAAAAAACGTTGATCTGTATGTAGTGTAATTGTAAGATCCATCTAGGGGTATACAAAATATTATCTTACATCCTGCAAATAAGGCGTGTTTATCAAAGGAAAATCCTATAAACCTTCAAACATATTAAAATCCGTTTTTGAACAAAAATGAGACAGTTAATCAAATAATAACTTATATAAAGGAACTATACATTTGTCTCATAAATCGTAACATTGTTCAAATGACCCAAACAGAATTCTCCCACACCACAGTCGCACTTTACACGCAAAAATCTCGAGAAGCATGCACACCCTCGAATGTCTTAGTGCGTGTAAAAGACTTTGCTGGGAAATGAAATTTTAATCCTTCCCGACACTCTGAAATATAACGATTTCCGCGAACAAAGCCCTAAAAGTATACATATCGTGGATACGGAAGTTATAAATATCGCATTTTTTATTGTTGCTAATTTTTAATCACGCCCAACCAGTCGTGGATGAATCTCTCTGATAATCTATCTAAAGTAATATCCGTAAAGTCATTCAAGCAGAGGTGATTCAGCAGAAATTTTTTTTTATCTTTTACCTGAATACCAGGAAGTTTCTCCACTGGCGAGTGATCTCTGGAAAAAACGGATGTAATTTAACACAAAATACGGTCTAAGGACAAACATAAAGCTATATACGTACCTTCGCATAGACTCTCAATGAAATTTCAAAATAGAGATAAATGACGTAGTTGAAAAATGTTAGTAATAGGAGTCATTAGGAAATCAAATAAGCCCATATAATTTTTCCCTCAAACGTCATGCCATAAAAGATCGGACTTGGCGTATCTGCGTAGATTTTCTGTCGCTTAAACAAGGAAACGACTCCCGATAGTTTCCAGTGCGATGTACCGACGACATCTTATCTCTGATAGGTTAGAATAAATTTTTTTTCACCAACTTGGACGTACTTAAAAGCTTTTACCAGATACCATTACCTAAGTGATTGTACCTCATACACCGTTTTCAGCACACTCAAGGGACATTATCAATTTTTTACGTATGCCTCCGGCTTACGTTGCGCCCCAATTACAATATAGTGTTTGGAGACTTTTAGGGGATAACCTACATGCCTATATGGATGATCTTGTAATCTTTTCTAATACCTTAGAAGTACATTCACATAAAGTAGAGCTAGTGCTACAGAGACAAAGACAAATAATCTCAGAGTAAAATATCTAAATGTGAGTTTTTTAAAAACCGAACATGTTTATCTAGGTTTTATGTGTCTGGTCAAGGTCTTAAAAGTAGTCCATGGTAAGGTGTCGGCTATTCATAACTTTACGGTACTTATTAACGTAAAAGGGGGATACAGCACTTTTGCGCTGTAGTGGGTATTACAATCGTATGTAAATATGTAACTCTTCAATCATGACAGCTCCTTTAACAGATCTTACGAAGAAGAGCGTAGATTTATTATGGTCTGAAAAGCATCAACAGGCGTTCGATATCTTAAAAGCGGAATAATGCAGCTTACCTAACTTAAAAATCCCTGATTTAAATAAGGAATTTTTTTTTATTGCAACAGACGCCTCAGACCAAGGGGTAAGAGGGGTATTACTTCAGTCATATGATAAACAGTTCTTCCCTATAGCTTTTTATTCACGTAAACTAAAGCCCTCTGAAAGTAAATATGCAGTAATAGGCAAGGAAGGGCTAGGTATCTTTAACACTAGTACATTTTAAGTTCATAATCTATGGCTATCCTGATAAAGTCCTTACTGAACATGAGTCCTTTACCGAGTTTTTCAAAGGCTTTAATCACAGTCCAAAAGGAACTCGGTGACAAATGATCATTCAGGTCTTTGGAGCCAAGTTAAGATATCTACCTGGGAAAGCAATTATCATAGCTGACGCATTATCCCGCAATCCCGCACCATACAGCAAAGAACCATTAATTGGACTAAAAGATATAGAAACATCCGTGCCTATTGTTAAAACCGTATCTAAACAAGAAAATTCCTTAACCCAAGAGATCGCGAGCATTGAATATCTGGGCCGGAGCGCAGAACTGTTACAAACTGAACAAAGCAAGAGTCAACAGACATAACCCAAACAATAAACACTTCGAACGGAAACAGAATCAGCAGCAATAAACACCAAACAATAAACACTTCGAAACGGAAACAGGGTCAGTGGCTAGGCAAAAACAATAAACACTTCGAGCAGAAACCCTAAAGCAAAAGTACATTTAAAGTATGTGTATCAAAATAATGTAATCAAATGTAATATTATATGTAGGTCTGTGACGAGGAAAACCCGAAGAACACAGCAGATGACTAACGACCAGGTAGTAATAATAATCTCTTTCATACCAATCGTCATAAACTGGTTGCATTCCGTCATCCAGGGTTCCCTACTATGTCACAGAAAGCCAAATCACTATTTTACTGGCCTACAATGCTTACAGATATAAAAAGCACATAACTGATTGTAACACGTGTCATGAAGACAAGGGACACACTAAGACACCTGTCAGTTTAAGGGCCTATCCTGTGCCAAATCAATCCTTGAAAGAATATACGTAGAATTATTTTTAGAATTATTAACAGAATTACGAGTCTGACAGAGGGAATAAACACTTCTTAGTGTTAATAGTTCCTTGACACGTTATATAGAATTAATAGCACTAAAAACAAACACCGCAATGGAGTGCGTTAGGAATATTTATGAGTGCAAAATCAGTAAACATGGAATTCAACACATAATAATCTGTGACTCGGGTGGTGTAAATCAATAATAATCTCCTTAACACGTTGTGTGAATTCCTTTCCATTAAGAAAACCAATAATATATTTTATCACCCAGAGTCAATCGGTTTTGGTAGAATAACGGATAATTAAATAGGAAGTGTCAATGTCTTACGAGTTACAACTCGTGATATTGGATCCGGCGGATTATAGCGGTTCTCGCGGTTTTAAATACCTTTATCATTTATATCTTGTATCTATAGAATTGATGCCGCAAGTAGCCTTATACGGTACGCCGCTAGAACACTTTTCCACATATTCAAGCCAACCATTAATTTATCATATATATATATATAAATAAATAAATAAAAAATAAAAAAAAAAAATAAATATGGATACAAGTGGAGTCAATATAATACACTCCGTAAGAAGTCGGAAGGGTTACAAATTATAATAAAAAGGAATCACGATAATATCAATAAGCAAAACGTAACCATTAAATATCCAAATATATATGCGTAAAGATTTGAACTCTAACTTAACGCTTTAGTAATGACAAATAAGCTAAAAGTTCAAACACATATCAAAACCTACTGACATATGTCTGTCCCGGGTAGATTTATATTCGTAGTCAATGAAAAAAAAAAAAAAAAAGAAATTAAATAAATAAACAAATAAATAAAATAAAATAAATAAAATAAAATAAAATAAAATAAAAGAGATTTTAAAGTCAGGAAGTCTAGAAGTGAAAATGTTATCTATGGAATAATCCTATATGAATCTTATACAGGGCTAATAATATATATAGAATTTGTATGGAAAACCTTTTTCATATAGTTTGAATAAGGAATATTTATTTAACATAATGCCAACATGAAACTAATATATTGTTCAATTTTGGTACTGTTGTTTTTTTTTTCAGACATTCTTCTCATGCGGGTGGAGAATTAAAACACTAAAATATCATTTGAAAATACTAAAGTCGTATCTCTTACAGCAAGTAACGTAACTCTTAGCTGGCTGAGAGCAATCTCCTGCCAAGTGACGACGTCATCATTGCCGTATCAGCATTTGTTCCTTTTAACCTCAATAATCTGCTTACACAGGCTTCATCTGTGTGTCGTCTCTGCTTGCAAAAGCAGATTGACTGGAGAAAGGAATGCTTAGTTCATGAACTTCACATGTGGTTCATAGGTCACATGACAGGCCACATAACATATTCTTATCCGTGTGTGTAATGCAATTAGTTAAGGACTTGTAATCATTTTAAAATAATGAACAATATAAGCAAATAGAATTTCTATAACAACAAAATGAATTAATTTTTTTTTTCTGAACCTCATAGACATTTAGAAGTATCAAGATATGTATATATGAAATATTTACTTGCAACATTAGCCTATTACAATTCAAGTAAAACATTCATGGGAAAATGTCACATTTTCTTGAAAACCCCAAAGTTTATATAGAAATTAGTTACATAGTGGGTTTTTCGTTGCATCTCCTACCTATTAATAATGTTTTAATAGTTAACCTCAGACGATGCGCACGAGAAAATTGAATATGAAACTTTTGTTAGGGCACATAGAATCATGATTAATCTTCTCTTTGACTCTTATGTTGCCTGGCAATCTTACAATTAGCTCCGTTTTCCACTTCTTTGTCTAGTAACTTACTACCAGTAATATCGAATTTTCTTTGAGATTCGTAATGATATCTATTTATTTTTTATAATTATGGATATTTTTACAAGTCATCATAGACCTGGATAGGTTCACTCATTGTTAATGCCATGGATAAAAAAGTTTGTACAGCGGACTCTTTTGAATTCCGAAATATCAGCGAATTCATGTGGGTTAAGTCTGGTCTAAATGGCTCTCTCCCCTCCCCTGTATTTGGATGTCGTCTGAATTTACTTTGCCCTTGTGACAAGTATAATTTCACTTGCAGGCTGATTAATGGAACCTGGTTACAGTATCCTGCAGTACGAGAGTTTCACATCGCAACTTCAAAAAATCGTTCGTCGCAGCGGACGACTACAGTCAAGTAACAACCGCCTACAATGTGAAAGGAATTTCATGGACTTCTTCGACCGACACCGTATCTCGTCGTTAATCTCGTTTTAATGCGGAATGCTCTGGCGGCTGTCGGAATCGACTACAAAAAGGGACATACTTCCGACAATTACGACCCGAAGGATATTCAACTCTACTTTGCTGGCGAAGGACTCGTGCTGGGATGATCTATTCATCGCGAACGTAATCGTGTAGCTTAGGATGCAGAGAATAAGTATGAGCGCAATATAGAATGTTGGACCCGCCCAGGCAAATTTTCCCCTTGTTTTAACCCTGTGATAATAGGCCGTTTCATTGGGTCATAGGTGGTTGTCTGGAACTGTGTAATGGACGAAAAGTGGTTCGAAAGCTAGTTAAATGTGAAGTAGTATAACCTCGGTCATGTATCCTATATATATAAAGTATCATGTATCCTATATATAATTGATCATAAAAATAAACAGAATCGAAAATATTAAGTTTTTGCGTGTACGCACTAGGAATCTATATATAAATGATCATAAATAACAGAATCGAAATATATCTTTGCGTGTACGCAATAGGAATCTATTTAAAGTGCACATATATTAATCATAATTATATGAATCCATATACATATGTATAAACAAATCAGGTAGCCTATAATCAATCTGTTACCTTATATCTTACCATTATCTGCAGTTATTTATGAGTTAATATATGCATTAATGAATCAGATATATAACATTTAGCATAAAAATCAACGAATCAATCAGCATAAACATTAATAACTTTATCAATCATATATGAAATTTTTTATCAGTTAAAATATGATTTTTATCATGTAATCTTCATTCTATGCAATTATCAGAGTACATTAGTATTTTCTGTAGCATAAGTATCTTAAAGAGATGAAGTGAAAACTGTATCATTATATATCATGTAATCACTATTATTTACCAATATCATTGTTTTATATTTATTACTTGAATCAATTCATGTACACCATGATTTTTTATTTACTTAATATATATATAATATATTCACATAGTGTCTGTATCACACTCCTATAAGTCAAATGCAAGTCAAGTTTGAGTAATATTCAGTAGTTGGTTTTGGTAGCTGACCGAGCTAATGTAAGTGTTTACATAATAAAAATATGGAATGTTAGTCCATATATATAAAAGTCTAAAACTAAAGAGGTCAACCAGATTGCTTGCAGGAATGTGATCAGACTAGAGACGCTAAAGATGACGTTATACAATAAGTATGTAAGCTAAGATAACAATGCCGTCACCTGTAGTCATTCAATTGTTTTATAAACATTAGTCCAAGCTCCCTGCTTGAGACAACTACCCCGACCTATTATTCAAACGGCCTACGTGATCTGTAGCGTGTCTCATTCGATTGTGTGTTCGTATGAAACTATGTCATCTGATAGTATGTTCATATGTTCGAACTACTGTCTGTTCCTTCATAACTTGTAACAGAGATGGTAGACGGGCAGAACAGAGTTAGCTATCGTCATTAGAAGACCTGTACCTCTTTACCTAAGCTTTATCATGTAGAGGAATAGGATTAGCCATCATCATTGGCAGAAGCGATCAAGCTATCGTCATAGAAGACTTGTACGATCATACCTGATCTTCATCATGTAAAACTTCAGAAGAATATACTATTTTTATACCTTGTGTTTTCTACAAGAACCTCACCGAACCATGAGTTTAACACATCGTCGTAAAGATAATACCGACTTCGTAAGTGATCTACAAAACCCCAGACACTCCATTGAAGATGGAAGTGCAATACCAACCGACTTAGCGTATAGATTATCGCTAGTCTAACATTACCTCATAGGGCGCCTTATCATACAAGGCACAAGCCCTAATATATGCAAGTCGTCAGGCTTCACTGCCTGCCTACTGGTTGACGAGATACCTGAACCGTAGCAGAAATGCTCGTGAAATTTTCCCTATACACCGCCAGGCAAACTGACCTCCGAGTCAATGACTGGGGAATCGAATTTGAAAAGGAACAGATGTTCTGTTTGATAGAAGGTTCGCCTTTCACATCAGTTGAAGACTCCGTAACTGAGTGATAGATATGCTGTATCGGCAAAAAGCGCGAGGGAGAAAATGAACAAAGAAAAGGCCGAAGATGTTTATGAATTGAACAGGTACTTGACGGAAGTAATATTAATAACACTTTGATCTTGTACTTATTCAGTCGCTCTGCCGATGGCCGTAAGGTCAGTGAAGTTAAGCAACGTAGGTCTGGTTAGTATCTGGATGGGTGTTCACCTAGAGAGGGCAGAGGCCGTCGGTGCGTCAGGCCTTCGAACGTTTTTTTGGGGGAAGGCGTAGCACCCTTTGGAGTTTCTCCTCCTGGGAGAAAATGCATGTGCGTATGTACAATAAATAACAGAATAATGGAGAGAGATTTTCTACCCAATCGTTTTCATGTATGATAACTATAGTAGATTCACATCAACCGTGCATTTGATGTCTAGGCCCGTCCCTTGCGACGCTCCTGATTGGCTGTTGATAAGCCAATCACAGGGCTGGAAAGAGTTTCGACATCAAATGCACGGTTAATGTGAATCTATTATAGTATACGTTTAGTAAGGAATTCACTATACCTCGAGAATAATCTATACCTAGGGGAATTACAATAGATAAGTGCTGCGGCCGGGTGGTCAAAGTCACTGTGTATCGTTGTTTCCAAACAAGGAAATGGTTTGAATCCTACCGGATACGAAGCACTTTTCAATCATGATTCGCCTTGGGTGTGAATTGTTCCCAAGGCGAAGTGAATTGGATATCAAACGATATTTGTGGACATAAAAAGTCAAGGGTGTACGTGACAAAGTCATATATATATATATATAAATATATATATATATATATATATATATATATATATATATATATATATATATATATATATATATATAGATATATATATATATATATATATATATATATATATATATATATATATATATATATATATATTTGTGTGTGTGTGTGTGTATGTATGTATGTATGCATTTGCATGTATGTCTGTGTTTGTTTAGTAGAAGCCATTTTCTCCCATGATTTTCTTTAAATCTTTGGACAAAAGCGCCGTTAAGCTTCAAGCCCTTAACCCTGGCCTTCTACGGTTACGTAAGTCGGAGTTGAAGAAATAAACGAAAAGAAAGAGACGAAAATGAAGAACGCTGTTGCCAAGTAATCGTATCCAGGCCATAATGTAATAAAATAAATCAAAAGTTTTGCGTCTCATCAAAGGCCGCCGCCGCCCGTGTAAACCAAGACACACTCTGGAATGTAGAGGAAAAAGGAAACGGGGGTAGGCAGGGGGGGAAGGGGTGAAGGAGAGTTTTCGGTGGGGGGGGGGGATTGGTTTGCTGGAGAAGTGAAAGTTCAGAAATGCGAGAATGCACGAGGAAGAGAGAGAGAGAGAGAGAGAGAGAGAGAGAGAGAGAGAGGAAAAAAAAGTGGACGAAAATATGGCTGGCTAATGGTGATTGGAATACGATATACATTATCTGATTCTGAGGCGGATTTTTAGTTTCTTTACATGGAGTCTTCGTAAGGGTTTCCATACATTTGGTCCCCGGATGCTGTGTAAGGTTTTTCCTTTTTACATACCTCTTTTTTTGATGCGATATACTATGTATATATATATATATATATATATATATATATATATATATATATATATATATATATATGTGTGTGTGTGTGTAGTGGGTGTGTGTGTGTGCACGCACACGCCGTTTGTATAGATATATATATCTATATATATATAGAATATATATATATATATACTAATATATATATATATTAAAGAATGATACGTAGGTTTCTTGTACGATTCACCATTGGAATGTTAAGATTTATAAGTAGCATATATTCATAAAATACTGAGTTTATCTCCTTTTCCTTTTTTGAAGCATACTTCATGCAGATCGAATAGTTTATTTGACATGCAAGCATCCAGCATTGCAATCTTCAGCCTAATTATTTAGAGAAGAGGTTTACGAACTGGCTAAAGCATTTTGACTCCAGGGGAATGCGCTCTCTGGAAATTGTTCTTTCCTGAGACTGATAAAATAAAATCTTTCAGTTACAGAACTTAATAGAAATTACTTCTCGTGTGTATGACGTTTGTTTTTTCCTCGGTCCAGTTTAACCTCTCTAGGTCATGAAGTCGTTAGTGATATTTCTACTTTTTAAGCCAGCGTTGGAGTTTCAAGATATTAGCGCGTGACGTTGTGAGTTTTTAGCTTGACACTCAACGATATCGTGAGTTCTTGAGTGTTGGTTCACGCATAAGTTAACGATTTTTTTAGTTGCTAACTCGCTAAGTTTTGAAGTTTTACCAGCTAGGTTGCTACAGATGAACGCATGCCAAACTCTTTTGTTGGCTAATTAGAACCCAAATGACACACACACACGCATATATATATACATGTATATATGTATATATAAATGTATATATATGTATATGTATAGTATATGTATATGTATATGTATATGTATATGTATTATATTGTATATATATTTATATATAGATATATATATATATATATATAATATATATATATTAGCAGGCCCTATAGCTCTGACAAAATTTTTATGATTATTTGTGTGACCCTCATTGATTTTATAAACGGTAATAGTAACGCTTCGTTTATTACGATTGTTGATTCAGTAATAATAATAATGAAGAGAAGAAAAACATAATATTCTTACTGTTGTTATTCTTGAAATAATTTAAGTCCTCCGCCACTTCTCCCTACTCATCCTTACTTTACCATCTGACCCTAGTCAGGCTTTCCATCATTGCTTTCTCTGCCTCCTGTGATTCTTATCTCCCCCCAAATCGACCTTTCTTTTCAGCCCAGATCTTTTCTTTCCTTCCAAACGGACGTTTCTTTTGGAATACAGCGGAAAAGCGGAACCTGATACGGATAAGAACGACGTTCATAGGAGGTTAGAGAGAGAGAGAGAGAGAGAGAGAGAGAGAGAGAGAGAGAGAGAGAGAGAGAGAATCTGGATGGTTTAGAGTTTAGAATTTTGATAAATCAGGAATCACATTCACACACAGAAAGAGATCCTGGAAATTTCAGAGTAAAGACTGTTGATAAATCAGGAATCATGCAGAGAGGAGAGAGAGAGAGAGAGAGAGAGAGAGAGAGAGAGAGAGAGAGAGAGAGGGAGAGAGAGAGAGAGAGAATCTGGAGGGGTCAGATTTTATAATGATGATAAATCAGGATTCACGTACACACACACAGAGAGAGAGAGAGAGAGAGAGAGAGAGAGAGAGAGAGAGAGAGAGAGAGAGAGAATCTGGAGGGGTCAGATTTTATAATGTCGATAAATCAGGTTTCATGCACACATACACGTACAGAGAGAGAGAGAGAGAGAGAGAGAGAGAGAGAGAGAGAGAGAGAGAGAGAGAGAGAGAAATAGCAATTATGAAGAAAAAAGTCGAGAAGTGTGAATAAAAGGGATGTAATGCGATATTCCTGAGAGTTCAGGGGATGAAGAGAGTCTTTACATACGCCTCTCCTTGTTCGACCTGAATGACGAGTCCCAGGTGAAGGTAGAAGGAGCTTCCTTTGCGGAAAGCTCTCTGCTCACTCCTATAGGTGTAGTACTGAAGGCGATAAAATCTTAGATACTGTAGAACTCAGGTTTACTTCTGTTTACTTATTGTAGAACTTTCTGGGTGACGTCTGTTTGGTTATTGTAGAACTTTCTGGTGTACTTCTGTTTACTTATTGTAGAACTTTCTGGGTGACGTCTGTTTAGTAACTCTCCGGTTTACATCTGTTTACTTATAGTAGAACTCTGGTTTACTCTTCTTTACATATTGGAAACTCTGGTTTACTTATGTTTACATATTTTAGAACTTTCTGGTTTACTCTTGTGTTGCGTATTGAAGAAATCCAGGTTTAACCTTAGTTTTGTACCTTAGTTTTGCACCTGTAATTCAAACCGTTTCGATGTCAACTTAAGTAGGTACTGTAGAAATCCTTGATAAAGGTTTCGGAACTATTTAGCGTATCATTAAGGGTGATGAAATCTTGGCAGTGGTTTTTACGTATATCTGCATTTGTTTATTTTATATTTCTTTAGTTTATTATTGGAAGTGATAAATCCTCAACTATTAACCAGCACACATTTTTTGCTTTCAACAATGATAGAAAAATTCCTTGAAGGATGGTTTTATACGCTTACATACATTCATACACATAATGACACAACATTCCATATACTTAAATGTCAGTCATCTTTTCTAAGAGTACAGGCCTGTCTACAGTTACTTCTCAGATACTTGACATTTATAACGTGCACAAGAAACTAATAAAACAATATGTTTATTTGGGGGGGTAGGGGGCGGGGATCATGGCCATGGTTTTGTGAAACGCTTAGTTATTATGCCAGCTGCAAGTTGACCACCGTCTGATACAGGATAGCTTATACAGGAAGATTTTCCTACGGTAATCTGGATCCTTCTGTTGAAATGGATTCTGCATATTTCCTTGGAGCCTAAAAAGCTTCGACACCGACAGTCACGAATCTGAAGCTATGCTTTCTTTCCTGTATTTCGTTCTGGCACATTTAAAGTTTATCCTATTAATTACTTTTGGAATAAAGTTTCCTCGAGAATTCCATTCTTTCCTATTTCAGTCACTGTATACTGCAGATTAACGTCAACAACAATCATCTTTGTGTGGGGAGTTTTGGCTGTTATGTAAGAAACTAATGCTGGTCCACCAATAATAATTGTCACGTCAGTCGCTTGCGTTTATGGCTATCTTAAGCATTCTCTGGGATAATCAGGGATATATATATATATATATATATATATATATATATATATATATATGTGTGTGTGTGTGTGTGTGTGTGTGTGTGTGTGTGTGTGTGTGTGTGTGTGTGTGTGTGTACAAATATAATAAATGCATACACACATGTATTTATATATATATATATATATATATATATATATATATATATATATATGTGTGTGTGTGTGTGTGTGTGTGTGTATGTATTTATTATAGTATATATAATACACCAGCAGTATGCAGTATATGAAAAATTATATGCATAAAAGAAGCCGTGTGTGGTTGTGTATTCATCCATCTTACTTCCCAATCTCCTTATAAGTATCCTTCTATCTGGGCATGAATACTAATGGGGAAAGCGAATACAGAGCGCTTTGTTCGTCCTGAAAGTACAGGAAACAAGTGAAGCCGGCCAACACAAACCCCCATAAAAGTTCCTTTTGAAGATTGTGCTCGTTTTGCGTAGCACTGGAGTCAGCCTCTCCCTCGCCCTAATGTCTCCACACAATAAAAAAAAAAAGTAAAAAAAGAAAAAAAAATGGCGAAATAAGCTGAATGTACCACAGGTGAAATACGAGTACCCGGGGTAGCTAATTAACATGCATAACAGGTCTAGAAATTCGTCTAGAGTTACGGGCATGCGTGCTGCTGCTACCGATGTTGTGGAATATGGCTTGGGTCCATGCACTGTGGAAACGCAGCCTCGCTCCCCTATCCCTCAGTGTGTTCCTTTTCACAGGTGATCGGTCTGTCTTCTTTAAGCAGCGTTCATTTCCCCTCGTTTCCCTTTTCATCTAATGATGGACTGTCGCTGGAGATCTTCATCGAACTCTTTCCAGTTGATTTTTCATCGCTTAAACGTTTACTTTCAAATGTTTTTTTTTTATTCGCGTTGATTCTGTTGATATATGATTACCGCCTGAGGGGATTTGGAGTACGTTCATTTTTCACTCGCCCCTTCCTCTCCTCTGTTCACATGGGACGTACTAAGTGTCTTTGCTCATATTTCTCGCGAAGGTGGACCTCTCACGCCGAGGTACTTTTATAGCCCGACTCCCTTTGTAAATTTAGCTCCACGCTCCGTTCATCTTTGTCTGCAGTGCCTGGCACTTTAACGTCAGGACAGAGCGTAGCGCAGACATTGTTGCATTCCACCTTACCTTCTCAGATTCCGATTCACGTAACGTTCATCTTCCTTTGCGATGCCTGTCACGTAGCAGTCATGGCAGTACAATAGCACCAAAGTAGCGGTAAACGTCTTTACTTCCCTAGTAAATTTTATTTCACGTTACGTTCACTTTCCGTTGCAGTGACCGAAACTCTAGTTTCACGGCAGTGCATAACACTGAAGTAGACGCAGTTAACTTGGTTTTTCAAGTGTTACTTCACATTATGTTCACTTTTCTAAAAGTTCAGTGCCTTGCCTTTACCCGTCACTGCAGGGCCTAGTTTGCAAGCATCATGTTTGCTTTACGTTGCGTTCAACTTCCTCTGCAGTTCCTTGCACTTTACAATCATGGTAGGACGTAGCATTTAAGTAATGAAATATCAAATCTTAACTTTTGCGGAAGTTGGTTCAGTATAAGTAATGACTGGAAATTCTAAACTTTTTTTTTTTTATTGCCTCTCTTAGTGTAATCTTTTTTTTTCGTTCGTATAATCATATAAGGACATCCTGTCCTATTTTAAATTGATTCTTGTAAGGATTATTATTGCTATCATTCCGTAAAAATTTGGTTTTCGATATGAAGGTAAAGCAAACTAGGTGGGCCTGGACATCGAGATGTACGAAAATAAAAACGCTATTCATTATATACTATTAACTTGACATGGATACCCAGTCGTCCATGAGGAAAATAGATAGTTAAATCCTATTTCTGATCATAATACGTGGGTTAACATCTTTTTATGTTTTTTTTAGATTATACTTCATCATTTACTAAAAGGATTCTGACTCACTTCACAATATCTGATCATTCCCCTTCATAAGCTATGTTTACATTAACGTCGTTTAGCCGTAACTCTTATTAATAATATCGATCGGTGTTGTTGAAAAGTCTCCGTAAGCTCTTAAACTCCCCATCTTTGTGAACTGGGGAATCACCCTTCACATAGAAGAACATGATTGCTACTCAAATACGTTGCTTGATAAGCTATTGCGTTCTCCCACGTTTAACACCAAAGTTTCCTATCCAACCTTTGCATTATTTTCATGTCAACAGGATTCTTTTTTTTTTCCCTCTCTCTCTCTCTCTCTCTCTTTTCTGTTGTTCTTGAATTATGCATCAAGTTAGACAAGCAATCTAGAATTTTTGTTCCTAGCAATTTTCTTGCATGGAATGAAGGATTTTGAACGTTTTCCAGATATTAAACACTCATACGCAGCCAGTTACGTTGAAGCTGTTACTTGATAAAGAAATTACAACAAGGAATGTTTTGCAAAGTGCGTAATTGCTGGGATAATTGAAAAGCAGAGTACGTCAAAGTTTTTAGCCGTTGACGTAATTACTATATCGAACCCCTTGTAATTATTCCTCCGGAATTTGGCCTTTCTTTGGCATTATGCTTTGCTACCTGTTGCAATTATTCTACCCGGGCGATTTTTCTCCACTCGCAATTTGTCGAGTCAAGGGAAATCGCTTCGGGCGATACAATTTTCTTGTTTATTTTTAGTACTGCATGTGCAATGAGGAGAGGCTGCTGGCGAGTTGCTGGCGGTGCTAGATTACTATTATATTATTTGCCCAGATGTCATGAATTTGCTGGGCCATTAAAATCATCGGCGTTGAGGCTCCTCCGAACGTGAAGAGGATGCTGAACCTGAAGCTTGCTTGTTATTTTGTTGAACGCAAAAACCATCCGGACAAGCTAACTTCCAAATACCCATACGTAGCCCAGGCCCGACAAATACATGGAAAGAAGGGATGGAATACCCGTGCTTATCCCGATAAGAATTCATAGAAGTGCATATTAAAAGAAAAAAAAAATAAAGTAAACAGATTACAAGAAATGAGTATTCAAAGGTATTTATTCAGCGATCTTCTCATGGAGATTTATACGGGCATAAATCGCATCCCCCCCCACCCCCGACTAAAAAATGAAATTTTTCAGTAATTCTAGTAACAGTGACGGAATGAATTCCACTACCAAGAAATTATAAACTAAGATCATGATGACTTTAATTTTGAAGGGTATTCTTTTCATCGTTTATGATGGAGCTGACTGTCGGAGATTGATCTAAGCAACTCGTTCTTATTGGTTTGGTTTTTTCTATGCAAATTTATTATTATTAATATTATTATTATTATTATTATATTATTATTATTATTATTATTATTATTATTATTATTATTATTATTATTATTATTATTATTATTACACAAAAATGAAAGAAGAAAGCAAAGAGATATAATCAAATGTTTGTAATTTAATACCTCATAAAAGACATATGTCCTTCAGTGAAACTTCAAGCTGTGCTACTCAGAACAAAAGGTCCTGAGGATATTTCGGTAATGTCTCAGTTCGCTGATTACCGTTGCTTCACAGGGCAACAGACAGATTCCCCGGAATACCCTGCCATTTGGTTTTCT
>NC_061091.1:55927840-55962840 GCF_015104395.2 Macrobrachium nipponense
TCATGTCACTCCTTGATGTAACGGATAACAAATTAACCCGAGAAATTATAACAGTGGATATGAAGTTAGTCAATGAGATAATAACTTCATCTAACCGAAGTCAATAGAACGAGTCATAAATTAAGCCGAATGCTGTTCGCAGTGATCCTCGTTTCTTATTATTATTATTATTATTATTACTATTATTATTGAATGACGAAGTTAATTCTCTCTCTCTCTCTCTCTCTCTCTCTCTCTCTCTCTCTCTCTCTCTCTCTCTCTCTCTTAGCAATGCAGGCAGTGAGAAAGTTTTTAGTTAATGAAAGCTTGGTCGTTCTTTCATTTTATGGTCATTATGGTATGAATGGGTAGAAATTCATTTTTTCATTACTCCATTTTAGCAGAGATAGTCCTTCTTAATCATTTTTATTTTTTATTATTATTATTTTATTATTTTTATTTTTGTTTATTTTTATTTTTAGGGGTATTTTTTTATTTTGTATTATTATATATTATTATTTTTATTTTCATATTTATTATTTATATTTTAATTGATTTATTTAAGGACATTCAGTCATAAGAAGCTCTTTTTTCCTTGTCATCAGACCATTTCATTGTAAATAATCTTTCTTTTTCTGTAGGTCTGGAAAAGTTAATTATATCTTAGTTTAACTAGACCACTGAGGTGAGTAACAGCTTTCCTGGGGCTGGCGCGAAGGATTAGGTATTTTCATGTGGCTAGGAACCAATTGGCTACGTAGCAACGGGACCTACAGCTTATTGTGGGATCGGAACCACATTTTATCGAGAAATTAATTTCTAATCACCAGAAACAAATTCCTCTGGTTCTACGTTGGCAGAGGAGGGAATCGAACTCGGGATTTCCGAATCGGTAGGCGAGCACGTAATTCGCTCGTCCAATGAGGAGGGGGTAATTCATTTATGAGTAAAATGTACGAATATTAAGACGGATGTCGGTATCTTCCCTTGGTCATGTGAAAATTCTCATTAATTGACTTATTATTTAGCTTATTTAGCTGGTCCGCTGTTATAGTGGTTAGTGTTGTGTCATGCGACTCAGATGTCGCGGGTTCGCGTCTCCCCCAGGGCAATAAAAAATCTTTGGCTCTGTATCATGATCGTTACTGCTGTAGTGTAGGGTCTGCGGTGGGAGGTTGAAACCAACATTCTTTGGAAGCTGGAATTTCTAGTCAATGGCCCCTGTGTATTTGTTCCATGTGAATAGGTTTCATCTGCTGAAATAATAATAATAACAATATGTAGGTTATTATTATTACTTCTGCCATGATCACTCATAATGCTGTGTTCCCAGCTCTCGTTTTGACCTTTTGTCACTCACTCCAGACTCGTAAGGTCTGTTGTACCATTAATTAATATAGATGAGGTTCCCAACACCTAGTGCATCCTTTCTTCATCCCTGTCTTGATGGAATGTGTATTGAGATGCTAGGGACAGTTGTAATGTGTGTGGCCAGTTATTAGGGTGATTGAATATTTCTTTTATTTTTATTATTTATTTATTTTTTTTTTTTTTTTACGTTTTGAATGTAAATTTTTACTAAGATAATGACGGAGACTATATGTTAGAGACTACCAGCAAATGTATCTATGAGAAACAGCTTGATAATCAGTATTTCATTTTGTTGAATATTTTACGCTACTCACCTATGCATCACACGCATATTATATATATGTATATATATATATATATATATATATATATATATATATATATATATATATATAATGTGTGTGTGTGTGCATGCATATATATTTCACACATATATATATATATATATATATATATATATTATATATATATATATATATATTTATGTATGTATATATATATAATATATATATATATATATATATATATATATATATATATAAATTTGCCGTAAACACACACACAATGTATGTATGTGTGTGTTTAAAGCAAATTTATTCTTCACGTCTTAGAAAGATTATTCAGTTGCAGACGACAAGTTTGCGCAGTCAAGTATGAATGAAACTCGAATGACTTAACTCGCGTTGAAATGAAACGAGTCTTGCCTCATTACGACTTGTTTGGCACGATCGTCGCCTTGATAACCAACCCAGCACCTTTTAAAACCAATCGAGTACTTAAATCGTCCTTAGCTCCGGTGGTGAGATTCGTACCCAGGTGGTACTACAGTTGTACCATTTTACAACGTGCGTCTTTCTTTTTCTTTTGCTGTGGCATTTTGTAATTGTGTAATATAGTCATTTGCGCTATACGGGCATCGTATCATCACTCTGTAGCTTATTATAAGTAGCAACTTCCAACTAGTATATCGCATAGGTGTAACGTGTTATAGGCAGTGTTTTGCAATTGCTGCATCTTTTAAATTAGCGCTTTGTAACCTACACTCTGCAACTCGCCACTGTGATATCGTACAACGAATATCTCTAGATTTTGTTCCTGTAACTTTTAACAATTTATCGTTTTTATCCTGCAAAAATAACCTAACTGTAGTGTCCTAAAATTATGTTCTTATTACGTCTTTTATACAAATTAAAACGTTGGAAAAGTTAAGCCTAAACTATAAGAAATTGCTAAGGTAAGGACCAAAACCAAGTAACCTGGACGGACGGAATGAGAATATCTTATTTCAAAGGAGGAGAATTTATATTTGCCTTTGCGCATTTAAAATGAAGAGGGTCTATTTCAACTTTAGATTTTAAGAGAATAATCTCAACTTTTTTTTCGTGGAAGAGATGCAGGACAGGTTGCAACGCAAATGCTTGACTTAATTTTATTTTACCTTTATTTAATTTGTAAGTTTCAGTTGTACCAGTATTTGGTGTTATTGCACTTATTTTATCTATTTACTCATTTATTTCATTAGTTTAGTGTAGTAGTAGATTGTAACATTTCTTTATTGTTTCTCATATATATATATATATATATATATATATATATATATATATATATATATATATATATATATATAATGTGTGTGTGTGTATGTGTGTTATTAATATATATATATATATATATAATATATATATGTATATATATATATATATATATATATATATATATATATAATTGTAAGATGGCAATCATGTTTCTTTTAAATGACCTCATGTTACTTATGAGAGAGAGTGAGAGAGAGAGAGAGAGAGAGAGAGAGAGAGAGAGAGAGAGAGAGAAGGCTCGAGTGATGGAGGAGTGTTAACGAACTAATGTATGCACAAACCACTAGACTTTATTGCCATCAGTTAACGGGGTTTGTCAGGAGTCCAACACGTCTCCTCTTCCTCAGATCTCCTCTTATTCTCTCTTCCTCCCTTTTACACTCCCCAGGATCCCCTTCCCTATCCTCCTTCTCCCTTCTACACACTCCATCCCTTCCTTCTTCCCCCTTACACACGCACGACTCTTCGGGGTTCCCAGTTGCATTTCATTGCTTGCAGTCTTTTCAATTCTCACCATGTTATTCGCTTTCACTAATAATAATAATAATAATAATAATAATAATAATAATAATAATAAGAAGAAGAAGAAGAAGAAGAAGAAGAAGAAGACGTATGAACCACATCTCATGAAGGTAAATGACATATACATAGTATCACATACTACAATGTATATTTCGAGTCATAGCCGGGATTTAAATCCCAAGCAGCATTAGAATATCATTCAACTCCGTCGATATTTAAAATGACTCAGTCTTGAATTTTAAGCAAGACGCTTTTTAGAGTAGGAGAAACACTGACCATAATTATGTATACGAAGACAAAATGAATATGAAATAAGAGATAATAAAATCTATCAAATCCAACCAAATTTCATCTTACGAATAAGGTTAGCGTAACAGAAACGCGGAGTGATGAATAGAATTCCGAAGTGTGAAGGCCTTACGGGAGATATAATTGCCAGAATATTGACTTACATGATTTAAAGGTCAGTCATCCAAGTTGAGGAACAAATGGGCTACAGAGAATTCTGAAGTAATCGACGAACACAGAGAGCGAGGCAGGAAAATGATAGAAGGAAAATACTAGACCGAAAGACTGACTGCAAAATGAATGATCTAATGGAGGAAAACACGAGTGAGGGAGGAAATTCCGAAGTCGAGAGGCTGTAGGGGAAAAGTTTTGGACCGAGCCATTGACTTTCAAATGACTGACCTCCTAAATATGGAAGGTGAAGGAAGCGTCGTTGCATGAAGGAACCAGCTCAAATTAGGAGACTTGCAAAGCGATGGAGGCCAAGGACCTGCTGTTACGGAGGGCAGGACACTGGCCACGATGATAGTGATTGCGATGATAGTGATGAGAGTGATGATGACGCGCGCGACTGAAGGTGGGAATCTTACGAGGATGTCATGTGATGATTATCTGAAGGCACCAGGACCAGGCTTTGATGCGGGTGATAAGTGTCTGAAGGCAGAACGCTGATGGTGATTGTGAAAATAGTGGTGATGTGACTATCTAAAGGCAGAATATTGATAAGGATGACGATGATGATAGTGATGACGATGACTGCGGAGAGGACAATGACAAAGATGATGAAAATCACGGAGATGATAATGGCCATTTGAAATCATATTACTGGTAGCTATGATGATGATAAAGACCGGGAAGTGTGACAGTGATGATAGTGACAGCAGTAATGACAGTAATCTGAAGGCAGGATAATGATGATGATGATGATGAAGGTTAAGCCATCCATTAAGAACAATGTTGATTGCAAAGGCCAGAATTTCTAGTAGAATCCATCACTTAGACTTTCTTGAAAGAAGCATGGGGACTTGCAGATTGGGCTGCCCCTGTGGATAACGTCGCGAATTCTTCTAGTGTTCTAAATCTAAGAGCCAGAGACGGGCAATAAAAGTCATTGTGCGAAAGACGATTCCAAATCCCGGGCGTGAGTGATATCAACAACTCGTCAAACCGGTTGACTCTCGAGTGCATCTATAAGCTAATCCAAAAGTGAGGTGTAAGTGAGCCCATTCCATGAGCTACGCATGATTCTTGAAAAATTGGAAAAATATCAGCTTCTGGTCTGATTACCGGGCTGAACAGTATAGGGGGGCAGCATAGCTGTGAGTCCTTGGTAAACAAAAACAAAATTTTAAAAATCATAGATATAATATTCTCGGTCTTTTCTACAATATGAAAAGAACTGAATATCTGTATAACAAATATACACATATACGTAATAATTATATATATATATATATATATATATATATATATATTATATATATATATACGTACATATATATATATATACATATATACATACATATATATATATATATATATATATATATATATATATATATATATATATATATATATATATATATATATATATATATATATATATATATATATATATATATATATATATATATAATCTGAAAGAAGACATCTTGAGAGAGAGAGAGAGAGAGAGAGAGAGAGAGAGAGAGAGAGAGAGAGAGAGATTGTGTTCTCTCACATATTAGGAAAGAACACATCTTAACTGTTTAGAGAATTTCAAATAAGCCCACGTCCAAGCAGAGAGAGAGAGAGAGAGAGAGAGAGAGAGAGAGAGAGAGAGAGAGAGAGAGAGAGAGAGAGAGAGAGAGAGAGAGAGAGAGAGAGAGGCTTGGGATACAAATTGCAAGATCACTCGGGGAGATTCTCTTGCAATAATATTGTATATATGGATAGCGGGGATTATGGAAGTAAATTATGCTGTCAGCTTATTATTCATATCCTTAATGGCGTCTTCGAAAGACTGGTGCAGGTTTTTTTCATTATTATTTTCTTTTTTCCTCCAGGAGAACCTGGTTGACGAAAAACAAAGGCTGATTTCACGTATAGGCTTTTATAGACTTTATTGATTTTTCTTTCATTTTTTTTCAATCTCGGTTGCTTATTACTTGACTCTAAAAAGGCCTTATTCAATAAAAGAGTAATTATTCTTATAAACGTCGATGGAGTTCATGTATTTCCATTATTGTGTTCTGTTTATCTTTACTTCGCTTTTATCTTTCCCAAGGAATCTTGCAGATGAAAACTAAGGCTGATTTATCCAATTGTCGTTTATGAATTTTATCGGATATCCTTTACTGTTTTAGCGTTCATTTTGTTTTGAATTATTACCTTCGCCGTTCTGAATCATTTGAAAGTCAATCGAAGACGCCCTTTTGTTAATCAGCTGAATAAAACGCAACAAAGGTCGTCTCTTGATGCCTCAATATTGCGGAGCTCAGAACTTGTTGGCTAATTTTTGGTACGTTTCGATAAATGATTAAATTTGATCATTATTATCGTTATTATTAGTGTAAACCGTAACTACAGCCCCTGTAGAGGAGTAACCATGGCTGTGTTTGGTTTTGAGTAAATTGCTTTACTTGGTCCCTCAGTCCGAGTTTGTTGTAGCGTAAAAAAAAAAAAAAATGGTTGTTATTGTCTAATGTGTTGCTGTTCACTCAGCCACTAGTGGCCTCTGGGGCTTCGTTGTGGCCCATATCCGCTCACAATAGTAGATTCATAAACTGTTACAAGTTCTCTATCACTGTTTTTTGTTGCGGATGCCTTTGCCTGGTTCATTTACTTTTAGTTCTTAAATCATCTGAGACTGGATTTTGTTTATGAATATTGGTCTTCATACATTGGGTTGTAACTGTTCCGCGAGTATTATTCAACTGAGCAGTCCTCATCGTCAGAATCCGTAAGTATTTGAAAATATTCTAGGACCTCAGATTCATTAAGAGAAACTATATTGGTCATATTCTCATTACGATTTACGACAACCATCAGCTTTTCCCTAAGTACCGCACTCTAGGGAAAGACAAGCAGGCGTTTTGCATTTTCATAAAGTAAATAAATGGGTTAGTCAGCACCAAATGGAAGCATCTTGAAAGCGCAGTCGTCTGGGGGTAAAACCACCAGCAAGTTCTGGAGGTCGCAGATCCCTGGAATATGTGTCTAGCATGCTCTAAAGACCGGAGGCCGAATCGAAAATGCTTTTCAGATCTCAAGGACACAGGTCCCCCTGAAAAGCCTAGGAAGCTTTTAAGCGCAAACTCATAAAAAACACTTCAAAGACCACTAACCTAGAAAGCAGGTTTCACCCGATCATGGAAAAGATATCAACAAAATAACAAATATAGAAAGATGAGTTAACAAATGTGCCCCGAATTAAAAAATAATAATAAAATCATTGCGCTGTTGATAACTATAACATTGCATAAGACCTAGGTGCACTCGTTTAGCCTCGGTTTTCACGAAGAATACGTTTATTCCTAAGTGGAATCACGGAAATCAAAATAAGAGACAGAAAAAAAGATTTTTATGCAAGGTTGTACCGACTCGTGAAGGGTAAACCAGACCATCTTCTTGGAAGCTATTTTGAATTCGCTGGGAATCTAACAGGTTCCCTAAGCAACATGAAGCAGACTTAATGCATACTTGATTTATTTTTAGAGTATGGTCGAGCGACCAGATATTTTCCGGGAATGGGGAAGGGATCCTTGCTCTTATTTCATCGTCCAGTAGGGATCAAAATCATTTCCTTAATATCTCTTGCATGCTTCGGCAGTGTTGTTAAGGGGAACTGGCTCGTATTCCGCTCCGCTGTAAGGGCGGTGGAATCCTCAGCATCGCTCTTGATATTTTTGTAATTTTGCTAATAGGAGACAGACAAGCAGCCAGACAGAAAGCATGCTTTTGTAAATAGATTTATGTTCTTATGAGGTATAGTAGCAGGAGAGAAAGAGGGAGAGAGACAGAGGTAGGTAGGTTGGCTCTCTGGGGACGAGGTGTTGTAGTTGGTAAGATAATAAGTTTGCTCAGTATTATACCTATTCCTCAAAGGTTTATGCTCCTTCGAGCTACTGGGAAGGTAGACTGAAAAATCGGGAGATGGAATTATTTTAGCCCTTTTGGTACAGGAGATAGTAGTTTGAAAGATGATAAGAGTTGCTTATAATATTCTTCTTCTTCTTCTTCTTCTTCTTCTTCTTCGGTGAGAGAGAGAGTGAGAGAAAGAGAGAGAGTTCAGTAACCGGGTGCAATAAGATGGAAGCAGGACTACCCCTCACCAACCCACCTGCCATAAACATGTTAGAGCGAGTTATCTGCAGCGGGTTCGACACCCTGATGGAATAGTAAATGGAAGGAATAAATGAATGAGTAATGAATACGGTGAATAAGAGGGTAGAGGTTGTATGGGTCAGCGAATAAAGCAGTGGCATGGAGGAGCGATGGTTCATTTGCTTGGTAGGATCATGTGAAAGGAAATATAGGTATGCGGAGTCCAATAGTGGATTTCACTAATTAGGCGCAATAAATTACGAATGGAATAATCTATTACTATGAACCTATCACTTCACGTTAAAGCAACACTGGTCGTAAGTATGACTCTTGGGGAAAATTTGCACTGTGCTTGAATTTTCTCCCGTAATTGATGTCATTTTAGTAAGCTAAATATACTTATGTCATTTTTCATTTTTTGTTTCCTTTATGTCGGTAAACGCTTAAAATCAGTCACAGATTAATTTGACATAAAGTCGAAAATGTTAGGAATGGTATAATTTCGTTACTGCTGTATTATATATATATATATATATATATATATATATATATATATATATATATATATATATATATTGTATATATACATACATATATATATATATATATATATATATATATATATATTATATATATATATGAGTCTGATCACGTCACCGTGAATCATATATACCCATTAAGCTACAAATGTCTTTTAATATCTTATTCGCTTTACCTCAGAATTATTATATTTTCAAATATGTTAACTTATATGAAAATATAATAATTCTAAGGTAGAGCGAATTAGATATTAAAATGCCTCGGAGGAAAAGGCTTTTAAGACCGAAAGATCTCGGCGGTTCTCGTTTATATATATAAACTAGCTGGTTAGGGCGGGTCCCAGCTAGATATGTCCGTGTAACCCAGAGCATATATATATATATATATATATATATATATATATATATATATATATATATATATATATATATATATAATATATATATATATATATATATATATTACTATTATATATAATATATAATAATCTCTTTCTCTCTCTCTCTTTTCCTCTCCCTATCGTTCCTTTCGCTTACTCTCTCTTTCTCTCTCCAACAATCACTGTCTCTTAACCTCTTTCTTCTCCCTAACACCCCGTCTACTCTCTCTGTCAACCTCCCTATAGTATTCTTTTCCAAATGATAAGTCATACGTATACAGAAATTTTTAAAGTAACTAAGTCTACGGGTATAGCCAGCTCCGTTTCATGGGCAGAACCCACTCTTTATCACGGAATCCCTTCTCACCCTTCGGAGGGGGAAAGTTAGAATTTTGGGACCCGGGCTCCCGAACATAGGTCTCGACCTTCCCAGAGTGGAAACCCATCTCCGTTCCGAATCTCAGTCCCGTCAGACCGACGGCCCGGGCGCCCATACCAATCATACATACATACATACATACATACATTGCCAAATATATATAATATATATATATATATATATATATATATATATATATATATATATATCAAATTGTTCTCATTAGTTCGTGATTCAAACCAATAGATCTTAACTAATACCTCTTTCTTACTTCAAGTAACCAAGCAAAGGATTCAGCTTCGACACATCACTGAAATATGGATGTGAAACAGGGATGTGTATACACAGCATATACTATATACATGTATATATATGTGTGTGTGTACACACACACCACACACACACACACACACATATATATATATATATATATATATATATAGTAGTATGTGTGTGTGTGTGTGTGTGTGTGTGTGTGTGTGTCCGATTTGTTTTGAATATAGAATATACTCTGTAGAAAAGTTTGTATTCAGAGGTCGGAAGAGAGTTAATTTATTTGTGTGATAGGTTTGGACAATCTAACCTGGAGATTTCACTGAATCACTTCGTTCTTCCTTATCTTTGCCATCACAGTCTTACTGGTTATTGGTTGCTTTTTTTCAGTTTCTGACTATTCTAGTTACAGTTCTCATCTTTATTGTTCCTCAGTAATTGTTAAATACCAAAATTCTGAGACAGACCGTTATTTATTATCAGTAACACGGAAAACAGATGGAGAAATTTATCATACAGTAGTTATCATATTCAAAAGCTATAACTGATACACTTATTTTATTAACCACAGCCACAGTAAAATAACATTAGCACTTATTTTCATCCTGAAGGACGATTAAGTTCATTAAACAACGATGGTTCTCTCTCTTTTGTTAAAATCCGTTCATCCGTTGTCGAAATATAACGCCAACTTGTAGGCACACATGCAGAAAGCATACTTGGTAGCTATTAGAAGTATTATGTCGCGACGGATCATTCTGTGCTGTACGTAAATCCGGTTTGTGTATATCCACGATTCCTTGCCTAGGGACGCATGTATACCTGGATTTTTTTTTTTTTTTTTACTTGTTATGCCTCTTCATTACTGTATGTGCCTTATGTGAGTGCTTTTTGTACCATTTTGCATACCTCAGGTAAAGTATGCATAAGAAAGAGACCACTGCCCTTTTCTGAGCACCAATTGTTAAGGAAAGTGCTTAATGTTGAAAAAAATAAATGTATAAACATATATGCTTGAAATCACCGGAAGACATGAGGTATGTGTTTACTAGATGTGCCACAAGGAAAAATGGAAGACTGGGTATACTTCGTATATCCTGAGTCATTCTGAAAAATTCCCAGAAAAATAAAGGTGAAAATAGTCAGGATTTATACCCAGTAACTGTTTTTGTCTGTGGTACATCAGCATATTCATGCAGGCAGTCCCCGGTTTACATCAGGTTCGGGTTAAGTCGTTCCGGACTTAAGATGCTTGCCTCATGGCGCTATTAACCTGCTTTATAGCGTTGTGACCCGGACTTACACCACTGTTGCTATTTATTCCCATTATAATTATGATGATTCGGGTTAAGGTGATATTCAGCTTACAGAGCCCTGCCGGGAACGGAAACCCCGCTGTAACCCGGTGACTGCCTGTATGTGTTTTCACCTGCGATACGTATGCACGTTTACTCACTCTTCGGAATTTCAGGCGTTCTTTGTACGCCAGTGTGCTTGCTTGTGCCTGTGTGCGTGAGCTGGTAGTGTGGACCTCGGCCCTCGGGCGACTGTCCTAGGGGCAGCCTGTCTCCCCTGACGTCTCTAAATGCATACCTATCGATCATGCTGTGTGGCAGCGTTAATGCTGAGTGGTGATCGTGCGAACGGGAGGAGGAGATAGGAGGAGGAAGGGGGAGACCTTCATATAGAGATATTGATGGGGGGTGGGGTGGGGGTGGAATGAGGAGTCGAAATTTTGGTGGGTGGGGGTTGAGATATTAAGGAGAAACATGGCTATTATCAAAAAGTAGGTTTCAGAAATAGAAAATTAATCATTTTATTTGAGAAAATAAAAAACTAGGTTATAGAAAATGAAAACTGCTGTTAAGCTGCCATGAAATCTACTGTAGTGACTCATCATGCAGGATAAGAATCCATATGTGAGACGCCTGAAACAAGAGTAGGGCCCCCCCCGGTGGAATGGGAGTAAAATAGGCAATTCTTTAGGAGTACCCGAGAAACGCCGGGGTGAATGAGGACATAAAAGCATTTTGCATTATTTATCAGAGGACACGATAGGATGCGTGCAGCTGTCTGGATAAAAAAATTGACGTGGAATAAAAAAAGAAAGAAAAAAAATCCAGCATACATTGTACTACACTGGACAAGAGATGCAGAAGCTAGGGTCGGTGTAGCTCGTGAGAAATACCAGAGAGGCAGAATATTGATTCTTGTATCAAATTGTGGCATAAATGTGTCTTTGAATAAAACTGGTTGATTAATAGCAGGCGAAAATGAGATGGCACCTTAATTCACCTCCATAATTACAAGATAAGTTGAGTTTTGAGCTACAGAGGAAAAACAAAAGGCAGGTGTTTGGTGGTGGGCTGGAAGTGGACATTAAGGAAGGGCCATTAAAAGAGAAGAGAACCTAGGAGGGGTTGAGGGGTTGGGGGTAGGTCAAACAAACCCCGCCTCCCCCTACTCCTCTCTCTCTCTCTCTCTCTCTCTCTCTCTCTCTCTCTCTCTCCAAGCTTCTTTTGCACTTCTGATCTTATCACAAAGAGACTCTAAAAGTTGATTCATTTGTTGTGTTGTGGAGATAAAAGGTGTGCCACTTCCTCCTCGGTATGTACCATGCCTTCCACGGTTCCCCGATTTCATTTCTCTCTCTCTCTCTCTCTCTCTCTCTCTCTCTCTCTCTCTCTCTCTCTGGAAAACAGCGGTACTCTTAGGCTCTAAGCAGTATACATTTCTAGGAAGAAGATAACTGTATTTACGAGCTGATTGAAGATTCTTTTCAAGCAAGTAGTGAGGAAGAATACCTTTTCTCCAGCAAACATTTACTTGCCGTCCAACAGAATAAAAATTGAAAACAAAGAGAGAGAGAGAGAGAGAGAGAGAGAGAGAGACCTTATCGTTGATACTGAAATAATGATACGAGAGAAGCAAACCATCAAGCGAGGTAGACAGACCGGCAGACAGTCAGACGGAGAGACAACGCAGAGACGCCCACAGACAGAAACTTATTAAGGAATTTAAACTTCAGAGAATTTTAATCAAACTGTTAAAGCAGAAGAGAGAGAGAGAGAAAAAAAAAAGATGGAGCCTTATCATGCAGACGTTTATGAAGAGATGAATAATGCTTGCTGATGCCCATTAGACACTTGTTTACAACAAAAGTGACTTAAGGAAGATGCTGATCCTCGAGATCGCAAGATAACCCTGTTTGGCATAAAAGCAGTAATGCGGAGTTTAATTAAGAATTGCCTCGGCGTTGCCTACCTTACAGTACGTTTATCTACCTGCATCAGGTAGATAGGTATACGCCACAGGCTGCTTCTTTAGCAAGAGTATGTGCTGGCGCTATGCTGGGTTCATCTAACAACAACGACCGTATCACAAAGGTACACCTGGGGTGTCAAGTGCAATTGACCCTCTCGTCGCAAGACTTCGTTTTCGGGGAAACTTTCAGAGGTAAATAAAAAGCTATGGGGAAATGTTAATTGACCAGCAATGCAAAAGAAAGCAGAAAGGCTACATTAAAGGGAACCTCCATGAAGTGCGCAAAAAACCCTCTATTCGAAGGTTGACGTTTTGGTGTCATATTTCAGAAATGGTTGAATATCTAAGGAAAGGTTTCGTCGACCCAAATGTACAATGGAAGAAGTAAAACAAATGTAAACGCTTGTCACCATAAAGACAGATACCACCTCTCGGCAAAGAGTGGTGTTTTGGGGGGAATTTTGGAGCTAACTGGAAAACGGAGGGAACGATTTGACTATAATGTAAAATGAAGGGAAATAAAGGAATGTAAGATTACGTGTTGTCGAGGAGTGCCGACTTTTGGTAATATATTGGCGGTAAACTGACGTCTGAGGGAAAGAGACGAGTCGCTTACCAAAGTGTAAAACAAAGGAGGTAATTAGAAAAATAAAATGAGAAAAAATCTACGAAAGGGGATTCCTTATACTCGTCAGCTTAAGTAGGAAGGTCCATGACGTTGAAATATGTATGTATATATATATATTATATATATATATATATATATATATATATATATATATATAATATTTATTTATTCTAAGATATTTCTCAATGAAATACGAATGAAAAGGAAAGAGAGCGAGACCCAAATGTGAAATAAAGAAAAATGATTGAAAAAGAACAGGATGTAAAATGAAGGAAGCTAAGAACGGAATGCAAAATCAAGGAACGAAAAGAATGTGAATTGAAGGAAGAAACAAATGTGAATTGAAGGAAGGAACAAATGTAAATAGATGAACGTGAAAATCCGTAAATAAACACATCGCGAAAAATGTAAAATGACTTTGAAAAAAATAAATTTTAAAATCTTAATTACCTACATGAGGAATGTTTCAAAAGTGTATAGGTACTAATGGAGAATATCCATCCATCAACCTGTTAAATGAAGGAAATAGTAGAAGTATAAAATTCTCTCGCTTGGAGGGATTTATGCCTGTCATTTCGGGATGTTCATTATCTCTGCTTATGCAGAGGGACACTGGGAAGCCTGATTGCAGTATTTTTATCTTAATATTTCTCTCTGTGAGGAATATTTTTTCTTTAAGAGTTCTTTCGCCTAGCAGAATATCTCTCTTTCATTTTCTTTTTAGCACTAGTATCTTTGTCTCTCATGTTCTTTCTGTAAGCAGTATTGTTATCTTTTTATATGTCCTTCCCTTTCGTTTTCTTTATAGATCCCCGTTTTTCTCTTTAAATTAATAAAACTATCAGTCTTTCCTAAGGAAATATTTTTTTTGTGGCTTTTCTTCACAGGTAGTACTGTTTATTTTTTTTTTCTGCATTTAATGTTTTTTAATCTAATTTCTTCACGCTTAGCAGTGTTTCTCTTCTTATTTCCTCTAAGCAAGAAATATATTTTTATATTTGTTTTTCTTCTATTTTTCTTTCTGCAAGTAGTATTTTTCATTTCATTACCACCAGCATAATTTTTTCTCTTTAGTTTCCTCCCCTTCTGTGTTCTTATTTTCATGCCACAAGCTGTAATTTTCCTTTAGTTTTCTCTCTGCAAGCAGCATTTGTTCTATTTTTCTTTCTGCAAGCAACAATTTTTACCGAATGTTTTTTTTTTTTTTTTTATCAAATAGTGATTTTTCTTCTGTCTATTTCTGCGTTCAGCAAGTATACCTTCATTTTCCTCGCTTAATTATCAAACGATAATTTCTTTTGAGCATTTTCACATGCAGTGATGTTCGAACCTTGTTCATGCAAACAACAATTTTCGTTTACTTTGGCTTTTCGAAGCGGTAATTTTTCCATATTTTTATAATTTCACTAGTTTGTCTTTCATTTCCATACTGCAAGCAGTATTCTCTCTCTCTCTCTCTCTCTCCCAAAGGACAAACCCGGCCGTCTCCGACAGGGTCATCTTTTGTTAGCATGTGCTTGCTTGACAAGGAGACAATCTTTAGGACAGCTCATTGACAGCGGTAGAGGAACACTGCAAGCCATTAAGAGCCGGAAAGAACAATGGCCGCCTCTTTTGGTTCTTTGATTGTTTGGGCAAACACTGTGTAGTACCCTCTCTCTATCTCTCTCTCTCTCTCTCTCTCTCTCTCTCTCTCTCTCTCTTTCCTGTTACGTTAGAGGCTGTACTCTATTTTTTTTTTTTTTTTTTTTTTTTTTAAAACAATTCCTTCCATCATTGCTCGCCCTCTCTTTCCTCCTACTTCTACTTCTTTAAATAACTCTCTCTCTCCCTTTGTTTATTCTGTAAGTTTAGAGGCTGTGTATTTTTTCTCAGATAACTAGTCTCTCTCTCTCTCTCTCTCAGTTTCAAGAATTAAGAAATGAATTACTGTATAAAAGTTGACTTTATCATTCCTGGTCTCTTATGTTTTTCACCTTTCATACGTCAGTCCACTTCATAAATCTCTCTCTCTCTCTCTCTCTCTCTCTCTCTCTCTCTCTCTCTCTCTCCGTTTTATCTATTTCCCTATCTCCAAAAACTTATCTATCCATCTTTCATGGACTCCCTTCCCCCGTCCCCCACCCCTAACCTCTTGCCTAAATTCTCCACCCGTTTTTAAAGCACCCCTTCTCCCTCTCCCCCTCCTCCATCACCTCCCTCACCCAGAGTCATCCCTCCAACCCTCTTCCTGAGAGAGAGAGAGAGAGAGAGAGAGAGAGAGAGAGAGAGAGAGAGAGAGGCCCTTTTATCATCTTCTTGCAAGTGGCAGGCCGGCAATTATCTATCAATGCGGTTTAATACAGATTTCCTCAAACATTGTTATAGTCTTGTAATGTATAATCTAGCCGGGATCACCGTTGCATTTATTCCCTATTTGTTTCTCTAGCCCGGACGCACCGTGGCAGGCAGTCTGGCTGGCTGGGGCCATCTCGATCCGCCATATGGGAAGAGGAGTCTCTCTCTCTCTCTCTCTCTCTCTCTGTGCTACAAGACCGGTGTGGTCTTGCTTGGGTTACGACTTTTTTGCGTTAATCATTATTATCATCATCATCAGCATCATTGTCATTATTGTTTATTTGTAATTGCTGTTGTTACAGTCGTGCACAATATAAACACTCCTGTTATTATTGTTGTTATACTAATTCATCTCTTATATTAATAAATCATGTTGCATTTTGTCTTTTCAAATTCCATTAACCTAATTTCCTCAGCCGCTGCAAGTGAATACCCTGTACCCTTATAATTGCATTCTCTAATTTTTCCGAACCAACAATTATGACCTGCGTAATCCTTCTTGTTTCTCCACAGCTGTTTCACACCATCTCACTCCTTTCCGTTTTCTTTTTTATTTTCGTATTTAATCTTCAAATTCTTCATTCCTTAATTATCAGTGAGCTATTTCTGCGGTAGGGAGAATACGACCCTAACAAATGAGGAGGTGTTGAAGCGGAGAGCTGAAGTTGGCTGCGCGGAATATAGAAGGGGGCGCGTTCAGGTTCCTCGCAGAGAAACTGAAAACTTTTTGCTTTGTGTCCCAGGGCCTGCAGATACATCAAGGAAGAAGACATATTCAGGTCCCTTTGAGAAGCGTGAAACTGTTCGTATTGTGTTCCGATGCTTGGAATTTCAGCAGGCAAGAGGACGGGTTCAGGTTCTTCGGAGAGAAACGGAAAACTTTTTTTTTTTACATTGTTTCCCAGCGCTTTAGAATTCAACAAGGAAGAGAACACGCTCAAGTTCCTTTTCTGAGAAGCGTAAAACTGTTCTCATTGTGAGTTTGAACTTGGAGTTTTGTGTGAGGTTTCCTTTATCACAGAGTATTTCAACAATCTTTTTCCTCAACTGTGATCATTTCTATGTATTATACCTTTAAGCGCTTTAGATTTTGACCTGTCTTGGGTATTAAGTTGAGTGTATTGATGTACGTTGCATGCTGTTAACGTATTTTGACATAGGTTATATATTTTGACTTCCGCAACATATTTTGACTAAGTTCGCCATTTGAGCTTCGTTGGGCATATAGTCCTAGCGTAAATATTTTGACCGTCGTTTACATTTTGACTTACAAGGGGGTAGATGTAGGTTGCATATGTTGACCTAGGTGCACGCGTTCTTCTCCTCTGGACATATTGATATAGCTTGATTTTGGTGTAACGCTTTTCGTCTATTTCTTGTTCCTTGAATCTTAACAGCTTTCAAACTTCTGCATCTCCTTTCACAGTTTCCTTTTGTTTTTATTGGTTCATTTTTACATTTTTACTTCTCTCTTATTCTCCTTTGTTCTTTTATCCTCTTAAAACCCTGAATTCTCTTTCTATGGAAACTATAGATATTCATGACCTTTGATCTCATTCAGCAAGAATGTTTTATTAACATTTTTTCTTACAATTCAAAGCAAACATATTCGTATGAAGTGACCTGCCTCTTGGTGAATGAACAGGTCATAAAAAGAATAGTTTTCTTACATAATAAAATAAAGATCTGGCCTGGGCTACAAACGAGCTTTAGATTAGATTTTCTCTCTCTCTTTCTCCTTAAAAAGACCAGGATTCATTGGTAGCTGGGGAGGGGGAAGTAACGTCTAGTTGGGTACATTAGTGGGTGGCGGAACTCCATCTTTGCAAAAATGGTTTTAGTTACATTGATTAATGTAAGTGCTCCTCTCTCTCTCTCTCTCTCTCTCTCTCTCTGGTAGTAAGACGTCTGGCTCACAACTGGACGACCTGTGTTGGTCTCGAATAGAACGAGTTGGGGGTTGGGGGGGGGGGGGGGGGAGGTGGCGGCGACGAATAAATCCAGATATCTAAAATCCAGTGTATCTCTTGACAAAGGTAGTGAATTAGGTACGTAGTTGTTAGTCGGCTGCTGTGTGTCCCATCTCGAGTAGAGAGAGAGAGAGAGGGAGAGAGAGAGAATTCAAATCACTAAAATGTACACAAATCAAAACGGTAGAGCCTCGACGAGGTAAACCTCACTCCACTGTAATGAACCGACTCATAAGATTTTCACAAGATATCGTCTCATGAATTTCCACCCAGGGCAAAGGAATAATAGGATGTGTGTGTGTATTAGAATCCCGTTATGGACAGATCTTAATTTATTTATCATTCGGAATCAAGGTTTGTTTAGTAGTGGTAGTAAGCGTATTCAGAAGGTCTGTCTGAGGAAATCGTGTTTCAGAAATAGCTGAAGGTAAAATACCACCAATTTCACACACACACACACACAGATGTATATATATATATTATATTATATATATATATATATATATATATAGATTATATATATATATATATATATATATATATATACTATGCTACACTATATCTCCAGAGGTTCTTTATTCCTCATACCGTTGGACTCCCTGAGGATACCGTGCAATTGGAACTTCCAAAGTTCAAGTAATTTACTTGTTTATTTATTCATTTGTTGATTTATTTTTTTAATAAGTGGTCTCTTCTTTCTGTATTTTCCTTTACCTCTTTTTTTTTTTTTTTTTATGAATAACCAATTCTTTGGTATCTTGAATTTCAAGTAAATGGCTCCTGTGAATTGCTCCATTTGAATAGGGTTCATCTGAATAATATATAATAATAATAATAATAATAATAATAATAATAATAATAATATCATAATAATAATAATAAAATAATAATAATAATAATAATAATAATAATAATTAACTTATAATAATAATAATATGTTGTTTCTAAACTCGCAAGACTGTAGCAAGATAAGTACAAAGTCGCATTTGCAATGGTCGATTGCCAAGTGATAATGTAATTTCACACATTGTGCGACACATTTCGTACAAATCACACCGAAGTCTTTAGTGGTTTTTGAAAATATATGACTTTTAGCTTTGGGAGTAGCTCAAAGCCACATTTGTTTCGGGGTCCCGATTTAAAAAAAAAAAAAAAAAAAAAAATGATTGTCTTCGATCTGATAGATCTAATCTGTACAGGGGACGGACTTTGTTACTGGACTCGGCTCTGCTGTATTTTTACATTTCGCCATGACACCTGAGGAGGATTCGCTTTTTTTCTCTTTCCTCGCGTTTTGTTTTGCATTTCCTCTTGATTTAGCGATACAAAGGAATTGAAGAACAATTAAATAGTCAATTGCCTGGAATGACGAAGCACATGTCGGTGCTAAAGTTCATCCTTATTCTTCTTCTTCTTTTTCCCTTCTTCTTCTTTTTAGAGACGAGCTTAATGCAAAAAGGATTTCAATGTTGGTCTCTTCCTATTTAATGGGAAACCTCTCTCTCTCTCTCTCTCTCTCTCTCTCTCTCTCTCTCTCTCTCTCTGGGAAGGAGGGAATGCTGTCATGCTTTTGAACGTCTTTTATTAGGTTTGATTGCCTTTTTTTCGCGTGTCTCCTTTTGATCTTCGAGTTGCCGGTTTGTTAGAAATGGATTTTTTTTTAGAATTAATTGCGACATAGGATTCAGGCAGAATATTACGCAGATACACACACATATGTATGTTTGTATATATGTATATATATACATATATATATGTGTGTATATATATATATATATATATATATATATATATATATATATATATATATATATATGTCTGGGAAAAAATGTTCCGTTACAACAGAGTTCTTTCTAATAAAATGAGCCCATAAAAACGCCAAATTATAGAAATATAGTACTTACTTTCTATATTTTGGCGTTTTTTATGGTCTCCTTTTATTAGAGATATATATATATATATATATATATATATATATATATATATATATATATTTGTTTATTTATTTATATGTGTGTGTACGTGCACGGGAATCTACGTATTTACATATATGTTTCGCATGTTTCTATGTTTTTGTTTATTTACAAATTTTTCTCATTATGGTTACTCTTTCTCCATGAAAGAAAGGAATAAATGATACGAGACTATTGCTAACGCAAGAGGAAGACATTATTAGTCGTTTTGCTACTGTGCCGTAGATTGCAAGACAAAGTCCACGAACGAATAAATGGAAACGTCTTAATGGTTCGGTGAAGCCATCTTAAGTCCTCTTGGGGGGAGAGCGCGTCTTTTAAAGGTATAACGCATTTTACAAATCACTCTAGTTTTTTACAGGTTAATTCCTTGTTTTCCTTAAAGTACGAAAGAGAGAATAAGAAGACAGTGAGAGGTCAGATTTTTCTATAATTTGTTAAGTATGAAAAATATTAAAATTTTTTATGACCATTTACTTAATGTGCTGATGAAAATCAAGTGAATTATTATGTAATAATTTTCATGGTTTCACGCACACAATATCTTTGTATACACACATATATAACACACACACACATATATATATATGTATATGTATATATAATATTATATATATATATATATATTATATATATATATATATATATATATATATATATATATATATAGTGCCTGTGTGCGTGTGTGTCTGTGAGCGTGTGCGTGTGTGTGTGTACGTGCGTGCAAGGTGGTGTGTGTGTGTGTGTGTGTGTAACAGTAAAGAAAAGAAAAAAAAAAGCGGGAATGAGTGGGTACACAGCAGGGATCCTTCCATAAGCTCTGGGTCTCACAGCAAAGTGACCTTTTCCTCCATTTCAGTTCTCCCGGTCACAGCAAAAGGTCAGAGTTGACCTTCTTCTCCTCCTCTCTCATCTATCTCTCTCTCTCTCTCTCTCTCTCTTCAGTGTTATCAAGTGTAATTTGTTTATTTCGTGTTTACTATGTCCCTCTTTCTCCCTTTGCATTGTTTTAATCATCGTTTGCTAAATGTTCCTACTTTTGGAATTTCGGGTCTGCTGTGATGATGAAAGAGATGACTCATTTTCAATTTCCCAGCTTCATTGCTACATTTTATCCTTTTTTTCCTTCACCCCTCTCTCCCTGTCTTTCTCTATTCTCATCTTCTACAAAATTATTCCCTCTTCTTGTTTTATTCTCTCATTACTTTCATATATCGTTGCTTTTTTCCCTTTTCGAACAAAAATGATTTCTTTAAGGCCACATTCCTTCTCGTTCTATTTTATTTTCTTCCTCCTTATCCTTCCTATATCTAACCCCTCCTCCTCCTCCTCCTCCTCCTCCTCCTCTCTCACGTCCCATTCTGGTAACTGCTCGTAACACCTCTCGGTCGTGCTTCGATTTGAAATTCCACGGGTACAAAAATGTGCGTCTGGAACTTTGTCTTTCATTGTATTACTTAGCAACGTTCGAGGACCCAATTGGCTTGGAAATTTCCGTAGCATGAACGTGTATTTTTGTTATATATATATATATATATATATATATATATATATATATATATATATATATATATATATGTATGTATGTATATGTATGTATGTAGATATATGGGATGGACCATAAAACAAAGGAAGCCAATCAGGATGCATATAACCATATTCTCAGTTACGTGGTTGACATGAGTCGATAAGGAAAAAGTGACGTAGGGTAGAATCCATGTAGTGAATAAATATAAACAAAGCGGCAAATGGCAATTATTAATTACTACAAGTTAGATTTTTTTCTTTGAGTTGTTTCAATGACAAATGCCTCAGTTTTCGATTGTTTACTTTTTAACCACACACACACACACATATATATATATATGTATATATAGATATATATATCATATATCTATATGCGCATGAACATTAATGAAGTCACTGAAAGAAGACGTCATAAATACACACACACACACACACACACACACACACACACACACACACACACACATATATATATATATATATATATAATTTATAAATGATTACACATTTATTTATTTTATAATTCATTTGGTAAATGATAAAATAATATTGGAAATAGGGAGTACAGTAGGTACTGATTAGAGAGAGAGAGAGAGAGAGAGATGCCTTTTGTATCGCAACAAAACTCGGTATTTGAAAGGAAGGGAAAGTAGACCTTCCACTGCCATTTTCTCCGCCTCTCTCTGAACGAGAGCTGGAGTCTGACTCCACCACAAGCCGATTGCTAACGAAGTGTAACGAGAGTGTAATTTTATTTAAGCGATACACCCTCGGAGCTGTAGGTAGGTCCTACGCTCACCGGGAGTGTAGGGAGTTTGGGAGCAAGTCATTATGAAGCAGAGGGGTTGGGGTGGGCTCTGGGGGGACTCGAACCCCCTCAGTTGCCGCCATTTTGTTTTTGTCACGTGCAATTACTTTAGCAACCGCCCTGCCTTCCCCTCCCCAGAATACTCCACCCCATACCCCCTTCGCCATTCTTTCCCGCCTCTTCCCTCCCCCTCTCTTTTTTTCCTCCTCCTCCTCCAGCTAAAATCATTTTCCCTACCTTCCGTTTTTCCCCTCGTACTGTATGTAATTATTTGGAAACTGTTATTTGAAAGGTTTTCAACGGTAAATTTGCCTTTTTTTTTTTTTATACAGAAAACTGTGAATAAGTAGTCTTATCTCATTCAGTGATCCTCTACGAATAATTGTATAGCATAAATCGATTAAACGACCAAGAATATCATTGAAAAAGGAAAAATGGATCAAAATACTACAGGGCGCCTAACATATCTGATAGGAAGTCTTTCTTGTCTCTTTTGTGTGAATTTAATGTTATTTCTGCTGCTTGTTTTTCCTTTTCCCTCTTTCCTTCACTTATCATTGCACTGACGTATGTATGCCCTACGTGGTGTATTGTAGATGGTATTAATGGCTCTTTTCAATGTCCCTTCTAAGGCTCCAGCTACGTTGCTCTCTGCCTCTTACTGTTCATGTATCCGTTCCCTTCGGCCTCTTCATCCCCTCAGCTGTCCATCTTCTTGCTCCAATTTCCACCTTTCGTTTCAGGCCAAATCCTTGGGGCGAGCACTATGAGTCTTGAATTGGGATTCACTAATAATAATGATAATAATAATGACAATAAACATCTTGTACAGATATTTGTCGCTTGATTTTTATTTCATAATTTTTATCCTTGAGAGTTCGGGCGCTGTCTTGATTATGTTTTATTACTGACAGATATTCTCTTTTTCCTGGGGTGATTTTAGATGTACCTGATAAGCGGACATGCTGTTGTACTGACAGAGAGAGAGAGAGAGAGAGAGAGAGAGAGAGAGAGAGAGAGAGAGATTATATCGATCTGTCACTTTTCCTCAAGAGGAAGAATGAGAGAGAGAGAAATGGCAGATTATATATCGAACTGTCACTTATACGAGAGAGAGAGAGAGAGAGAGAGAGAGAGGATATGGATGTTAGTAGTTGGAACCAACTCTAGTCGACCACAAGCGATGAAGAGGCAAGCAGAATGCAATCTGGGAAGGCAAGTGCCTGAACACGTGCTCGGGGGCGGCGCCAACATTCATAAATACAGGCAATACGCCATAAAATGCGGCTTGCGAAATGCAGCGGGATGCTCGAGCAACAAGCCGAAAAATGTGTCATTTTGTCATTGCGGTTCTGGTGTGTCGCAACCTTTCGTCTCCTTTCCCATTTTGTTTGGTCCCGATTCCGTCGCGCTTCGTCCTGCCTCGGTTTCGCCTTGCCTCGGAGCTTCTCTCTCTCTCTCTCTCTCTCTCTCTCTCTCTCTCTCTCTCTCTTCGTGGTCTCCGGCGATGATGAGTTTCTCGCGTTATTGTTCCAGGTTGTATCGATCGGTGTGGGGGCGTTCGCACGCGTTGTTGGTTGAATTCAATGAGTTTTTTTTTTTAACATTATTATTTTTTGAAAGGCCGGTAGCGGGTGAAATCCCCTGAGGAATGAAGAGATGACCGACGGACGCTGTGACGTGTGTTCTGAAGCGTCTCGTTTCGCGGTGCTGCAGGAGAAAGGATTGTGAGGTGTCAGGGTGACGCAACGTCCAGGACAAGGAAGGGTTCTCTGCAGTGAATCGTACCGTATATTTTTCCTTGGGAATGCTCGGCATGTCTAATTAAATTATATGCAGTATTGACGATGCGTCGAATCCATATTTTTCACGAGAAAGTTTGATCACTGACGTGGCCTGTTCCTCTCTGCAATGACCACATCCTGAAGAGACGCCGAAGACAAAGCCCTACCTACCCAGCTGATCGAATGTCAGTTTTGTCCTCTGTTATTGTGACCGACGAGACAAGTAGTTTTCTCTTCAACAACCAATCACTCGAGAGGTATCATTGCAATGGACATCCACGACGATGAGTAATGGCTTTGGTCCCGGAGCACGACAAACCGTGATGACAAGAGGTCCGGGCGGCGACCGAAGCGTGATTGCAAGCGCAACCGACAACGTTGACGAAGGGTCCGTTCCGACGCTCCTGTCATCATTCCGAAATTGCATCTTCGAGTGTACAATTTCTGCCTCTGAATTGGCAGTTTGCCGCCCTAAACGGGCTCCAAGGCAGGCATTAGGGCATTTTCTATCTACATTTATTGACCTATCTCAATTTCAGATGACAGTGCTTAGAGGAAATGAATGCCGTAGTGGGGTAGTGCCGTCAGTGGACCTCATACGTACACTGTAGGCATTACTTAAGGTTCTTTGCAGCGTGCCTTCGGCTCCTAGCTGTTACCACTTTCGTTCTTTTTACTGCGCCTCCTTTCCTATTCTCTTTCTTCATCTTACTTTCCACCCTCTCCTAATACTTGATTCATAGTGCAACTGCGAGGTTTTCCTCCTGTTACACCTTTCAAACCGTTTACTGTCCGTTTCCATTTAAGCGCTGAATGACCTTATAGGTCCCAGTGCTTGTGGCCTAAATTTTATATTCAACTAAACTCGACTTAACTCAGAGGAAATGAATGCCGTAGATGTTTTCGCAGTAAATATTATTTTGGATGAGGCAACTCTTACGGCCGAATTTGTCTCTGATTCGCATGCACCTATTTATTATTCGAAGGCGTTTGTCCCAGCGACTGATATGGTAACGTTCTGTCATTTTTCGTGTCCGACACTGTGGAGGCCATTTAAGCGAACTTCGCACTTTTGTCACTTATCTTGACTTCATTCCTCGAAAGATTTTTTTGCAGAAATATTAATATTATTTCTCTGGTTGGTGCTTAATCTAGTTTGTATTTGGAGCTCTGGTTCATTTGACCAAGCCCGAACATAAGGTGAGGGCTGAGAAAACAAACTCTCGTAACATTTCGAGGTATTATGGGTTCGGGAAACCTACAACAACAGGTCATGAAAAGGCCGAAAAGGCATTCATGATGGGATCTGATCTCTCAGTCATGTTTAACCCAAGTAGTTCGCTTGAGAAGAAATGTGCCTCATACCAAGTTAACAGGGGCAATAGACCAAGCTTCCTCTACCAATGTCAACGGTGTCGGCGAGGAAAAGTCAAACCCTGAATGTAAATTCCCTCCGATCCTCTGTTTTCAAAATACAATGTAAGAAACGGTACCCAATTTCCATCTATGATTTCTCTCTCTTACTTCTCGTACAGGCGTCTAGTTCTCCTCTCATCTCCCTCTCCAAGACCTCCAGCATCCCCCTCCGACAATCCCTCCCCCTTCCCACCCACTCCACACTGCATCTTTCTGTTCGAAGCCACACGACGCTAAGCCATGTGCTCGATAGCAGTATCATTTTAATTTCCTCAACATGACATCACTCGCTCGCGACAAATAAAATCAACACATGTAACTCCCAGGAGTGATTATAAAACGCTGAGAAATTTCTATCTGGTAACTTTATGGCACTTCTCGCTGCCACACGCCGCCAGATGAAATCCCGCCGGGAGGCCAGAGAGGATAGCGCTAATCTCGCGGGGTCAGTAAGGTCGGTCCGTGCGCTCGGCCGCTTCGGGAAGACCGACCTTAGGCGCCGGCCTTTTTTTTCTTTCTTGCCTGGCTTAACAAAAGACGGACCCAATTATACACCAATGTACAAAGGTGCAGAGGCTAAAAAATGGTTACAATGCATTCTTGCTCTCTCGTTTGCTCGTTTTCGCTGCCTTCAGTATGTACTTGTTATTGTTTGACTGGAGAGAGAGAGAGAGAGAGAGAGATTGTAAAGGAAAGCAGGATTGCTGTAAATCTATTACATTATTGTGTGAAGGAGTTTACTTCAATACTTCCTATTTTATACTCTACCTAGTTTCTTGAGGATTCGCTTCAGAATCAGCAATACTTACGACGATTATTTGCCAAGAAAGAAGACTAGAGCAGTTTCGTTGTTTTTCGTTAGGCCACGTTATCATTTTATTTTGTTCATTATCTTAATTTGTATATATTTTAATGTTCACGTTTTATGAAGTCCTAAAATACTGACGAATGAATCAGTTCCTGCGTAATTGTTGGTGTCATCTGAAAGGCATTTTTAGTGTTTCTATATATATATATATATATATATATATATATATATATATATATATATATATATATATCATTCGAGCTACAAATGTCCTTTAATATCTAATTCGCTCTACCTCGGAATTGATATATTTTCATATATGTACCGAAGGGGAATTTTTTTAGTTGATAATGATTTCGTCCCCTCATGGGATCGAACCACCGTCCTGCGGACAGGCACGAAATCAGGACCGCAGGACGGTGGTTCGATCCCATGAGGGGACGAAATTATTATCAACTAAAAATTTCCCCTCCGGTACATATATGACAATATATCAATTCCGAGGTAGAGCGAATTAGATATTAAAGGACATTTGTAGCTCGAATGATTTTATATATATATTATAATATATATATATATATATATATTATAAAAGGCCCTATATATACAAATTATGTTTTTTTTAATGGGTCTTTTATACTTGGGACGTATCCTGTTTTAAGACAATTTATTTACATATATACGTATATACACTTATATATACAAATGCATATGTACATTTATATATATGTGTATATATGTAAAAAAAAGTAAGAAGATGAGAGAGAGAGAGAGAGAGAGAGAGAGAGAGAGAGAGAGAGAGAGAGAGAGGACAAATGACTGACTAGATTCATTCCCAAACTGACCTGCACTGTGGAGGACAACCTGACGAGGGGAGGCTGAGCCATGTCGGAGGCCCTGACGACCAGGTTGTAGAAGCTCTGGTCCTCCCTGTCCAAGGGCGCCCTGGTGTAGATGGTGCCATTTTCGCTGATGCTGAATTGGTTCTTCTCGTCTCCTCCCGAGATGGTGTACACCAGACGGCCGTTGAGACCTGCGTTGGAAGATGGAATGGTTGATTGATTGGTTTTAAAACGTGTTCTAAAATCACTTGGTTAATTCAGTTGGTTCAGTGACCAAATAAAAGGGGTGAGTGTGGCGAAAAGTGGTGGGGGGGGGGGGGGGGGTTAAGGGTTGTAAATGTTTATCTTGGTTGCTTCAAGATTGGCCTTGTGTGTGTCAAACTGTGTTGTGAGATGGACTTTCGTTTCTAATGGTTTGTCATGGGTTTGGGCTCAAATGTCTTGTGCGAAGACGGTATTGTTTTGGATGCAGTGCCGATGTTTACATTATTTTTGTTCATTGCTGACTCTGTGTATGTGTGTGTGTTTTTTTTTTTGGGGGGGCGGGAATTTTTGCTACATTTAAGCTAAAAAGGTTAGCTTTATATGTCTAATCAAATTAATCACAAATGTCACTTTCTAACTTTTGCACGTGTCATACTTAACTTTCCAAGTATGTCGTAAGTGTACTTTAAATGTTTGTAGTTGATAGCTTACCCCGTGTGTCAAAAATAATATTAATTATGGTGCTTACTCATATTTGGTTAGGCTTTGGGTCTTGTACAGTGGCCCTCTTTGTGGCACTTACATTCATACCTTCTTTCCATACTTTTATCCTCCATATTACTAACCTCGTTTGTGACTTTCAATTCTGAGACTCACTGAATATGTTTCGATGGTCACATCCGATATTGTAACGAGGCGGTTATTGCCGATCATCAGATAATCTAACGAAACATCCTTAATTAAGCTTATTTTATTGAGGTTAGTTATTTGTTGACATTAGCAAAGCAAATAGTAATAGTAATAATCAACGCTACTTTGAGAAATTATTTTTCTTTTTATAGTAGTTCCTCGTAGGACAAGTGATTTTCGCGCTCGACTACCAATCTGGTGGTCCGAAGTTCGATTCTCGGCTCGGCCGACGCGGAATCAGAGGAATTTATATCTGGTGATAGAAATTCATTCCTCGATATAATGTGGTTCGGATCCCACAACAAGCTGTAGGTCCCGTAGCTAGGTGGCCAAATGGTTCCTAGCCACGCAAAAATATCTAAAGTCCTTCGGGCCAGCCCTAGGAGAGCTGTTAATCAGCTCAGTGGTCTGGTAAAACTAAGATGTGCTTTTTTTTCCTTTTTATAAATTCAGTGCAATATCTAACACATTTTTTTTTTTTTTTAAAGAGCTGGGGTTTAGTCTCAGTAGGGTGACAGTAACTTGGGATGGCCAATTTAGATTCAGGAAGCCATTTCAGTCTCCCTACCACAAACAAAAGTAGACAACTAAACAAATAGATCTGTGGTACTTGGGCCCTCTGACTGAAAATAAAAGAAATACGTGAATCAATCAATTTATTCACTCACCTGAGTCTTGATCAGTGGCCGACACGGAGAGGACGGAAGACCCGACGGTGATGTTTTCAAAGACTTCGTCAGAATAGCTCATTGGGTCGAAGATCGGGGCGTTGTCGTTGAGGTCCTGGACGTTGAAGTAAACAGTGACAGTAGAGGAGAGCGAAGGAGTGCCCGTATCCTGTGCCTGCACCACCAGGATGTAATGCTGAACCTGCGGGAGAACGAATGAATGTTGTTGAGAGTCTACACATGAAGTTTTTAAGTCCGATGGAAGGCTAAGGATTCAGTAAAAAAAATTTAGATGACGTCATAATTGGGTTTTCTTTTTTTTAGTTCATTATTTTTTTATTTATACGTTTTTGATGATCTGCAGTTTTTCACGTACAGTATGACTTTGTTCAACTTCTTTATAAAAGCAAGAAAGGAGATTCCATTGTATTGATAAACATGAATATTCTACGGAAAGTGAAAATTACTAGAAATCGATTGTTACTGTGCAAGGGAAGATGATTGTACGTATTTGGATTTGGGTGTATTATATATATATATATATATATATATATATATATATATATATATATAGTATATATATATATATAAATCAAAGTTTTGTTTTTTCATATTAAGCTTCTACGATGGAATTACCCAAGATCATTTAAGGCTACGAAATGGTTCTTGCTGATTGTCATATGTACATCTAAAGTTATGCATAGGTACTAGATATTGCGCAAAAAGTCGCATGACTTTTTCGTATTGACCAAAAACTGTTCATCATAACTGGCTGTCGGTAACATTAAAAAAAAAATATTTCATAACAAAGTAACGAAATATTGCAGGGCTGCAAGTGTAATCCGATCCATAAATTTCGTGCTTTTTTTCGGAAGGCGGCGGCCACAGGGCCAGCATTCCTCTCTCCTCTCTCTCTCTCTTCTCGTCTCTCTCTCTCTCTCTCTCTCTCTCTCGTCTCTCTCCCTCTCCATCTCTCTCTCCCTCCTCCTCCTCTCTCTCTGTTGCTGTCTCTCCGTATCCTCCTTGGCGTTAATTGATGGAGCTGTTTGGAGTCAATTTAAAATTGGATGCCATCACTCATGGCTGTGGACTGCGGTTAATGGCTGTATATTTTTATTCTGCTATATTGAAATATGTGAGCAAGTACAGACAAACATACACACACACATCTATATATATATATATATATATATATATATATATATATATATATATATATATATATATTACAGTCACTTTGAGAGCTCAGATTTTCATAATTCACAAGCTTGCATTTTAGTTTATAAAGATTTATAAGTAAAAATTATAGGCTTGAAAATAACTCATGTATTACTGTGGTATTTGTCCAAGTGCTACAGAGCCGTATAAATCGATTGCATTATGGGTGTTAACACTGAGCATTTAAGAACCTCTATTGCTACGGACAGTAATTCTGTCTGATTATATACAGTATATATTTTTTTAAAGAATATCTTTAAAGAATACTTTTAGGCGAACGTGAAAGTCAGATAACGCCCTCTGTGTTATTATTTACAAATTTTGTTTAAATACCTATATACATGCTAACACTATATATATATATATATATATATATATATATATATATATATATATATATATATAATATATATATATATATATATATATATATATATATATATACATATATAATATATATATATATATATATATATATATATATATATATATATTACGTATGTATGTATGTATGTATGTATGTGAAGATGTGTATACTCCAAAACTATGTATAAATTCTTCCTGCTTATTTTTTACTACAGCAATGACATACATAAAAGAATTTACGAAAGAGAAATAGAAAACCAACATTCTCTCTCTCTCTCTCTCTCTCTCTCTCTCTCTTTAAGAGAACGTTAACACGGACCGGCAGGAACGTACAGTAAAAGGCCCCTAAGGATTTTATATTTAGCTCGTTCATTTTAATACGTCAATGATTTATGGCGTTTTATCACCTGGGAGAAATTGAGTCTGCTCTTGTATGCTTGCTTACAAGGCTTTAGCGTGTACTGATTCTGATTCGCATTATTATTATTATTATTATTATTTTTTTATTATTATTATTGTTGTAGTTGCTGCTGTTATACTGTTGATATTTTGTTATGATTTCAGTAACGACATTAGCCATTGTCGCTGTCATTATCGTTAAAGATATAGCATCTTCATGCTGCTGCAACTCGGCTCTCTGCAGTTGTTGTGACTGTATCATGGTGTCATTAATAAAAAAAATAGTACTATTTCGCAGATGCTAATTTGCTGGGCTGCGAGAATATGAAAGCAAAGGAACGCGCCAGCCATGTCACCCCGCGCCCAGATCGTCGTCCATCACCGGTCGAAGCGTCTCGCTCTCCTAAGTCAAAAATGATCGTACGTGTAAATAATAATTCTTTTGTGAAAAACTATCGCGCCCATAAATCAAGAGTTATCGTCCTCGTAAGTCAACGTCGGCGGTGTCAGGAGCAGTCGCTGTAGTGCCATGTTCGCTCCGCGCTCCGAAGCCCATCATAATTAAAAGGAGATAATCGAGACTCGACTTATACGGCGAGCGTGGAACGAGACCTCCCAAGTGCGCATGCGCCCGGGAGCGAGGTCAGGTCAGCACGATCCCCCTCCGTCGGCGCTGCTGAAGGTCAGAGTCGAGTAGCTCTGACCGCAGAGACAAAACCGCGATGACACTTGCAAAGTGTGACACAATCCCTAGCTGCCGGATGACGCAGGCATTGCATAATGCTGTCCCTCTCCCTCCTCCTCCTCCTTGTCTACTTCCCCCTCCCCCTCCTGCTCTCCGTCCCTTTCCTCCTCCCTGCCCTTCTGTACGAGTTCGCAAGGGGAGGGGGACCGACTCTGCCGTTGCTTTTCTTAAAGAATATTATTATTATTATTATTATTATTATTATTATTATTATTATTATGTCGTTGCCCGACGACCCAGACAAACAATGGCATATATATATATAATATATATATATATATATATATATATATATATATATATATATATATATGTGTGTGTGTGTGTGTGTGTGTGTGTCTCTGTGTGTGTGTGTGTGTGTGTATATTCTTTACTGCATATGTAATCGATAGCTTTGCAATTCTTCATAGTTTTCAAATAGAGAGATGTAAAAGTTGAGCTCTTCGACTCCAGATCTAAGCACAATTAACGGGCGGATTTCCTTAATGCACGCTAGCGCTAACATAATCACTTCATCATTTAAAAAAAAAAAGATAAAAAAAAAAGCTTTTGCTTAGACAGGCGCCGTCTTATCAGCCTCTCCATTATGATAAGAATCACGACAGTCTTTTAAAAGTCTCTTGCTGGAGATTTTCGATTATCAACTTATGCGTGTTCCAAGATTATTTTCTAATATAATTCCTAATAAGTGTTTCCTTCGATCATCGACTTGATGCATATTCTAAGAAGACGATTTTCTTCTGAATCATCCTACGCCTCCTCATTCCTTCCATTTACTGTTTTTTCCTTTTTTATAACAACTTTCCTCTTGTCCCAAAGTATTGCATGTTTTCTTCCTTTACCAAAGTAAAAAATGATCCAATAAATAAAAATTTAAAACCTACCGATGTGAAAGATATTTTCCCCGACGGCCTATGAATAAATGCTTGCAAATTTACGAGTATAGTCACATCTTATATGTATAATATAAAATATATATACACAAATCATAAGAAAACCAACACTGTATTTTCATATTTATTCATTATAATGACGACCGTTTTCGTAAAACACATTTCCTTAACAACTGAAATGAAAAACATATTGCATGTTTCTCGAACTATGAACTCTTTACAGCTTACTTAATGTGGTCTTCGAAGCCAAATCTTAGTTCATTTGAGCTTTCTTTAGACAAACTACTTTTCCTGGAACTTCTTTGGTTGATAAGTTAGGTTATTTTTGAGTTTATCTTTCTCTAAATATAATAAGAACTATTGGTATTTTTATTATTAGTAAAAAGCCGTGTCCCTTGGTGTTCGATTGAGGTAAATATCGAGTGCGTAGATGTTAAACAAACGTTCATTTTCAGCTCCTTTATGTTTAGATAAGGTGATTCTCAAGTTTGCCCATTTTTGTTAAATTAGCTTGAGTTCTTCGGTGTTGAATAAGGGTAAAACTTTGAAACAGTCGAAGTTTAAATAGATCATGCCTGTGTTTATGTCAGCATAATATAAAAACTCATCCCAAGTCTTTTCCAGTACGTAAAGCTTATGCAGATAGGAAATGAGGCGAATCTTCAAATTTCTCTTTGACTAATCAAAATCTGAAGTTCTTTAATTGAGCCAAGTATATTTCGAGTTCTGACTAAACGAGGAAAATGCCACGTTCAAGTAAGGCCATTCGGAGGTACTCGGAACTCGATTAGTTCCTTTTGAGCCTCCTTCACTTGGCAGAACACCGGGAATCCGTGTCAGCGATAATAGACGAGGGAGAGGTCAAGTTAATTAATCACTTTATCTCGTACCTGTAATTCCCACCACTTTAAAGGTATTCATTTTCGTTATGGGTTGTGTAGAGGATATATAGACTTGCATTCACAGATGTGCACGCGCATGGGCACAAGTAGACACAAGGAACCAATTTTGATAATATAATTAAGGCAGAGGTATTACAAACTTTCACACAAAAACACATGCAGAGTTAAGATTTATTAATTCGATTTGCTATGTGGATATTTTGTTGAGATGCCGTGGCATTAAAGAATTACAGCCATCGTTAAGATAATGAGAGATGTTTTGTTATGTTTGGTGGTATTTTATAATTTTTTATACCTATAAAAAGAGAGAGAGAGAGAGAGAGAGAGAGAGAGAGAGAGAGAGAGAGATTATTACATGGGCAGTATTGAAATCGCCTGGATTATTTAGGAGAAGAATTAGTGAAAATGGCGGATTTTTCATTAATTTTAGAGAGAGAGAGAGAGAGAGAGAGAGAGAGAGAGAGAGAGAGAGAGAGAGAGAGAGAGAGAGAGAGAGTAGCATTCTTCATTTTTAAATCCCTGAGAGAGAGAGAGAGAGAGAGAGAGAGAGAGAGAGAGAGAGAGAGAAGGACACGGCGCGCCCATCTTTATCTGATCGGGCAACTTGGCATTGTCCTCTTAACGAATCTGAAACATATTTCATATTTTGATTTATGGCTGCGCCGCGTAATCTAATACACTGACAAGGCTTAATAATGATAATTTACACGTCCCATTTTATATTCATGGAGTTAAAAAGCTGTTGGCTCTCGACTTTTAACTACGTGTGCCTTTTGAAATATGTCGTACATTGTTACTTTTGATGTCTCTTTGTTGGTCGGGAGGAGGTCGAGTGTATTAGGTTACTTGAGAAATATCTTTCACCTGCTCGTGTCGACTTTTATCGAGGTCTCTTATAGGGCGCCGCTTGAGGGATTTGGCTTTTGAATGGCCCTTCATTTTGTTTTCCCAGCTCACAAATTCCCCATTGTTTGATAATGATAACGTAATTACTGAGCATTGGATCTTCTGTTTTTATTTTTACATTTTTTTACTGTTGACAGGCGACTTTGAACGTCATATCAGGGCAGCTAACATCTATATTATTCTTATGTTTTTTTTTTTTTTTTTTTTTTTTTTTTTTTTTTTTTTGCAGACTAAGGAACATTGCTTTGTGTCTCCTATTCTGAAGATTGTACAGTAGGATTTTTTCCCCATTTCCACTTTGCTTTTACAGGGAATCACTCATCATTTACCGTTAACAGAATTACAATATCATTTTCCCGCGGATACAGAGAAATCTTATCACTTCTAAGGGCATCTAAGCTCTGACAAGCGACATCATTTCTCTAGTTTTAATGCGCACAAAAAATTTCTTGATATGCACAAAAAATTCGTGATAAGTAAGCCTTTCTCTGAAAGAGCATGGATTGATATTGTTATTTCTGACTCTGTAATAATCCGTAGAAGCATTATTGTTTCTGATTTCTATCTGAGCAGTGAGAAATATTACCATTACTCCAGACTTCTATCTGAACACGGACAAACATTACCATTAACTTTTATCTGAGGTTGAAAAAATATTACCCTATGCTCCTCACTTCATCTAAGCAGAGAGATACATTACTAAATATTCATTTGAACACTGGGAGAAACATTAATGTTTTGAGACTGTTCGTAAATTATAAAAACATTTCTGACGTTTTATCTTAACTTAGAAAGTAATGTTTACTTACTTTCAGGCTCACGGAAACATGCTTAATTCTGGCTTTCATCAGAACACTTGCAAACTATTCATAAACATTCTTAACTTTATATCATCACAGTGAACCATTACTGTTTCTCAGTTTGTTCAGAAACACTTCTAGCCCTGACTTTTCTTTCAGCGGAGATGGAATTCCCATCCCCTGCTACTTGACCACTCATATCTTGAAATGGAGAGGCATTT
>NC_061091.1:55972840-55975340 GCF_015104395.2 Macrobrachium nipponense
TACCGGGCATCATCTTCGTCAGCTTCATCGTCCCCCCATTTACGACGATTGTCATCCATCACCTTCATCGTCATTGTCATCGGCGTCATCTCTCTCTCTCTCGTCGGGGAGAATCTCGAGGGAATTGATATTTCTTACTGCAATCGAAACATCCGCTCGTCCGCCGAATTATGTCTCTGCCATCTTGGATTGACGGGACGTCAGAAAATTATTTTCCTCTGTGTGCTTTTCGTCTCTGGGTTTTTGGGGGGTTAACTGCCTGCTTCTCTCTGCCATTTGTGATAATAATAATATAATAATAATAATACCTGGAATGATTTTGGTTTCCAACTGATCTGGTATTTTTGGACTACAAAATCATCGTGGATTTTGTACCTCGATAATAATAATAATAATAATAATAATAATAATAATAATAATAATAATAATAATAATAATAATAATAATAAATAAATAAATTATCATTATCATTATTTCAGCTGTAAATAAATGTACTCTCCCCCCAAAAAGAATTAATATTCCTTTTCAACTGAATACTGTAATCTTGACCCTTAATAGATAATAGTAACCATATAACAACAATAATGATGTACTATAGTCCATATTCAGAGAAGTGTGCCTTCGCATAAAAGTTCATGCACGTCATGCTTGCCACCATGCAACAAGCATGGACTCACTGCCAACAGAAGCTCCATCACGACTGGGTTAGATTTAATACGTTTAAAATCCGCTAAATTTTAGAGGTTAGTTGTCCAGAACTGTGGTAACACTGCGGCATCCCGACTTCCCGACTTGTTGCGTCATTAGGCGCATCCGAGGCGGATCCCGCTGCCTCTCTGCAACACTGCGACGGCTCTTAATTGCAGGGGACCGAAGGGCCGGTGTTCCGTGCGCTTCCTGGTACGCTTGCTATGGGTTGACTTATCACCCTACGGTGCGTTCACTAACTTTCTTTTGTCAGCAGAAAATATGCGAGACTATTTATTACCTATTTATCTGCTTATGTTGTGCAGTAAGCTTGCTTTTACGCTGCATAAATGCAATATTTGCCTGCTGAGTCATCTTGCATTGCAAAAGGATTTCTTTTATTTTGTGGGAAGCAATTATGATTGCAAGCACATGTCAGTTTGTATTAACGATAACTGCAAAAATCTGACATCTTCTAATTCACGATGTTGAGCGTCTCCTCACGAAGCCTTCAGATTATGAAGGTTTTCTGTTGGTCGAAATACACCGGGGGAAAACGCTCCCAATGCAATCCAGCTTCCTTCAAACAAGCACCCACTGCAATTCGCGAAGCAATGCAGGATATTCCAGGAACACTTGCACAATTTTTTTTTTCCAAATAAAAATCGGGAGGTTTATAAAGGTTTGTCGACCTTTTGGACATTATTCGTTCTGGAAGCATTACAAAGTCATTTGTACTCATTGCAGTTCCCATGACACTGTCTACGATGGGAAGTCTGGTATAGGAAATTGTTTAAAAAGAAATGCCCCTTTCATGAACGAGTGTACCATACGTAGCATCGCCAAGAACCTTGGTAGCGGAGATAATGGCATGTAATACATCTCACCGGAAATGCCGCACGCATCTCCTTTTTCTCCCCCCAAAGCCGAGCTCATTCTTCAATGAAAACTTAACCCCCTTAGGAACGCTACACATCTGTCGGCTCTCCTGGAAAAGGCATTGACATCGAAACTCGTCAAGAAAGACGCTGATGCCTCCAAATACGTACTTCTGGAGACCTAACTTACGAGCAAGGCTACTAAACCCCATAAGAAACAACTCTGACATGGGCCAAAACTCTCGCCTTTGTCTTGAGCCTTACAAGAAAGCTTAGCGATCTGGCGCAAACGGCAATGGATCAAAACGAATCCCCTTACAAGCAAACAGAGCGAGTGAGTAGTGAAGACTTGTAAACAAACCTTCCTGCCAGAGCACCAGTTACCTAGTGAACGAACGTAGCTTCCGACGTCAATAAACTGGAATGTTGACATCGAGACCTGACTCATTATCGGAGCATGGTTGGTACCCCCATCCCCGGCAGATCCTCTGCCTCCTCCTCCTTCTCCCCCTCCAAACAGACTCACGGAGGTTGTCTTCATTTATCTGATGAGGTTTCGCGAGCCTGCATCCTCCACCCCTTCCCCCGCCTCTCCAAAGGATTAATTACATTCATGAAGCTTTTGATACGTAACTTAGTAAGGGTAGATGGTGTAATGAGCTGAAACCAGTTTGGAAGAGGAATCGACGTAGCAAGGCTGTTGGATGGTTATATAAGTTGACTACTTCTGCAACATGATAATATTAATAATAATAATAATGAGGGAGGTTTAAATTTGGATGAAATATATCGCGCTATTTTGTGCTTTTGACAATTTCATGTTTATCGTGCAGTGTGATTTTTATCCAAAGGCACTTAAACAGTACTCAGCGTGGCTGCGGTAAATACATAAATATTGATGAAATTTAAGAGAGTTCACTCTGGAAGGTTATAAG